>NC_068279.1:16036191-16348691 GCF_025860055.1 Xyrauchen texanus
TAATTGCAAAAAGCTTAATTGGCCTTATCACAAAAAAACATATTTCACAGTTTTTTGACCCTGGCACAAAATGACCAGCTAACATAATTTCACTAATCACATGCAAGGAAATTGCTGCAAAGAATATTGCGCCTGAAAGAACCATTTGCCGGATCATCAAGAACTTCAAGGAGAGAGGTTCAACGGCAGTGAAGAAGGCTTCAGGACATCCCGAGTGTCCAGTAAGCACCAGGACCGTCTCCTGCTGAGGAGTCAGCTACGGAATCGTGTCACCACCAGTGCAGAGCTTGCTCAATATTGGCAGCAGGTTGGTGTGAGTCCATCTGCATGCACAGTGAGGCGATGAATTTTGGACAATGGCCTGGTGTCAAGAAGGGCAGCAAAGAAGTCACTTCTCTCCAAGAAAAACATCAAGGACAGACTGAAAGTCTGCAGAAGTACATGGACTGGACAGCAGAAGACTGGTGAAAAGTTATTTCCTCTGATGAAGCCCCCCTTCCGACTGTTTGGGACATCTGAAAAATTGATAGTCCGGAGAAGAAAAGGTGACCGCTACCATGAGTCCTGTGTCATGCCAACAGTGAAGCATCCTGAGACCATCCATCCATGTGTGGGGTTGCTTTCATCCAAGGGAGTGGGCTCTCACAATTCTGCCCAAAAACACTGCCATGAATAAAGAATGGTATCAAAACGTCCTGTAAGAACAACTTCTCCCAAAGATCCAGGAGCAATTTTGTGATGATCTGGGCATTTTCTAGCATGATGGAGCACCACGTCACAAGGCAATAGTGATAATAAAGTGGCTCTGTGATAATTACATTGAAACGTTGGCCACATTGGAACACAGAGGAACTAAATAATAATAATAATAATTATTCTTATTATAAAATACTATCCACAACTATCAGTGTACATTTTTGCCAATAACTGCAACTATCGGCACTGATAAATTGGTATAAACGATATATTGGTCAACCTCTAATTGAGATAAAATGTGGGTGGTAAATATGATAAATGTGCTCATGGCTCTGATATCACAAATGGTCTGGATGTACTGTATACGTAATAGACAGTTTTACCCCTTCACTGAATTTTAAAACTTGGACTGACATAAAAGCAATGGGTTACAACTACAAAAACAACTAATGTTCACCTTAACTTTTCGCTACAGTTTCCAGGTGAATATATTAGGAAGTCACGTCTGCAAAAACCCTTTCCCATTTTTAATTTGATTAAATCTGTAAACTTTTGAGGGCATGAGTTAATTAATCTGATTGAGAGCACCCAGAGTAGCTTTGTAAAAGCTAAAAGCAGGTGCACAGCATCTATCAGAACACTGACTAAACAGTACCAGAGAGGGACAGGCATTTTCACATAGACATCCAATCCTGTAAAACTCTCCTGAATAATTCATCCAGCCAAAATGCTCTTAGAGCTGTACACACCACCTTAATTTAAAGCATTTTTTACTGCAAAGTAGCTAGTTAGAAATATGAATTACAATGTAAGAGCATGAAGACGGACAATTTGTTAATTTGCTCAAATAAGAACACATCATTTTTGCCATGTTTTTGTTTCATTAACACAGATATCTATCAAAAGTAAAATTTCTTCATGTTTATGATATCAGAGCTAAACAATATCATTTACAGTAGATCTGTTGCCCTCTTGGCCAGATGCTTCTATTATTGGCCTTGTAAAGGTGATGTTGAATCAATTACATGCATTACATCAAACCAGCAAAAATGCAAAGATATAAAATACATGTTGCATTCTGCGACTCACAGTGACAATCCCATAATCATTATCATACAGCTCTCTCAGTCAATAAATCCCTGTTGATGACTTCAGTGATAAAAACTAAGCAGAAAGTGAAATATGTAGATTTTTGATTAACCAATAAATGCCAATCTTACATCTGCACTCTTTTGAACGTGACATTCACTGATCTCTCTTCAAGAAAGCTTAATGTACGCATACAATCTTGGACACTTGGACTCTATAAAGTCTTAAGATTAAAACAGTATCTACTTTTAAACCCCTTTAAAACTGGAGGGAGGGAAGGAGGGAGAGAGAGAGATTGCACTTTTCATCTATTGTCCAGATTTTCCAGACTTGAAAAATTAAAAAAAAAAATCAAATTGCCTGATATTTCCAGGTTTGCAATATGAGAATCCTGTGGCCAACAAAATATTTTGAAAAAAATAATAATAATTTAATAAAAAAACAGAACACTCCTTCCTATGTTTTGCACTTGCTTCATCCTGCAGTTAATGTTACAAGTTTCACACAATCTCCTCCCTCTATTTACTACAACAATCAGTGATTACTCTGGTCCACAAAGAGACCATTTGTGCCTTCCTCTCCCTGTGGTCTATTCCCCAGTGCGTTCACTGGAGAACACTGAATGACTCCACTGTGAGAGACAATCAGGCACAGCTAATTCAGACTGCAACCCCCACTGCTATACAGCTGCAGACTTACAAGCCTGATCGATGAAGGAAGCAAGAAGGGATGAAGCAAGGAAGGAAGGAAAAAGAAAATCCATGGGGGAACCACTAACTCTTCTGTGCAGATGCATCCCCCGTAGCTGCCTACACCTAGTCCTCTTACAGTCCCTGGAGTGGCTGTTTTTGGCTGCAGCCTCTGCCAAATTTAACTGGGAGCTTGCTTTGTTGCTTCAAGTGTTGGTGTACGTATACAAGCACACTACTAATCCAGCATTTTATACAGTGCGTACAGTATTATACTACAAAAATGCAGTAAGAATGTTACCTGCAGATTGTTGAGAGGTTCCATTTTCATGACTGGACCGCTTGTGCTGAGAGGCAGGCTAATGTCAATGGTCTGATTGGGGCTCAGAGGAGTGAGAATCTGCAGAGGACCAGCAGGGGCTAAACCAAAACTACAGAAAGTCAGAAAAAAAAACATTGGCTCAGTATTTCACGTAGGAGATGTTTCACATTACAGTATTATGCTTTAAATACAGTAAATAGCTTAGATCCTTTAATTAGTGGTGCTTGCTAAATTACTAAATTACTAATTACTATTGCTCATACTTAGGATTAGCGCTTTCAAAAAAACCTCTAACCCTTCATATTAAACTTCAGTACACACATACTAAATCATTCTGCACTATATGTCCTACAGACATTAATAATTCAAATCGTGCGGCTTGTCGAGAAGCAGAGGATTTTTACTTTCCCAAGTGTTAAGACTTACGATTTTTCACAATGTGGGGAAAATATTCCCACAGATTTACATTGAAGGAGGGACCGACGTCATTTCTTGGGATCAGAATGTCATAGAGACTTGGGATTTGATTGGGCCACTCAAAATGATTGGGCAACCACCAAGAACATCTTAGCAATAGCACAGCAACGTACTGCTCATTTAAGTTTTTCAGAATTTTTTAAAATCGAATTATGCACTCAGTGACCATTTCATTAGATACACCTGTACGCCTACTTAATAATGCAATTATCTAATCAGCCAGTTGTGTGGCAGCAGTGCAAAAAATCATGCAGATATGGACCAGGAGCTTTAGTTAATGTTCACATCAACCATCAGAATGGGGGAAAACGTGATCTCAGTGATTTAGACCGTGGCATGATTTTTGGTGCCTGATGGGCTGGTTTGGAGAATGGCTAGACAGGTTCGAGTTGACAAAGGCTACGTTAACTTAGATAACCACTCAGAATGCACATGTCAAACCTTGAGGCGTATGGGCTACAACAGCAGAAGACCACATCAGGTTCCACTTCTATCAGACAAGAACAGAAGGCTGAGGCTGCAGTGAAAAATTGCCTGGTCTAATGAATCTCGATTTCTTCTAAAGGTACACAAATTTTAGACTTACTGCAGCCTCAGCTTTCTGTTCTTGGCTAACAGAAGTGGAACCCGCTCTGGTCTTCTACTGTTATAGCCCATACGCCTCAATTTTTGACATGTTGTGCATTCTGAGATGCTATTCTGCTCAGTACAATTGTACACAGTGGTTATCTGAGTTACAGTAGCCTTTCTGTCAGCTTGAACCAATCTGGCTCTTCTTCATTGAACTCTCTCATCAACAAGGCATTTCCATCCGCAGAACTGACGCTCACTGGATGTTTTTTGTTTTTGGCAACATTATGAGTAACCTCTAAAGACTGTTGTGCGTACAATTCCCAGGACAACAGCAGTTCGAGAAATCTCAATCTCAAACCAGCCCCTGTGAAAATTATGCCACAGTCGAAATCACTAAGATTTCCCATTCAGAAGGCTGATGTGAACATTAACTGAAGCTCCTGGCCTGTATCTGCATGATTTATGCATTTCACTGGTGCCACACGATTGGCTGATTAGATGATCGCATGAATAATTTGGTGTACCTTATAAAGTGGTCACTGAGTGTATATAAATTAGAGTACAACCTAGTTGCACTATTTATTTGTATTAGTACAAAGGTCTTAGTAGATTGAAGACCCTACTGCAAAACCATATAAATGAAAGCAAAGTTTTTCAGGCAGGCCTCCAAACAGATTTGTCACAGAGAATATACTGCAGCGAGAGGAGCAAACAAACTTCATCCCACCTGTTTCTGTTGAACTGAATGGCAAAGTCAGTCATAACGCTCATGGCTTTGTTGGTGAGCGACAGATCCATCTGAATAACCCCACTGCGTCGGGCAAACGTTCCAGAAACCTCCAGCCCTTTAGCCTTCATGGCTGGTAACAACATCTGAATATAAACAAGTTGAGAGTGTTTTGGACCGAAAGAGTGTAAGAAGTCTCTCACACACACACACACACACACACACACTTTTCATTGTATACTTGAGTGCATATAGTCAGATGTGAGAGACAGTAGTCGATATTTTAAATTGGTGTATAAATGGGTCTAGTTTACAGTGCATGTTCTTTCCCTTTTCCCACTGTACTCCCAGAAATTTGGAATTCTTTCCGCTGTGTTGACATGTTTTTGGGCTCCGTCCTATGACATAAGTTGGTAATGTAAAATGGCAGGCAAAACTGCTAAAAATACATAGATTTGCCCCTTGAAGGTCTCTGCGTTGTTCTGTCTTTTCTGAGCACTGAAGTAAAGCAATTATTGTTAATAATTTGCACTTTACAAATTCATCCCGTTATTAATTTTATCTGACTCCAATTTTATATTAATCTGACTCCAATTTTAAGTTGACCTCTGATTTAGATTAAAGCTCTAAATTCTTTCTGATTATTCTTTTATTTTAATCATTTAAGTTATTGATTACTCTGAATCCTCTTCTATTCATTTACCTTTTGATCAGTTTCTAATGAGATTCAAACTGATAGTCTTTAAGTGGCTTCCTCCTACATTAAAGCTTCAGTTATGATAGAAATGATTCTTAAAATGGGATTCTCCTGCTCGGTTCCTCCAGAGCGGTTTCATCTATTTTAAAGACCCAGTATTGATATAAATGATTTCAGAGGAATACAGAATAAATCAAAAAGTAACAATTTATTTGCCAGGTAGGATTTAAAACACAAGTTAAAGAAGCAAGTCAAAGAACATACCTGGCAGTTGAGAAAAGTACATGTAATTGCAAAGCATGGGAAATCTGAATGCAGATTCCTATTATTACAGTTACACACATTGAGGTGTGGGATCATCTGACTACAGAGAACCTTGAGCTCTGGGCCAGCCTTCCTTAAATATCCAGACAGAATACACATTGTGTACCAAATGGTATTATCCTTTGTTCAATGAGAATTTGGGGGTGAAAGGGTTCTTGGCTTCCTGGTGTTAAACCTTCAAGGAGGGGGATAGGCCTCCAGAATTATTCAGTATTTGGCATAGACCTTATAACTTTGTTGTCATTAAGTTTTATAAAACTGGGGACAAAACACTATACCAGATGCACCGAGACATTTTAAATGATACCAAACATGTTACAAAAGTTACATTATTTGTATACATCAGATATGGTACATACAGATCTTAGGTGAGTTTGGGGTGATTCTGGGCTTAAAGGGAATGGATGAGGAGGAGGAGAGGGGAGAGGGGAGAGAATGGGACAGATGTGGAAGGGCGACATGAGGTGTGATTTTTCAGTCTTCGCTCAGTGGGGTGTGGTGCCTCAGGAAGCATTTGCTATTTGCCTTTGAATGCAAACACATTGGCACCCCGCCTTACAGTAAGATAGTCTGTTCCACACACGTGCACTCTTCAAAAACCTGTAAGAATGCTGCTAATGCATTTATATGGCCACATAAGCCACGTTTTTCAGTATAAAACCCAGAAGTGCAAACATGCTTTATTCATTCCTTAAGTGGCATAAGAAAACGCTGTTCTTGTTTATATGACGTTTCAGAATGCCGTTTTCAGCAAAAATCCTGGAATAAACAGTTTTCTTAAGTGCATGTAAACGTTATCTGTGGGTTTAAAAATGATGGGTCAATAAGAAGAAGCTGGGGGGGGGCAAGAATATCAAAACATCTCAAAAAGTTTGACTCCTGCGCTCTGCATTTTGTTTCATTCCTGTGTAAACACATCCAAAGAGTCAAGAGAACACTGTAGCATTACAAATTGACTTAAAGATAAGGCTAACTGCTATATAAGACTGCTAAGGTCATAAGCAGATTTATTGATTGAGAGTATTGATTGATTCAAGCCTTACAATTTTAGGAGCAATGTAGGATCCGGTTGGCATGCCAACACCCCCACCAAGGTCAAAGAGGTCTCCCAATCCACCTCCGACAGCAGAAGCACCGCCGAGAACAGCAGGCATGACTGCTGGGGCTGCCCCCAGACTGGCACCCATCTGAGCAGAGGGAGAGGAGTATTACAACACTTCTAGACTATTACAAGCCCATCAAGAAAGAGGCATGCAGAGAAATTAACTACAGATAAAAGACATTTAAACAGAATTTAACAGCCCTTCAAGATCCTCCATGATTAATGAAGGCAAAGCCCTTTGTTGATGCTAATCCTCTGTTCTAAGTGAATAAGCCACATTAATCAAAGTCTGGGTGAACTTTGCTTCACATCTTTCTCAAACTTACCGAAGGAATTCCACCAATGTCTCCAAGCTGGGGAAAGAAAGAGGACAAAAACTGTGTCAGAACCAGTGGCGAGGAAAGATGATGCTATTCGGGTTTATTATGAAGAGGGTGACGAGGGGCAACTATCACAGTGGGGAAGTGGAAGACAGGAAACAGTGGGTGAGCTGCTAAGGAAGCTGTGACCAATTAAGGAAACCTCAGAACATCCAGAGGGCAACATCTCAGTGTTTGACTCTCTCTACATTCTAATGACTGCTTAAACAACTGTTTTTCAATACACAAAATATTTTACGAGGCATGCCTACGTTTGTGTAACTACATCTACCAATACAAATGTATCAAGACAACACAAACTTGGCAAGCTGCTCTTAGAGCCACTTTGCACTTATGTGAGACCAGTTTCTCTTGGTTTCACATGATGGATTATATAAGTCTTTACGAGATCTGGTCAAAGATTAGTATAAGGTAATATCTCAAGAAAGAACCCAAAGGTGAGAACACCCACACAGACCTCTCTCTCACTATAATCAGAAGATGGCTGAGGAGACTGTACTTCTGTCCTGTGGGATACACTCGGCTGATAGAGGAAAGAGAAATGGATCAAACTTTTCAAATAGATGAAAAAATAAGAAATTAGGGAAATTTATCTTGGGGACAAATTGTTGATTATTGTGCCCAGAAACGAATGCGGACTAATATTTCTAAAACTTAAGTATAAGACTTTTCATAGGTGTGTGTGTGATGATAATGTAAACAATTCACCACAATCTTAAAGATGCTTAAAGCAGATATTCCTCAAATGCAACAACGACAACAAAACAAACATGATGCAAAGAAAAATAGCACAATA
Organism: Xyrauchen texanus; assembly: GCF_025860055.1. NCBI lineage: Eukaryota > Metazoa > Chordata > Actinopteri > Cypriniformes > Catostomidae > Xyrauchen > Xyrauchen texanus. Next base: position 16,044,064 of record NC_068279.1, read on the forward strand.
TCGGGCTACAAATTTATAGGTAAACTGTCGTCACTGAAGCTGGTGTGAATAGCAACTCAGTTACCCACACTAATAGAGATCCCCAATTTAGAGGAATGAAACAGCATGATATGAAAGAGTGACTGTCTGATTCCTCTTTCACTTAGTTTAATTACCGTATCTGATTCATCGCCCATCTGCAAGTGTAGCGCAAGGATAAAAAGAGAGAAAAAAGAAACAAGAGTCAAAAAAAAGAGAAAGAGTGGACCAGAGGGTAAATTCAGGCAAGGAAAGTTTACTCTAATTATGCAAGACCATCTGTGATTTCTCAACAGACACAATTACACTGGTTAAAGGGATTTTGGAAGTGTGCGTTTTAGATATGGGATCAGATTCCACTCTTTGATGATCTTGATTTAGTAAAGTAGGTCTGGATCCAGTCCGGATCAACACCAAATCCAACAAGTGTGTGAGCTGAATGTACGTGACAAATACAAACAATAACCTAATCAGGCCAGCGTGCTTCTGTATACAAACACATCCTCTAACAGGAATTGATGGAAATATGAATCCTAGTAATTACACACTAAATTCAAATAATTTCACCACAAAGGTGTGATTAGGTTTGGAGCAAGCAAGAGGAGGTGGGGTATGTACCAGACTATCCAGACCTCCTCCCAGTAGGTCCATGGCTCCCATCGGCATAGCGGGCTGAACTGAAGGGACAGTGGCAGTCGGCGGGGCCAGATCCAGGTTCAGCAGGTCACCTAGGAGATCACCCTGTGATGGGATGACAGCAAATGGAGCTTCAGAAGGTCCAGATTGGCCAATATCAGGGATTTCGGCACTCTCACCACTGATAGAGAGAGAGAGAGAGAGAGAGAAACAAGACAGATCAACTAATATTCAAAAGTCCTCCACAGGTTGAATGAGTAAATATATATAACAGACTTTTTCATAGGAGATATACAAGAGGCAAGCATATAAAGAAATCAGAGACTCACGAGCCAGCACGTGCAGGGAGTCTCTTGTGTTGAACACCACGACTGCCTTCCACAAAGGCACTGGGAGGTTTATGGTAAACAGAGGCCAGAGTACCAATGTGGCAGATGAGCTCCTCCAGAAGGGTGGGCTCAATCAGGTCCGTCTCCTCTGAGATCAGAGGCTTTTCGGCCAGCACTACCTCTTTAGCCGCCACAGGGTCAGTGGACAGCAGACGCCAGTAGATGTAGCCGCGATCACGCAGGTCAGGATTATCAGAATCCTGGAAAGTTAGAGAGACCAAAGGACTCAGCAAAAGTGAAATTGACCAAAAGAGAACTGTGATGAGTCACTTTCCACTTAATAATGCAGCTGTTCTCTCACATAATACAATGAAAAAAGACAATTGTTGATTATTCCCCTACACATTATAATGACATTTATTACTAACTTTATATTGACAATTTACATTAAAAGTTATTTTGTATTTGGCAACTGCACGCCAAATGTATGATGTAGGCTACACATCTAAAACCAGACAAAACGGTGTTACTGAATTGATTTTTAGCTATTAGTAATTCAAGACAACTTCACATTGGCCCCACTCTGTTTTGAATGTTCTTCCCACAAAAACCACCACTGAAGGGCAGAGATTAGTGTAAATAATGCAAAACGATGCAAGAGCACATATACATCCATGTGATAATATGAAGTGATGCACCAGCAACACCCAGAGCAAAATAGTGGTGAGAGAATTCTGGAGGCCATAAAACAGCACCTGGCATAGAGGACATTTCCTATTCTGACAGAACCATGGCTGTGAGTACAGCCTGTGGCACTGAACCTCAAAGTTCATAATGACAAGATTCAATCTCAGATCTCAGTCTGACAGCACAGGTTCACAGCTTCTTTGATTATTAACACGATCACACATTTGTCTCCTTGCTCTTACACACCACACACACACACACACACACACACACACACACACACACACACGTCAGGTTCAATAACATCCCAAAGATATACATTAGGGATGCACTCAAAACTGGCTTGTTGGTGGCTTGTCTGAATGACTAGTTGATCTTAAAGGAATATTCTGTGTTCAAAACAAGTTAAGCTCAATAGAACAGAATTTATGGCATAATATTTATTACCACAAAAATTACTTTAAAGAAAATGAGGGACGAGTCAAAAGCTAAATCTGGGTAACAGTGAGGAATTTACAATGGAAGTGAATGGGAGCCAATTTTTGAATGATAAAATACTCAATGTTTCAAAAGTATAGCCACAAGATGTAAACGATATACATGTTAAAACGATTTTAGTGTGATAAAATCAAACTAATCTTTTCTGTGTAAAGACAAAGCCATTTTTTTTCCATGACAATGCAATGTCAACAAACCCTGAAACCCCAAAACGATAGTAAAAATCAAAATTTTAACAACTTTACAGCTCAAATAATTCATTAGTTTTATAAGAAGAATTAAGAGCAAGTGCTTTCATTACATTAAAAGCTTCACATTTCTGCATTTAATCCCTCCCAAAATTGACCACATTCACTTCTGTAGTAATACCTTGTTGTAACCTTGATTTTTGCTTCTTATTTTTTTTTTTTAAAGAAAAGGAGGGATGAGTTGAAATGATTTTTTGTGGTAATCAATATTACGCCACAAATGCTGTAGATTGGGGGCCTGGGTAGCTTAACAAGTAAAGACACTGACTACCACACCTGGAGTCAAGAGTTCGAATCCAGGGCATGCTGAGAGATTCCAGTCAGGTCTCCTAAGCAACAAATTGGCCCGGTTGCTAGGGAGGGTAGAGTCACATGGGGTAACCTCCTCATGGTCGCTATAATGTGGTTCGCTCTCGGTGGGGCACATGGCGAGTTGTGTGTGGATGCCACGGAGGATGGCGTGAAGCCTACACACGCTATGTTCTCTGCGGTAATGCGCTCAACAAGCCACGTGATAAGATGCGCAGATTGACGTCTCAGACGCAGAGGCAACTGAGATTCGTCCTCCGCCACCCGGATTGAGACGAGTCTACACCACCACGAGGACTTCGAGCACATTGGGAATTCCAAATTGGGGAGAAAAAAACAAACCACATTTTTTTTTTTAAATGCTGTCGATTGAGCTTAACTTGTTTTGAACCCGGAATATTCCATTAAGGAAGCCCTATATTATTTTACACAGAAAAGGGAGACCGATGGATCATGTATTATAATGGGAATTTTGTTTACAGCAAGAAATGTTAAGTCTGACAGTTATCGTCTTAACATTTACTGTTGAAGGATGTGAATTAGTTGCAAAAGCTTTAAAAGGGAATGAGAACAGAGACACAACCTATCAAAGAATGTTTAACTGTGCAGTCTCACACTGTCAATAACACTGCACGCATAGAAGCACTGCATACTCGCAATGTAGAGTTTTGTTGCATGCTGTGAGTATGCAGTCAAAAATATTAACACTAGAAAATAAACTTCTAAATACAGAAGTTAACCTCAATAATCAGCTAGTTGGAGATTGGACAACATCTCTGGTATATTAAGATATAGAAATGGCTGCTTGACGATGATGATTGGCTCAGATTTTCTAAACAGCAATAAAACAAAGATTAGAAAACTGTATAGTTACAGCAAAACTTCATTTAAAAAGTAATATCTAGATTTTGAATTTCAGTTGAAGGTGTGCCAGCAGGAAAATGAATTCCACATCTGTTTGAAGTGGGAGGACAGGACATCCCACTACAGGGACAAACAAGAGCAAGTGTCCCCAATTCCAAGTGTCCTGTTGAGAAAACCTCTCAAATAAACCCACAAAAGTGCAGCATGGCACCAGGCATTGATTTAAAAACAATCCGATCTGTAGTTGGCACAGAGGAAGATAACAAAAATTACTACAATTATGGTAATAAACAAAAGATTATCAATAAATATAACCACATTATTTTATATTTCTTATTTAATTATAAATCCATTAATTACTGATTATTTTAATCTGGAGGGCCTATTTTTTGCAGACCATCAGAATGTTGTTTTCATTGCTACACAAATACATACATATGCATAAATACGTACAAATTAAGACACATAAAGCCATGTAGTCTAACAGAGGCACAAGAGTTAGATACTAATCCCTCCAAGTCTTGAGGTTTTAATCATCCGTTTTGTTTCCTGTGCACTTGACATTCATTTGAGACCTGTTCACCATTTAGAACCCATGGCTTGTTTTCTAGTTAATCATCTTAATGTCTGCCTGAGGCTAAGAAATGCAATTACAGCATTTTTTTTAAATAAGTATGGCAGCATGTTGTGTATCTTTGAACTTCTCTGAATATCTCATATACTGCTTTGACCCGTTTACACCTGGTATTAAGATGCTTCTCAGGTGAGCCGATGAAATGTGGTCAGACGAGACATATCATGCATCTTAAATTCATCTCCTGTGACCACATGTATTTGGATTTCGAAGGGCGTGTCTCTGATTTCAAGATGACACATCAGTCACTATTTTATTGTATTACTGAATGGCAATAAACCCCGAAAAAGTAATAAAAGACAATGAAAGTGTCGCCAATGCGCTGCTTCTCCCAGATGCATTTGAAATTAATTGCAAGCACAAACGTAACATTTCGAGCAGAATGATCCATTGTTTTTGTTGAGTACCTATGTGGTGTTTGTGATCCAATCACAAAACGTTTTAGACAACTTGAGATCGGATCACCCGAAACACATCTAAATACCAGGTGTAAATAGTGTCTGAGGATAGAACCACCTCCAGAGAGTGCCCTTGAAGGTGCAAGCAAGTACAGATGTGTTGTCATTTTCTCACTGAACTGTGTGATAATGGTCCGTTTCTCTCACCTGTGTAGCGAGACTGAGCACTTGTTGCACCAGCTCCTGGGTCTCAGTGGGCTTCTTCAGGAACAGCTTTACTATGGCTGTGAGCAACTGCAGCTGCACCTGAAAGACAACCGCAAAAAAAATTAAAGACGGTGACATTAACACACATAGAAAAAAACCTGATTTCCCAAAAGAAAAGGTTCATTCATATTCATTTCAGTCATCACTACTTAACACTACTTAGGGTTTTCAAATATTTTTCAATTAAGTAAACACTTTTTCCAAGAAAACATTAATCACTGAAAAATACACAAAATTAAATCAAATGTAAAACAAAACTATTTAAATTGTTGCGTTAATTAATTTATTTTTTACTCTGAACTTAATATTATAGCCATTGAAAATCCTTTAGATTTTGCCTGCGACTGTAATTATAGCTCAAACTCTATAGGTTCCATACTGCTAATAAACAATGAGCATGTTAAAAGGCAGAAAATTACAACTTGTGTTTACAGCTTATAGACTAGCCTACAAGAATTGCTGGCCAACTGAATGCAAAAACGAATCAGACAGTGCCGTCTCTACTCTTCCTGGCAATTACAGTAATTATCATAATACGCAAAAACACCAATATTTTCTTAGTAGTTGTCTTAACTGTGGTGACAACACTCGGGTACCAAATTAAGCCTGAAGAAAGTGGTACAATTATATTACACAGGCGGCCAAAAGTTTGGAATAATGTAAAAAATTTGCTCATATGGAAAGAAATTGGTAATTTATTCACCAAAGTAGCATTCAACTGATCACAATGTATTGTCAGGACATTAACAACATGAAAAATTACTATGACAATTTGAAAAAAAAAAATCAGTACTTAAACTATTTTAAAGTGCACCTATTATGCAAAATTCTCTTTTATATGGTGTTTGTACATAAATGTGAGTCGGCAGTGTGTGTACACAACCACCCTACAATGTTAAAAGTCCACCCACTCCTCTTTCTTATATTTCTAATAATCAAAAACAGTGGGTCAAAATGAATGGTTTTCATTAGAGCAGAAACTAAAACCATTCATTTTGACCCACTGTTTTTGATTAATAGAAATATAAGAAAGAGGAGTGGGTGGACTTTTAACATTGTCTCATAGATCCCCTGAGTGATCTACACACAGTCCGCCATATTTTTTCCACGCTGGAACAGCCAGATACAGTGAGAAGAATAATGTCTCAGCTTCGTAAGTGTCATAAGCGTTCTGTTGTTGGCTGTAAAAGTGAACATAAGAGTCTTCATGTACTCCCGGTATCAAAGCCATTGATGACGCAGTGAACAAGTTTTGTTTTTGAAGGAAATGTGCCCCAAAACATACAAAAATGTGTGTATGTTTGTGCAAATCATTTTACACCAGACTGATTTGTGAATGAGTGTCGATATAAAGCAGGATTTAAAACATATTTGATTCTCAAGCATGGATCAGTACCAACTGTTTGTGTTCCAGCTTTGAATCCTGAAGATGTATTGCACTTTATATTTTGTGAATGTTTGCAAATCGCCTTTCTGAAGGTGCTTGTTAGCCGATTCCACGACTAATGCAGCTACCATTGTCACTGATTGTATTCACGGAGACAAGATATACATATATATATATATATATATATATATTTCATACATAAATGGCTGAACTCCAGTATTTATGCTATCAGTCATATTGGTTCTGATTTGTTGTTGCTGTAGTATCCGAAACACGAGCTGTAAAGGCACAGCCCTCATCTGGAAAGGGGGCGGAGAGCAGCCACTTATTTGCATTTAGAGACACGAAATCAGCATGTTTTTGATTCCACCCAAAAAGAGGCTTTTATAACATGGTATAATAAATGATCCGTGGGGTGTTTTGAACTGAAACTTCACAGACACATTCTGGGGACACCGGAGACTTCTATTACATCTTGTAAAAAGGGGCATAATAGGTCTCCTTTAAGAGTTCTCATAAAAAAAATCCTCCATGTGCAGCAATGACAGCTTTGCAGATCCTTGGGATTCTAGCTGTCAGTTTGTCCAGATACTCCGGTGACATTTCACCCCACGCTTGCTGTAGCACTTGTAGACACCTTATAGTCTAGCTGATCCCACAAAAGCTCAATGGGTTTAAGATCCATAACACTATTAAAATTATCTGTTGTCCAATGTCTGTTTATTTGCCCACTCTAATCTTTTCTTTTTTAATCTATTTCTCAAACTAGAGAGTCTGATGTACTTATCCTCTTGTTTAGTTGTATCTGTCCTTCCACATCTCTTTCCGTCCTTGTTAGAGCCAGTTGTCCTTTGTCTTTGAAGAATGTAGTGTACAGCTTTGCATGAAATCTTCAGTTTTTGGCATTTCCAAGCATTGTATTGCCTCCAATCCTCAAAACAATGATTGACTGATGAGTTTCTATAGAAAGCTGGTTTCTTTTTTTGCCAGTTTTGACCTAATATTGACCTTAAGACATACCAGTCTATTGTATACTGTGGCAACTCAAAAACAAACACAAAGACAATGTTATGCTTCATTAAACTAACCAAATAGCTTTCAGCTGTGTTTGATATAATGGCAAGTGATTTTCTAGTACCAAATTACCATGATTATTCAAGGATAAGTTGTTGGAGTGATGGCTGCTTGAAATGGGGCCTGTCTAGATTTGATAACAAATGACTTTTTCAAATAGTGATGGTGCTGTTTTTTATATCAGTAATGTCCTGACAATACTTTCTGATCTGTTGAATGCCACTTTGGTGAATTAAAGTACCAATTTTCTTCCAAAACAGCAAAATCTGTACATTAGTACAAACATTTGGCCACCAGTGTATTTATATTTTTCATTTTAGTATCAATGTAAGTACTGGCATTTTGTACATCCCCAGACATGCATACTTCCCTCCAATGAAATGCACTCTCTCTCTACCAAAACATATTTTTGAATGCAACTGTGCTCAACTCATAAGCAGAAGGATATTTTTCCATGTGCATCATTACTTCTAATCTACCTCAGAGACTCTTCCCTCCCAATCAATGGTAGAGATGGAGTAAGAAGAAATGAAAAGATACAGCCAGAGTGAATTTGTGTGCTTTACCATGATTGTCTGCTCGACAGCAAACAGTATGAACAGTTAAAGAGAAATATATGCAGGCCATGTACAAAAAAATCTTTTTTTGACAAAACTAGTTTGATCTCTGAAGTAGGCTACAAAGTAGGCTTTGATGTCTTTCTATAACAGACACACTGTGCACAAAATCTTTTCTTATGCTTATGTAAGCAATTTACCATCAGCATTTTCACAAAAACAATAGATTGCTTGTATAACACAAGCATATACTGCACTGATACAGTCCAACAAAGTGTAATTACTAATTGTACATGTAAAGAGGCTGTTTATATACAAGTCATAAAAGTAGCAAAAAGTATCGATTTAATTGTAATGGTCAGAACTGGGTGGAAAATGGTAATGAAAAACTAAATTATGACTGTTTTAGTGCCCTGACTAACATAATATTTGGATCTATATAAAATGTGAAACAAATATTTTATGTGAACCTTTAAAGTCACAGGCTTTTTTTCCCATCAACCCTATTAGTCCAAGGCTAGGCTTGATCAAAAGCAGCTGCCTCGCAAAACAATCAGGCAATTTTTTGTCAATCTTTTTTTCCCTTTGTTCTGCTGGTGTGGTTTAATTTACGGTGGCTGAGTAGCTCTAGTGCACTTCACCTGTGTGCTCTCATCATGGAAGCCTTCCAGGAAGCTCTCCAACAACTCATCAGCATTGTCAATCCTCTCAGCATACTCTCCCACTATCCAGATCATGGCTGCCCGTGCCTCGGGCTCATCCAGAGAATCCAGGTTCTCACAAAGGGTGGCTATCACACTCTCATACCTGAGAAACACATTGAAGAAAAATTTGAAAATTAAGGAGCGTGAAGAGCAAAAAGGGGTGGGTTCAGTGAAAAAGAAAAAGAAAATTTAGTGTGTTTTCTTTAACACATCATTTTCAAAACTTTCATCTTGTGAGACAGGGCAGAACGGAGGCTGTGTCAAGATGAACCTCTTCTGCTTTCTGAAGGGTGTTCACACTGACAGCGATTGCAGAGACAATGTGACCTGAAGTTTCAACAAGAACTGGCGATTTCCAGTGACATGAGCAACAGTAACTTTACGCAAGTAAGATTTCATTTCTTTAATAGGAATTGTTTAATCATTTACTCACCCTTATGCCATCCCAGATGTGTATGACTTTCTTCTGTTGAACACAAACAAAAATGTTTAGAAGAACATATCAGCTCTGTAGATCCATACAATACGAATGAATGAAGCTCCAAAAATCACTTAAATCAGCATAAAAGTAATTCTTAAGACTCCAGTGGTTAAATTAATTTCTTCAGAAGTGATATGATAGGTGTGGGTGAGAAACCGATCACTTTCACATTCTTGTTCTTGTGTTTTTGGTGATTCACATTCTTCATGCCTATTGTCCCCTACTGGGGAGAAGAATTTGTAGCAAAAAAGGATTTAAATATTGATCTTCTTCTCACCCACACTTATCATATCACTTCTGTAAAGGTATGAATGAAAACACTGAAGTTGTATGGATTACTTTTATGATGCCTTTATGTGCTTTTTGGAGCATACATTTTTTGGCACCCATTCATTTGCATTGTATGAACCTACAGAGCTGTGAAATTCTTCTAAAAAACATAATCTGTGTTCTACAAAAGAAAGAAAGTCATACACGTCTGGGAAGGCATGAGAGTGGGCAAATGATAAGAGAATTTTCATTTTTGGGTGGACTATCCCTTTAAAGGGATTTCTGATTTTTTTTCTGCAAACATGCAAAGTTAAATATCAAACTTTATGCAAATGAGCAGCAATGCAATGTGGAGATTATGAATGGGAGTGTAGCCAATGATCTGTCAACCTCCAGCACAGACTCCATGGTCTCCAGTAATTAAATCGCTGTCTGTGTGTGAACATCCCCTTATTCAGCCAGCAAACTGTGATGAATTTTTCAGCTAATCAGAAAAGGTATTCAAGGAGAGGCAGAAAAAGAGAGGTCACTGCAAAAAAGCTATGTTGACACAACAGTCAAGTACATGAGAAGTTGTCTAACAAAGACAGGGAAACCTACTTGTTGGGGTACTTGCGGAAGATGTCCTTGATGACCACGATGGCTTCCTGCACCACATAATTGACCTTAGTCTGAATAAGGTCAAGCAGCGTGCTGACACAACGTTCTGCTGATTGCTGTAACAAGGAGATAAAACAGGAAAGGTAGAAAGAGATAAATCAACCTTCTCCATTAGACAGCAAAACATTTATTAAAAATGAACTATATTGACATTATGTCCTTCTAATCAGTTTTAGTCTCACCTCTACTTTAATTGCACAGCGGCCGATGGCTCGTACAGCTTTACGCACAAAGTCTACATCTACCTCAGTGGCATATTCCTTCAGCTCAGCCAGTACCTACACAACCAAAACCCACAGAAAAATTTAGCACAGACTCTCATGAGCACAAATATAAAATGATGATGTGACATACATCATATAGATGTTATAGAGTCAGGTATACCTGACTATACATTAGTCAGGTATAAGACTCTGAACAACACCACACTAGTACTTTGAGAGAGAGGTCACCTGAGCGATGTTGGCCTGAGATGCCAGACGAATCATGATGTCCAGCTTTTCCAGTTTGACATAGATTGGGTCGTTATATTTCACAAAGAAAACCTTCATCTCATGCTTCAGGATTTCAGGGCTGAAAACCATGAGTTATGAGAAAGATAAAAAAGGCAGAAATACATTATACGAAAGGATGAAATGGGATCTGTTTGATAACCAATTTTCTCTCATCTCGGGGGAACAGTCATTATTAAAAATTATTTGCGCTGCACCTACCGTTTTTGTACGATGAGGTTAATGTTCCTGAGGGCAACATACTGCAGTTCAGGCTCCGCTGAGAGCAACGTGACCAGGGGAGGAGCGAGTTTCTTTAGTAATGTGCCGTAATAGTCCAGATCTTTAGGAAGCATCTCCATAAACTTCATCAGAACCTTCACGGCGGACAGCACCACAGCAGAGTTAGCATGAGACAGCCGTGGAGTCACACGTTCACAAATACTGTGAGAGGACAGAGAAAAATATGCTTCAACAAAGAAGAGTAATCAAAAATTGGTAAGACTCTGCACTACATTCTATTAAGTCTTTAAGGACAGAGATATTTTGTGGAGTTTCTGTGGTCCGGATTAAGGCAGCATAAAAATCATTACAAATAGTTGTGATTCATTTTAACAATCCGATATTAATTCATAAAATCCCATATCACTTTATTAAAAGAATAGTTCACCCAAAAATGCTCTCATAATATACCTAACCTTTGTGCCATCCAAGAAGTGTAAGACTTACTTTCTTCTGCAGAACAGAATTTAAGATTTTTAGAACAATATCTCAGCTCTGTAGGTCCTCACAATGCAAGTATATGGGTATCAAACTTTTGAAGCTCCAAAAGCACATAGGCAGCCTAAACATAATTCAGACAACTCCAGTGGTTAAATCCATGTCTTCAGAAGCAATATGACAAGAGTTGGTGAGAAACAGATCAATATTTAAGTCCTTTTTACTATCAATCTCCACTTTCACTTTTGTTTTTGGTGATTAGCAATCTTTGTGCATGGGTTGCTTTTAGGCTGCCTTTATGTCCTATTTGGAGCTTAAATGTTTGGTACCTCTTCATTTGCATTGAGCAAAAATATTCTTCTAAAAATCTTTGTGTTCAGCAGAAGAAAGAAAGTCATACACATCTGGGATGGGATGAAGGTGAGTAAATTAGAGAATTTTCATTTTAAGGTGAACTCTCTCTTTAATATACAGTATACCTTCACTTAGTGAATGTGTTAGGAATTACGCAATAACATTACTTGTAGCATACTACCATCCTCCAGATGTGACACTTCCTAACCAACTTAGAATCTGAATTTAATAGAATCAGAAAATGAGTTCAGACACCCAGTCCTAGTTTGGATCAGCTTTATTAGTGACGATAGGTGCTTCCTATGTATTAGATAGACTTCATCAGTGAAACCCATTAAGGTCTCCCTGAAAGTGGTCATGACATAATGTTGCCTTCTGACCTTTGTGACTCGCGGTCATCACGTGGTGTGTAGTTGGCCAGGCAGTCGAGGATGAAGATCTGGCCCCATTCTGTGCATTCATTAAGGGCTGTCAAGAGCTTGTTAATGGTTTGAGGGTTCAGGTCCAAAAGGTTGCTGTTTGGATGAGACTCTGCTATCTCAGACAGAGCTGCCACTGCATTTGCTACCACCTAATAGAGTGAATGAATATCCAAAAACATTATACTCAATACAGTGATGGTGTGTGTGTGTGTGCAGGGTCAAGTATTCACACAAAAACAGCATGCAATTACACACCAGGGAGACTCAGAGAGAACTAAAGCGCACTGGCAAGCCCACGGATGCCCTAAATACAAAAAGAAGTGCATGTGCATAAGAGAATAATATGACTGCACACAAACACCCACAGTGATATCTGTAGGTGCAGAGAGATGATTTTTGAGAATCTTGCTGGTCGCTAAACCGCTATGTGGCTTTTGAGCTGCTTAAATAATAATACATACAGTAATGTGCAAAAGTTAAGCACATTAGATGTTACACAAAAACATTTCTCTTAAGATTGTTATTTATATCTTCAGCTATAGTGTCAATAGTAAATATACATTTTAGACTCTCAAACATTCCTTTTGAAAATAGAATAGAAGAACAGGGAGCCCTGCAACCAATGGCATGGCCCCCACAGAGCACCCCACTGATCATTGAATCAGTCTGGGATTACATGAAGCAGCAAAAGCAATAAAGCCTAAATAGAAGAACTGTGACAAATTCTCCAAGAAGCTTGGAACATCCTATCTACCAACAACAAAGAAAAACTGTGTCCAGGTGTACCTAAGAGAATTGGTGCTGTTTTAAAGGCAAAGGTGGACACACCAAATATTTATTTAGCTTTTTTTAATGTTTACTTGACTTTGTTTTCAAAACTATTAAATGTCATTATTTTTGAAGAATTCCTCACTATGCAAAATTTTTCACAAGTGCATAAAACCTTTGCACAGTACTGTACGTATTTTGGTATTCATTGATGCTCTGTGCTGAAAGAAACAAAATGGGTGTCGTTTTCAAGCTTAAAAGCTGGACTTTACAATGCATATAGACAATAACTCTTAAAAGGTGCTTTTTAATTTGCTGACAAATTAAAAGGTTTCCCCTTTTTTAACTTAAGAAATGTGATAATTTACTGTACACTGCTCTCTAACATACTGTAAAAACATCATACAGATCGAAAAGGTCTCAATGTAGAAAACAACAAATACGGTTTCCCCTCACATACCAAATATTTACCAAGTAAAAGCCCAGAGAAAAAGCACAGTTTCCAAGTTGTAAACAGATTTTCAGGCTTATTTTGTTGCATTTTTTACTTGTAACTTCATGAAATAAAAGATAAAAACAGCAGATGCTCCTGAAAAAGTGTCCAAACACCATGTGATATGAACACCGATCAACGGATATGATACATAAATCTTAAAACAATCTTGGAGAAAATGCACATTTAACTAAAAAAAAATTCTGTCTCTGGTAACAAAGTGGACCAAACACAGTTTTTGGGGTCTGCGTCAACGTGACGTGCAATTAAATTTTTGAAGAGGTGCACATCAGGATATGGCATAAGTAACGCTGTAACCACCAAAGGCTACACGTAGGTTCAACGCAGAAGTATACATTAACCTTAAGTGGCCACATGGAATTTTTAAACTTAATTCATTTTTCACACAACTTTACCATTTAACATGAACTAGTAAAGGTAAAAAGGTTTTTAAAAATTGTGACAATTTTAAAAGACATGATGACCAGTTCTAAGACCCAAGAAATAAAGTTTTCTTATATATTTTCATTTCTATTTGAACCTAAAGTCCATGAACACATTAAGCATCCACTACCCATGTAGACTTGCCGATCACATTCCAATCATAAATAATTTATTCGATGTATCTTATTTGGAGGGGTTAACCATAAGGCAGAGCCTCACCATGGGGTTAGAGTCCGAGATCAGGTCCTTCAGGGTGTCAAGGAAGCCCTGGTCTTCAACTAACTGGGCGTTGATATCATGAAGCTTGGCGACACAAACTGCAGCAGTCTTCCTCACATAGGGGTCTTCATCTTTCAAACACTTCCTCAGAGGCTCACACAAATATTCTGTAATCTTGTCCACACGGATGCAGCCCATGGTGCGCACAGCCAGGGCACGGATCAGAGGGTTTGGATCCTCACAGTCCTGCGGGGGAGAGAGAGACAGAGGAACATATTGCCAAACACTGATTAGGTCTGACATATCCACATGAGGACATCATGTTAAGTTGTTTATGTTTTTTTGTATTTCCACAATCTACAACTGCTTTGGCACCAACATAATAAAAATAAGTGCTTCCCCCACGCAACAATGATGCAATTATTTTACAAATTGTTGATTTCTGAAACAATGGGTAACACTAACGAATTTCCTTCACTTTGCTTGAATTTAGGCATTTAAATAAAAGCTGTTATATTCTTCTGAGTTTTCTTTCTTTGGCAATGGATTCCATGGCACAATAAATGGATATATTGTAGTACTTTTACACTTTAGTTGTCTTGGCCTATTTGCCTATGCAAACATTATTAAAATGACCATTAATATCTAAAAAGGATGTCTGAATCCTACCTTAACAAAGGTGTTGACTGCCATAATGGCCATGTCTGGCTGGCTCTTGGCATAATTCATTAAGTACAGATAGACCAGCTTCTTCAGTTCCAAATTATCTGTCTGCATGCAGTTCACAACATCAGGAAACAGGGCACTGTGGACAAATGTTCAGATCACAATTCCAAAATCTCCACTTTTTCACAAAAGATTATGATGGTGGCTATTCAAAGTAGCACATAAAAGCATCTTGGAACAGTGAGATATATGTAGATGTATATATATATATATATATATATATATATATATATATATATATATATATATATATATATATGTTGTATATTTAACTGCATAAAAGAGTGAAAGACAGGAAAGTCTGTGTTCAACTGTACCAACAATGACCCAAATGTAAAAAAATGGCCTGGCTTACCTGACGTCTTTTCCCACAGTCATAGAGGCAATGACCTTCTTTACTGCCTCCTTCTTCTTCTCTTTCTTATCACTGTTCAGCTCTGCCTTCAGCTCAAAGATTTCCCCTAAAAGGCCACACACACAAAACAGTTTATTCACCTTAATAAATGTATTAATAATTTATTTAGATCATCACAAAATAATGACATATATCAATCATGTGCTTTCAGGAAAAACAGTGCCTGTAACAGCTGGAAGAATAAGGGCAGAATTTTCCCTTATTTCATAAAAGAAAAGACAATGAAAGACGCTAATCATAATTTCTGTGTACACTGCTTTTCTTGGCTTCAACCAAGTAACAAACATGGGCTTTATTTGTTTGCAGTTAAAAATTCTCTGTTCTTTTCATCAGTGGTGATTTCATCCTTATATTTTCATTCACCTTTTTCCACTTTTTTTCTGTATTTTCAAATCACTTTCCACTCCTAATTCATCTACAAATGAATAGCATAAAAATTTAAAGTTTATCCAATCAGAATGAATCCCTTGATGCTTATAAACAAAGCATGTCGGCTGTTTTACAAATTGCATGCTCCTTAGCAGAAGCACCATGTGAGTTTGAGCTCCACCCCATTAGGCCTTGAGAATTTCTGCACAATCCCTCAACAATGCAAATGAATGAGCATCTAAAGTCAGATTGTCATTCATCAGCCAGTCAGATTGATTTATTTGTTATTGGTGGTGTGGTCTTTAGGATATGTCCCAGATCAGGCCTTTTAGCTGGCCTTGAGTGACGCAATCATGCTTTAAGTGATGTACGTAATTTGTAAGTGAAGAGCGTGAGATCTTACTGATGAGAAGGCTGTCAGAATTAAAAGTCAGAAACAAGGTTAAGTGAAAATCAGCCCTTCTTTCCTGTTTAATTAATCAATCGCACAATCATGCAGAACATCTGAGGTTTTTAAATCCATAAGGATCTCTTTCTCAATAGTGATGAGATCCTTATGGATGCACCCCCTTTTTGAGCACAAACCATGAAAATGAAATACCTGAACATAAATGGTTGTATTTACCGGACCCTTTGGAGTATGGACACAGTTGTATTATCTTTTGAAAGAAGACACTTTGGGCTTTATTTCCCAAGTATCAGAATTAATACATGTTGTTATTTTTTTAAGTTAGAGAAGCTGAAGTTTATAGTAATGGAAATATTTTGTGCTGAACATGTTTTTATAATCTAAAAAACATTAATAAATGTTCCAAAACAACCCAGAAATTTGAAGATGATATAACAAAATCTGAGGTTCCTGCAAGCTTTTTTCTCTGTAAAATCGCTGCCGATGAACAGAGTAAAACTAAGGCTCTGCCTTTCAAGACGACACAAAATCTGACTGCACTGCTAGGCTATTATGAATTAAATATGCCGCATTTTAAAAAAAATAGACTTTGGAGACAGGCTTATTTTGTTTATGAGACTCTAATATATAAGACAATATACAGTTTTACCTCATGAATGCTGCTCAGATTGCATAGTTTGTTGAAGAATGATGACGAAGGGTAATTCTCTCAGGCGAGATCTCATGTAAACAATGGAGAATATATAAATATTTCTCAGATTTATCACTTTTATGGACGAAAAGTGCTATTGGATGTTTTTCAATGAATGCTTGTCATGGACAATTGACCCAAGTGTGGCGAACTGGATTCATCTGGCGATTGCATTTTCATAACAAATGTATGAAGTCCCATTTTGATATTGCATGTTTTAATTTGTACTCCTGGCACAAATAACTAAATTGCTGTTTCTGGAGCATTACTATCATGAAACAGAGATCTGATATCAATGTTGAACCCTTAGACCTTTGAAAAGATGTATAATTTGTTAACATTCATTAAATTTATAGACTGTAAATTATATATTAAATGTAAGCAGAGTGATGTCACCACCGCATGCGGGGGAATTGCGTATCAAATTGGTAAGTGCTTTTTGCATTGTTATAGCAACATCAGGAGTTTTCTAAATGTAAATTAGGCTGCTGGAGCATTCAGTGTCAAAACAAGTTTTGAAAAGTAACCGTGTAAACATGCGAAACTAAATATAAATATTTAAATTAAATATTTTTAGAGAGCTTTGTCTTGGTATTAGACCTCCTTGGTTCTGGCTTTCGTGCGTGGACATGTTTTTAAAATGTCAATTGGTATTATTAGTTGACTGCTATGTAATGTATAATAGGCATATGGTGTCTTATTCATTGTGAAACTGTGTTCTTAATGGTATGAATTGCACTGAAGGCCTAGACTTAAAATGCATGGGCCACCACTGGTGTAAATGGGCAATGCAATTATAAACGACCCTGAACTGCAATTATCTGACTTTGCCAAAAGTGACACAGTTAATGAACAATTTCACTGACAAATAAAATCTTAAAACAGTCGTATCTTCAAAGCAACACAGAAAACATCAGTCACAAAACCTTTCTTGGTAGTGGTGAAATATTTGGAGTCTGTCATCTTGGATCCCAAGCCTCTGTTCTCCTGCAGAAAAAGAGAAAGATTTATAAACAGCTCATAAGGATGAGAATACTACAGAACTATCCAGAATGGAGGTAGGTGAGATTCTGAAAAAGTGCAAGCACAGGGGAAAAAGAGGAAGTCCAGTCCCTGTCCTGCTAAAACCTTCCCTGATGTTTCTTAAAGATTGAGAAGGGGAAAAACAGTTGTGCAAAAACATAACTGTTAAAGCCTCTTGTTCTCTTCCAGTCAGCAAATGATATCATCCTCTACTTCAAGCAATTACCCTATCTCTGTCACTAAAACTGCTGTGAAGAGTTTTCCATTTCCTGTTATTGAATTTTAGACTCTCGCATCACCTGAAGTGTCTTCCAAGAGGAAGAGAAACATTAAGTTACAACAGTAATTCTTTTGGTTTTACTGACTAAACGACAAGTCGCTATTGCTTAATTAAACCATGAGTTGTTTTTATAATTTACCTTTTCACACTCAACATTGACTAAACTTTACAAATAGGATGGGATAAAACCAAGGATGAGAATAAAAGGACAATTTACAGCCTTCCTTCCTGTCCCATGATTATCTCACAACATAATGAGAAATGTTCATTCTGATAGTAATGACAAAGAAACACATGACAAATCTAATCCATAAAGCCCTTCTGACTATTTGCATTTAAACTGCATCATGGAAGTGAATGGGATAAATCTGTAAATGTTAAAACATATGTTTCAATAGTATAGCCACAAGAAAAGACAAACATTATGCATGTTAATATGATTTTAGAGTGATAAAATCGCATGCTAACCTTTTCTGTGTAAAGTTATATACAATTTCACATCTTAATTGCAATGATGATGTAATGCTGTTACCCTAGAACCCTAAAACAACTTTATAGCTAAAAAAAGTACACAATTTCTATAAAATTATAAGTCTTGAATTCCTGCCTTTAACCCCATTCACCTTCTTTGTAAGTGCCTCACTGTAACCTCGATTGTTTTTTATTTATTTTCTCTCTTTTATTTTGTATTTTTAATAGAAACTTTAAAATGGCAGTTATCAAACCGCTTATTAAGAAGCCTGGAGAACTGGCTAATTATAGACTGATTTCAAATCTCCCATTTATGTTGAAAATACTAGAAAAGGTAGTATCCTCTCAAATAAGTTAATTTCTACAGAGAAATAGTATATATGAACAATTCAGTCAGTATTTAGGCCTCATCACAATACAGAGATTGCACTTATCAGAGTTACAAATGACTTGCTCTTATCATCTGATTGCTGCCTTTCTCTTCTAGTGCTTTTACATCTTAAAGCTGCATTCGACACGATAGATCACGGCATTCTCTTGAATAGGCTAGAGAATTCTGTTGGCAATTGTGGAGTTGCATTAGCATGTTTTAGGTCCTAATTAGCAGATCGCTATATGTAAACAAGGAATTGTCAAACCAAACAAAAGTAATGTATGGAGTGTCACAGGGATCAGTTTTAGGGCCTCCGCTTTTCTCCTTGTATATGCCTCCCCTGGAAGATAAAATCAGGAATCATGGAATAAGCTTCCACTGTTATGCCGGATTCTTCAGAACGTGATGAGATTTCACAATTCTCCAAATTAGCAGAATTTATCAACGAAATAAAATATTGGATGGCCAGAAATTTCCTTCTGCTCAATTCCGACAAAACAGAGGTACTAATTATTGGACCAAAAACTAAAAATAAGCCACTAAAATATAATTTGACTCTCGATGGATGTACTGTTACATCATCTTCAACAGCAAAGAACTTAGGTGTTATATTTGTTACCAATCTGTCCTTTAAAAATCTAATTACAAATGTTTGTTGAACAGCATACTTCCACCTCAGAAATATTGCTAAATCATGGCATATGGCCTCTGTTGCTGATGCCGAAAAACTAATTCATGCGTTCATGACCTCAAGACTAGATTATTGTAATGCATTACTGGGAGGATGTCCAGTAAGATCAATAAATAAACTTAAATTGGTTCAAAATGTAGCAGCCAGAGTGCTGACGAGAACCAAGAAATATGATCATATTAACCCCATTTTATCATCGTTACATTGGCTACCTGTTACATTTCATATTCATTTTAAAACTCTGTTAACTACGTACAAAGCTATGAATGGTCTGGCTCCACAGTACTTAAGTGACCTTCTATCACGCTATATTCCATCACGTTCATTACAATCGCAAAATTCTGGTCTGTTAATAGTTCCTAGAATATCAAAATCCACAAAAGGAAATATAACTATATAACTAACACACTCACTCAATTTAAGTCTAGACTAAAGACTCATCTATATGTATACACCTAATTTATCCTTCAACTCACAATTAGGCTGCTTTAGTTAGATCTGCCAGAACCAGAAACAGTGATCATGATCTATAAATCTGCAATAAATTTAATGGCATCTATGCTAATATTACTTTATTTGTTTCCCTGTCTCAACCTCGGGACTCCTATATGGAAGTCACCAGAACGGGCTAGATCCAGCTCCATTCCTGCTTCATGTTGGAAAGCACTGCTACGTGTCTCTGTGTGATGGTAACTATTAGCAGCCGGTGCCAGCCAAACATCACTTCAGTCTATTACGATAGACTTCAGAGGATGAATTGATGCCAACTCTAACCATAAGACATGGGATACTTCATATGCCATTGGTTGAACCTTGGATTTAGGATAGACCTCACTGAAATTACTGGTCAGGTTGAACTGCGATGCACCTCACTGATCTCTGCCTGCATCACCTCGGTATAATGATGGACACACTCTTGAAATAGAATGCATAGATTTATTTGCCAACAAAACCCTTCATCAGCCAATTAACAAGAGAAAAAATAGACTTTGAATAATGATCTAATTCTATCTCAGACCCATTATATCACTTTTGAAGACATAGATTTAACCACTGGAGTTGTATAGATTACTTTATGCAGCCTTTATGTGCATTTCTGAGCCACCATTCTGTTGCACTGAACAGACAGTAACTACAATTATTGCACGAAAAGTAGTACATTTCCATTGGAAAGATTCTAAAAGCTTATAACCTTTTAGAATATAAATAAAAAATTATATTTTAGAATATAGTTATAAAAAATCCTTTATTCCTCTATCAATTTATATGTTAAATAGCAAGATGCAGTAATGTAGGTCTATAGTTTGTGTGTGGATTTGTTATATGTATATATTATGCAGCCTTGAGTCCATTTGTTGTATGTATGTTGTGTATTAATGCAGCTTTGAGTCCAAGACAAATTTCCTGAAAAAGGACAATAAAGTATACAAACAAACAAACAACAAACAAACCTACTGTTTTGAAGAAGGACACCACATTCATTTTAGTTTTACAGAAATATCAAGAACTGTAGTAACGATGATATTTACATTTTCTAAGGGACCGTCAGCAAAGACCAGCAAAGCTCGCAAGGGCAAACTAAGCCAGCATTTAGCTCGACTCAATTACACAAATGTTTACACCGGTGGCAGGCACACAAAACATGTACAAAAGGGGGCATTTCCAGGTAGCCATGTATAGAACACAGGAGTAAATAACCCATAAAACAAACTACTACCATTCCTACAGGTTAAAATTCAAACTGAGCTTTTATCTCGTCAGCCTGTGAGGCAGTGACCCAGCTAGTGCAGAAGCAAAGATAACAGCAGCTGTCAACCGACAAGGCGTTGACACAAACGTTACATGTGCAATTGCTCTGGGCTCGTTATGCTAGATCTCAAATGATTACCAAAAACAACTGTAACATCTCAGAAGGTACGTAGCGCTGAGGTAACTGCAGCAGGTGACAGTCACACTAGCCTCAACTGCTTCATAGAGCTAACTAGCAGTTATTTTACACGACACCCAACATTTTCACACTAATTTCGACTCTAAAAGTATCCACGGACCTTTCTCCTAACTCTATGTAGGAAACGGACCGTCACTCACACATAGCTGACTTGCCCACTCCATTTTTTGTCGGATGAATGAACCTGCTCACAGAGAAGTAGAGACGGCGCTTGTACTAGCTGAATGCTAACAAGCTAAAGCTTCAGCACCTTCTTAATCAGGTTTTATGTGAGCGCACAGTTAAGCCTTTAATCTATCGGACGGACTGTACTACTGTCCAAGCACGCAGAGCAGAGAGCCATAGATTAGGAGAAAACAAAGCACTGTACCTCAGTTAAACAGAAAATAGCCCCTTCCGAAGTGAAGTATGTACAGTCAGCCTTCCTTGCCTACCACCTTACATGTTTTGTCATCATATGATTCACACTTCCGTTCCGTCTTCCGCCTTCATTGAGAAGTGTTTTCTCCTGATGAATGTTCTACTACTGGGTTTTGTTGAATGCTTTGTAATTGTATTCATATTGTTGTACTGTTTGAAATAATTATTTTATAAAATAACTACTCATTTGTGCTCTAATATCGTTATATGTGAATATAGATTAAAATAATAATGTTGCCCACCTGCTATAGGCTTACTACACTGATAACCCCAATAAGTTGACTCTACTCAATTGAGTAAACACATTCCCACAGCTGATTTGAGTAATGGCATCTCCAAAACTTGTGTAATTTAGTTCATGTAACTTGGTGCTCATTTAGAATGAACTTAACCATTTAAGTTAAGGTAACTTGATGCAATTAGACTTAACTCAGATTTGCTTATAAATGTTGTTGTTTCAACTTAATAATTTTAATTGAATGTACTCAAATTTATGTCATACAATAACACAGCTTAAAGGGATAGTTCGTCCAAAAATGAAAATTCTCTCATCATTTACTCACCCTCATACCATCCCAGATGTGTATGACTTTCTTTCTTTTCTAGAACAAAAATTATGATTTTTAAAAGAATATGTCAATGATCTAGGTCCATACAATGCAAATTAATAAGTGAATGTTTTTTCCTAATGTTTAATGAAGACAACTTGATTTTTTACCAGAAATGACAACATTAGGGTTTACAGTGCACTGAAGCACATCATTCTACATTTATCTGGCATTTCATGTAACTTAGACCTTAGTGAAAACAATGAATAGTTTACAGATCAATCTTACAACATGCATATTTTCTGAGGCATCTTATCTTGCATCTTACAAGACATTATGAGGACAAAGAATGGCTAGTTTGCAAATGCATCTTACATGTTTTCATCTCTTTTTCAGTAGCCTACATATCTGCCTTCTTGTTCAAACGTTTTGGTGCTATTTAAATAATCTATTTAAAGAGAAAGTTATCTCAAACTAAGTTTCCATCATGTCTTATTTATCATTGCATGCAGAGGACACTGTAAACCCTAATGCTCCAAAATAGGGAAGAAAAGTAGGGACCAATTAAATCATACAAATTAGTTCAAATAAATTAACTTCGATGAGTGTTTAGAACTATCACTTTCTTTTGAGTACACCAAAATCTTACACCTTTTACCCTAAATTGCTTAATATTTTGAGTTTAATGAATTTGTCTCTTTAAATTGACGGGAACATAAATTTACCTGAAACTGGGAAGGGGACCTTTATTTCCCAGCAGAGAGAGTAAATGTTAAAATTAAGTGTTATATAGTTTGTCTTTGTGCAAGATGAATGTAAAGGGAGATACTTGTTAGTGTTTAATGTTTTGTTGTGTTGTTTGAAAGAGTTTAGGTAAAGTTTTTGGGGGTTAACATTATGGTGAATAGTGGAGCTTGAGGACAGGTAAAGCATTAGATAATTTTTTCAGGATATTTATATATTTGCTGAGCAATTGCTATGCTAATCAAAAAATGGTTAATACAAGTAGCATGTATTCAGCATGCTAACATCCGTTGTACTAGCTACTTGGGTTCCCTCTACGTGACTACATGACTAAATTGAGCCTACATGGTAATTTTAAGTTCAGCCAAAAAGTTAAATTTAAGTACCATTAAAATGCATATGTTAGCTTATTCAATATTTGAAGTTAAGAAGAAAAAAAAAAATCAACACACGTTAGTACAAAATCAAAATCTGACAGTTCACTTGTAATTTATTAACTTTAAAAATGATGTAACTGATTACCTAAAAAGAAAATTAGTTCTGCAACACAAGCACAATGCACAGCATTTCATTTAAAACATTTTTATTACAAGAATTAAATTAACAGCAATTGGTTTTCAAGGAACAGTGGAATGTTGGTCTTGCAATATTGCTTTTCAACACATACAAATTTCACAATGTCAAGAACTAACATTTTATTGTCACCATAAAAAAACAAAACAACAACAACTGAGAACAAAAATGATTTATCACCCAAAAATTCTAACTGTGGAAATTAAAGTGAATCTAAAGACATTCACATTTTAATATTAACCAACAGCCTTTTCATTTACTTGAACCAGAGAATGTCATAGATTTGACATGCATTTTGTAGATCAGATCTGAACATCACATTTGCACAATGCAAAAAAGATTTTTCAAGCAAGCATAAGAATCCTACAGGCTTGTAGATGTGATGTAAATAGTGAAGAAAAAAACAACCATGCAATATATTATCTCAGAATTTCTAAATTTTAAGAAAGTCATTGCAGAAGAAAAACATTTCTTTTTTTCTGTAAGATTTTTGTAGGAAAGCAAAACAGAGGTAATACAAATGCAACTCAAAATAAGTTAACAGTACAAATGTATGGCAGTTAATGATTATATACTGGAAAGATAACTGAATCGCAGTGCAGTGAGTAGTTGGGAGGGTATGTCCGACTAACTTAAATAAGCACAGCAAACATGTTCTACCATCCTTATTTATACCTAGGTATGAAATGCCAGTACTGATGTTTAAATGGCACTGGACACAGAAGCAATGTGCAGTGATGCATTGTTTTGCAGTTTTTACACAAGACTGTCAGCAGTCATGATAATAATCCTGTATTTGCAGTCCTTTAGGTCAGAAAGAACACTGAAATGCAACCCCATAAACATCTTTACCACTTTTTTTGCTCTAAGACTCCTTTTTGATTCACTGAAACAGCAAACATCAGAATATCTCTAGATAAAACAATTGAGCTCATAAATAAATGGCAGTATAAAGACTTTAAAAGAGAACTCACCAAAGTAAACAATTGAACCATTAATTTAAAAACATAAAACATCATCCCATAATGACAAAACAATTTACCCAAAATCAATTACCAAGGCCTAAAGACTTACTCCTTTCATATAAATAAACACAATCCAATGACAAACCTAAACGTGTGTAGTGTAACTCTTTAAGTCAAATTTTTCCCTATTAAATGCAGTTGTCTAGTACCTGTCAGATTAGAAGTGTTTGAATATAAAACAAACAAATCATAACTTTCTTCAGTGTGCATGAATACTGTACTTTTTATCGCAAGTAACATTCAAGTTAACAACAGACAAAGAACTGATTAAGCTTTCCCTTACTTCAAAACTACACATTTCTTCCTTACAACAATATGGATGTTGCATTGTGTAGATCATTTATTCAACCACTTGGTGGCATCACAAAGCTCTGATAGATACTTAGCTTCTGGAGGTGGTAATGACACAGTGGAAAAGTATCACTAATCATGGATTTTTTTAAATGATTTACTTTTGTATACATAGTTTTAAGAGATTTCCATCTAGCTGAAAACATTTTATTGACCTCTTATTAATCAGGGGCTTGCTAAGCAGAGGTGTGCTGAGAAAGCAAGACATTGATGTTACAGACAGTTATATTATATATGTGATTGGCTGTCTCACATATGTTGTCTCACAGAGTTAACAATGGGGTAAAAGCAGAGGGTCTATGAAAAGACACTTTCACTATCACACACACTTATCCACCCAGATACCTAATCACACACTTACAAATCATCCCTCATCTCTACTTCACAAACAAACTTCTCATCTTTTAAGGCAATAGATTAGTCAAGGCAACTTTCAAAAACAAAAATGCATAGCTAAGGCAGAATCAGTATACTGAAATAAACAGCATACATTTTAAATTCAATTAATTATTATATGTACATCACATAAACAAACATTTAATAAATTGAACATATTTTACAAATAAACCTATACACTGCCCTTTGTAGTTTGTACAGAAAATAATACACAAATACAACATATTTGCCTAAATCTTTATCCAAGGTGATGTAAAGCAGGCCGATAACCTATGGATTATGGACTCTCATTAATGTTTTTGAGAGATCCTCTAAACAGAGTAAATATGATGTGAATTGATATGATGTGCTGTTTAGCTAAATGGGCTAAAGAAGTGTACTGTTATTTTATGACATGGAAGTCTGGTGAAAACGTCATACAGGCATCCATCTTGCTAGTAGATGCACATAAAATTACAACAAAAAGTTTGCACTACTCCATCTTATTTGCTCTAGAGATTCTAGAGCTCTTATTAAAAATGTTTAAAACACCACCCCAATTATACAGTGTACTCTGTATATTAACATTTCTTGATAAAATTGGGAAGTTAAGTTTCTCTTAAACTTAAACAAAACTGAACTAAACCTTAAAAAAAAAAAAAAAAGTTCTCATGGAGATTATTGACCTGTTTTAAAAATGTACCATGATCACATGAACTTGAAGGGCACTGCCTTTGGTAAAACCTTTTATGCCAAGATGATGCTATGAGTCTGTATTTTGGTCAAAGATCTAAAGAATGTAGTTGGTAATGTTCTTAACCACTTAAGGACAATTTTATGTCTCAAGTGAAATGACAGTTAGGATTCCAGCATCCAGCTACATGTTAGCCATAACAGTCAGAGGTGCATTGTCTCTTTGTCATTATAAATGTGCTTTTTTCAACCACTCTTCTCTCTAAATTGACTGTAAAGAGAAGGTTCACAGACATCATCATCCTCCTCCACACCACCATGTTTTACTATATCCAGGCTTCTGTGTCCACGCTGGGTTCTGAAGAGTAGGCACGTTCTCTAGAGCCCATAACTAGGGATCGCGGCTGGGTTTGGATGATGTTGGCAGTTTGAACATGGGGATTGTGGTGGGGTCTGAAGGGGGGAAGAGATAGCAGGAGACTGCGGACAATGATTCCTGAATCTTACAGGAGTAGGGATGCGTGACGTGCTGTTATCAGGTCTGTTGTCGGTACGAGGTCTGATCCGCGGCCGTAGCTTAAGCTTGTAGATGGAGGGTAGCCGCTCTGCCATCTTTTGACCCCTTATGGCTGGGAGGACCACTGCACCATCAGTATTCCCATTGGCCAGTGGTGGAGGAGGAGTACAGGAGCCCTCAGATGGAGGTTCACTTAGACTAAAACACATGGAGGAGCTCTCACTGGAGGAGTCCTGGTAAGAACAGTCATCTGGAGGTGGTGGTGGAGCGGGAAAGGACTCGGGAATTGGCAGGTCAGCATTTAGATCTGCACTGTCGTATGGCAGGTCAGGGTGATCTTCAGTTTTTGGGACATCCCCCTCAACCCCAGCCCAAGTCCCCAGTTCGTGCTGGCTCTCCATTGGCACCTCTGCCAGAGGGAGACTCCCATGGCTTCCATTGAGATCTTTGTGGAGGCACATAGACTGGGACATCTGGAGCCTGGATAGGCCTGGATTTGAGGCCTGCAGGAGCTCACCTCCCTCTGTGGAGCTGGAGATGGCTGGGAGCTTTCGGAGACCGCCACCTCTACCACCCCATCTTTCTCCATCCAGTAGCCCCCCATTGCGAAAGCCTCCGCGAATCTGGCTATGGAGAAGGGTGGGAGGATCCTCGAGAGCATAGGCACGAGGAGATGAAGAGTTAGAGGAAGTATAAGTTGAGTCTGTGATATTAGTGTCACCTGTAGATGTTGGGAGCACCCCTAAACCCTGTTGGGTTACTGGAAGCTGTAGGGACCCTATTTCCCTTGCAGTGGATGCTTTACCCTGCCCAACCCTGGCTTGTTTTGTGTTGGCCAGGAACTCATTCTCAAAGCTGCGATACAGGTCTTCTTCCCTTTGAGGGTCCAGACTTGGCAACAGGTGTAAACTAAAAATACAGCTATCCTCCTGGTTCTCCTGCTGCTGGTGGTGGCTATTTACCCACCCTCTTTTGTCTTTCCCTGTGGATCGTGGATTGTGTGTAGTTCGAGGGGAACGTGGTAGATGGTGATGACTTGATCGTGGAGAAGTATGTGGAGAGCGCCGCCCTGCCTTTGAGACAGGGGGAGGTAATTTTCGACTCCCAGAGGAAGGTGAACGTGGGGCAGGGGGTCGTGGCATAACCATGCCCTTCTTCCCAGGACTTCCAATGGTGGTGCCTTTCACAGGTGAGTTGGAGGCAGACGTCTGTCTTCTTGGCAAGTTTACGCTTATTCTTGAAGTGGCTGTGGGGACATGCTTGGGCCTCAGTTCCTCTCTCCGATCCATGGAGAGAGGCTGAGGGTCTCTGTGGCGAGGAGATGTCCCAGGATTGACCTCACCCAGTTGGCCTCTAGGTGTCTTGCCTTGGCTGAGGGAGCATGGAGCCTGGAGCCTCCGTGGACCTTCAGGGCCCATGGATCTGCCTCTCTCAGGGCGAGAGGTGCGATTTTCTGCTGGCCCTTTGGGTGGGCTAGGTTTCAGGATGGAGGTGGACTGCGGACCACAGCGCTCTCTAGAAGCACTACGGGCGCAGGCCTGAGAGGTTCTCAGAGTTGAAACCTGTGACCCTGCTCCAGGACGCTCGATAACATGCTTCCCCTCCTTACGGTTCACTAGCAGCACCACCTGCTCTCCGTGTGCATGCCGTGTACCCAAAGAGTGGCAACCTCCTCCTGTGCTGCTTCCTCCACCTATAGAGGAAGCTGTAGAGGAGTCACTGTCCCCTGAAAGCCTGCGAGTCTTTGGAAGAAGAGATTCCTTATTTCTGTGAATTAGAAAAAAGAGAGTTTAAGATGGATCTTGGGAGAAATGAGACTATTTAGTCAACATTTTCACAAATATCTCAGACATGGGACTGTGATTCTTTAAATAATATTTTGATCACATGTAAAAATATGCAAAGTGGGTTCTTAAGTTAAATGTTTAAGTTGAATCAAGTTACATTTGTAGATTATTTTTTGTGATAATTCTTGATCGACATAATCTCTATTATGTTATTTAACATATGTGGTCACTATTGACAACACAGGGAATCCATTTGAACTGAAGCATGTTAGAAGGCACATGCAAGAGTGCACCCTCAGCAGTCATTGCTGTGGGATTAATAAACCATCAAAGAGGAAGAGAGAGAGGGATTACCTGTTCTCGGGTATTATCAAACACATGCACACACACACACGCACACACACACACGCACACACACACACACGCCTCGCACACTCTTTATAAAGAGTCTTTTACTAATATTGCAATTCTTGAAAAACCTTACAAAAGGCACAAAAAAAAAACTATACACAACAAATATTCACAATTAATCTTCACTGCAAGAAATTCAAGATACACTTTAGAACTGCGTAATGGTATAAGTGCTACCCTTTATGATTTTACTACAATACACACCAATGGAAATTATTGAAAGAAGGAATGAAGAGAGTGAAATTTCTTTTTAGATGCACATCTTAAATTTTAATGTATATCTTTAATGTAACCTGCATCAACATTCAGCTAACCTATTTCCTCAGTGATAGACCTGAGGGATGAGATTATTTTAATCCAGCATGTCTCACCTGCAGCTCTGGGAGTGCAAGTGTTAAAGTGTGCTGCTCTGATGCTTGGTCTGTATCATTTGTAATCCTAAAGAAACTGAGGCACACTGCCAAAGTAAACCAACAAGCTGTTCATGGCGCAGTAATACAATGGTGTCCCTAGCAAACATGGACGTATAGTATGTCCTGCAATCTGATGGGGATAACAAAACTCCATTTGAAGCTTTTGTTCCAAGTGTGCAATATCACACATGTGGAGGTTCCACTGTTTTAACATTTAGAACAGGGTAATAAAGGGGAAAATATATATATAAATATCTCTTTAGACTGGAATTTAAGAACAACAGAAAAATCATTCTATTTGTCCACGCCCATGTTATCCTTTGCATAATAAAGCAGAGAGAGGCACTTTGCTTGTATTTTTTAATATTTTTGTCAAACACAAGGGGGAGTCATAAACGAGCAGAGGATGGATGTCAGGACAATGTCATCTGGGATTAGTTTCAATCAGCTTGCAGTAATCCATGTGTTCCCTGTATCTGTGTGTTTTTGTGCATGTGCACAGTTGCCTTAAGATCCATCTTAGTGTGAAGGTACAGTGGACTAGCAGAGTGCTATTATTTGTGTTGAGTTATCTGGGTCAGAGTGAGACACCGTGAGGGATCAATATAGACAAAAACAACTGTAAAAACACACATTCATGCATGTGTCACAGACAAACGCTTCACGCTTCAATACTTTCCATACAAAGTCCATACACTAACCATATCCATACATGCATGGGATGTTATAATGTAGAAAGGAAAAAATATTATGTAAAATCTGTAAATGTTTGTTTCAATGGTTTGTAGAAGGTATTTTGCATTGGCTTTTGTTCCAGGAACTCTTCCTCAGCAATAAAATATGTGACCTATTTCTGAAGATGACTAAAATCCATTGTAAAATGTGTATTTATAAAATCTCTGATTTGTTTGATGTATTGCTTACAAGACTTATCATGTTTACCATTCTTACATCTAAAGAAAATTCGTATAAAATTCCTTTAAATACAACTCTTAAATGGTGAGTTTCACATTCATCGTCCAGTAAAGTGCCATTTATTCCAGTGTGACTTTTGGGTACCTTTCTATTGAAGGTACTTTCTAACAGCTGTAAAGAAAGTGCTTACTAACATACACATACACACTCTCTCCAATTTACTGTCACACACCTAAACACACCAACACTGACCTGAGGGGATTAAAGTGGCGTGGCTCTGATCTGTCTTGTGGGTGTCGTGGAAGGAGTGTTGTGGGTCGCCCCGTGTTAGTCTCCGTCTCCACTGGCACAGCTGCATGTTGCGACTTGCCAAGCCGCGAGGGAGAGGAATGGGCCATGGAGCATAATGCAGGATCTAAAGAGCGCCTGTCAGCAGTTTTGTAGTGGGCTATACCCTCATTGTGCCAGTGAGGTCCAGGGCTTGTAGAACGGGAAGATTGAGTGCTGGAACTCTTGCTGTGAGGTCCCTGACCACTTGCTTTAGACTGCTGATACCGGTGAGCTGTTGAGGTCAAAGAATGCATCAGAGAGCACTTTTAAAAATCAAAATGTAGCCAACATGTCAAAAATAAAAAGATGACAAAATTATTCAAAAGTAATATTTGCCTGAACATTATACTGACTTAAATGATAATTTCACAATGTGGTTCCTTACTTTTAGACCTCGTTTACACCTGGTTTTAAGATGGGTTTGGTATGATCCAATCACATATGGTCAGTGCTACATTCAAGTCTAAACAGGGTTTAAAACGTTTTGGATTAGATAACAAAAACACATATGGAGTAAGTGATAAACGCATGTGACCACATCGCATTTGAGGTGTAAATGGTAATCTGTCCTGAATGTGTCCTAGATAGCAGCAAGGCACCATGCCTCACCTGTTAATCAACCACTACACTACAACAAAAGTTTTAAACTTTGCCGCTTATGAGCTGCTTTCAAAGTACAAAAATAAATAAATATCGTCTGATCAGAAAATTGTAAAACTTGAAGCACAAGGATGGACGGAGCTCAGTGTGTCTGATTCAGACTCCATTTGATATTAGGGGTCTGATATCAACATGCAGTGACACAGACAAGAAGCATGAACATCTGAAGCTCCTTCAGCACTGGTACTCAGCTAAAATAACAGAGAGTTCTGCTTGAAATGTTGCGTTTGTGCTTATGTAACGGGAGCTAGCTGGTACGTGATAGCTGTGTGGTTTGTGTAAACCTCCCTCCCCTGGCCTCAAGAGATGCACTAGTGCTTGATGCTAGAGGCTGTAGCCTTTTGCCTTTTCGTTAGTGTGCCCGCCTCCCATCCCGGAGACACCAGTTCGACTCCCCTACGGAGTGGGTCGAGCAGGACTGGTTACACTTGGATTCAATTTCAGATGCATCTGGTAGAAACAGCAAGCCACTTTTGATCACACATTCCTTGTAGATTCTGACTTTTTTGCAGTTTATTATCATGTTTACACAATGACATAGTGATTTATGTATGTCATATGTCATGAAATCAAAGAGCCTTCCCTCAAAATCGAAACAAAAGGGGTCACTGGAGACACGTTTGTTTGACCAGGTGTAAACAGCAATGGGTTTCATCTGACCACATATATTAGGATCACCTGAGATGCATCTTAATACCAGATGTAAACGGGGTCATACAAGGAGGCTGTTATGTGTCTGTCAATCGTTATACCTAAAAAAATAAAAAGAACTGAAATTAAACTAACCCTTAGTAAGCACAAAACTCTAGAAACAAAAACTAGTATAACTTGAACGCACAATACTGTGAACAAAAAAAGTGAGAAACATGTGGAGTATTGTTTAAAAAATTCCAAGGGGTCCCAAGCTCAAAAACAGGAAATGAGACACACAAGAAGTGAGCTCACCAAACGCGGCACAGCGACAGGGATCATGTTTGTCAAGGTAATGCTCAAGTGTGTCCCAACCTCCACCTACACGCACCATCACATGAGTCCGTAACACCTATAGAGAGAGAGAGAGAGAGAGAGAGAGAAGAACACCTTTCACAAATATTTACTTGCACATAACCACAGTAAACCTCTCTTCTGATCAACAAATATATAGCTTTGTGCCACATTCATGAAGGCTTACACACACACTAAAATCACCCAAACTGTTATAAACCTTGATCTCAAATGGTTAAAGAATGCAGGCAGGAGAGTTTTTCTTTCCTTAATGGAAAAGTACAAAATAGAGTGGAGTGTAGGAAAAGTCTGATAGTCTATATTTATCTATATTAGTCTTTATATTTTTTTGTTTAATGCTCTGACATAAAA
Source organism: Xyrauchen texanus (assembly GCF_025860055.1). Lineage (NCBI taxonomy): Eukaryota > Metazoa > Chordata > Actinopteri > Cypriniformes > Catostomidae > Xyrauchen > Xyrauchen texanus. The sequence goes on from NC_068279.1 coordinate 16,076,510, forward strand.
AAGATAGTACAACTTTCAATACAGCATTTGTATTTGTTATTCAGTAAAATGCCACATGAAATATAAATTCATACTATTACTTTCTTAATGCATGTTTCTGATCTTACAGAATGATGCATTTGTGCACATTATTCCAAAAATGCACATTCCGCATACGCATACAGTACATATATTATTTTTTATTTAATTGTTTTGTAATGAACTTTCTCTTTCTCTGCAACTACTTTTCTGCTGACATCACGTAGGCCGCATGGGCTATTGGATAATGTTATCCAAAAGACAAATACCTTTTTAAGCATTATTTTAGCAAACTTGCATTCAAGTCTGGCACAATCCAATCAATATCAATTAGTTCCGCTGTACATTTACTCTGAAGTTTGTCACGTTGCGAACAGAGTTTCATGCTGAGTTTAAACTGATCAATTCATTACACACATACACAGCCATGAAACAAGGTTTAACGTGTATTTAAAACAGGTGGGACAGCATGTCAGTTTGTTGTTTATTACTGGAAGAAATCAACCCCCATGTCCAATACTGTTACATAACAGAGCTGCTCACCAAAAACCCCTCCATCCACCTCACTGCTGCCTTCATAGCCTTAAATATCATGACAGCACACTATGACAGAGCTGGATAGAGAACAAAATGAAATCATGCACCAACCACCCTCTCTGCTGGTATTCAGAGAGAGCAGAAAGGATGAAAATTAGCATAGAAACACCCCTCCTTTGAACCCCTTTCCTTAAGTTATTCACCGTTGAACACAGAATCAGGCAGAATAAGAGGATGCCATTGATTTCTTTGTCAAACCTGAGTCAGGAAAAGTCTTTCAGTCTCTCTTTGTTGTTGATTATGTACTTCGAATCTGATGCAATGGATACCTTCACAGTCTAGGCATTGCTAAACTCCCTCTCCTGCACATGCATATGAGTGTTTGAGTGACTTACACAAAGTTTCATTTTGACAAGGATGGAACCACAAACTTAAACATACAACTAAACCTTAAACTGAACTGTATGTATTATTTTTGTGATGTGATTATAAAATATCTTTGCAAATGTAACTGTGGGTATATCCAGGCTTGGTTTGTTATTATCTCCTAAGGAAACAATTGAGTAGCTGCTGAAAAAACAAACATTAAACTGGTTAACTGGTTTAAGCTCCAAGTTTGTTTAAGCTACTGTTAAGTTGGTCAAGATGGTCTCCCAGCCTGACAAACTGAAAAGTGCCCAAAACCCCTCTAAAACCAGCAAAAAAGACCAGCATTAAGGGCAGTTCACATGGAACGTGTATTTGTTTCCATGTGCATTTTTTTAAAACGTTTTATAGTTTTTCTATATAAACATGTTAGACGGATATCTTTGACTGTTGCACCAAAGCGTCCTTGTTGTTTTTTCAGCTTCTTGTGCATGAGTGTAACGGCAGCCAGCTGGTACATGAGTGTACACCTCACTCCCCTAGCCTCAAGAGGCGCACTAGCAACTGATGCAAGGTTGTAGCCTTTAGCCTCCTCGTTAGCATGCCTGCCTCCCATGCCGGATACGCCAATTCAAATCCCGCTCGGATTGGGTTGAGCAGGACTGGTGCCATGATTTGGATGGAAGAGAGGTTTAAGGGCGTGAGTGTAACAGTAGCCAGCTAGTACATGCTTTGCAGTGTGTAAGCCTCGAGAGGCCCACTAGCGACTGGCGCAAGAGGCTTTAACCTTTAGCCTCCTCGTTAGCGCGCCCGTCTCTCTGAGTGGGTCGAGCATGACCGGTTACAGGAGCGCCACATTTTTTAGATGCCTTATCAGGATACAGAAGAACGTCAACTTTTAAAAATGCACCCTGAAACACCTGTGTTCTGTACCATGCATTGTCCTGCATCTAGTGTAAAACAAGTTTGGTTTGAACTGCCCCTTAGGCTGGTTTAAGTATTACTGATTTTTCAGTAGGGTTTCCTCTTCTTTAGCCAATTGAAAGCTCTCCTCATTTTCTCTTTAAAAAGCCCTTGGGATTCAGCCCATGAGTCACCATGGCAACAGGCGGGAAACATACTGACACCATAACTATAATAAACAGTAAGCTAATGTCTCTTGAGCCAATGTCTCTAACTCCAGGGGTTTAAGCATGTTGTTGTAGTTCACAAACATCCAAATGATGGCACAAAAGTGCTTTGAGCCTCTGAATGAGATGCCCACCAAGAAGATCAGCCTCAAGGTCATATTTTTTCCCTTTCCTTTTCATTTCCCTTCTTCATAGTATTTTAACACAGCTGAGCTTGGCATGTAAATAGCCCCTGCTTCACCCCACACTGTGCTGCTAGTGTCAATTGTGCTGGTGAAAGATGATGGCATGATGGGTCTATATATATAATCACTGACACAGTAAATAAAAGGGCTCAAACTAACAGCACTAGCTATGTGTTACACATCAGACCACAAAAGTACACACACATACACATACCACAGTGGAGAAAACTGAGAGATAATCAAGACAGATGGAGACAGGGAGAGAGAGGGGATAAAAGGTTGCAGTTACATTATCCATGCGGAGGAGAATCAGACTAAATCGAGTTTAATTGCTTCCAGCCTGCTGAAACGGAGGGAAATAAAATTACTTCTCCAGCTAAAAAAACTCAACAACATATTAAAACATGTACAGATGCATGTATAAAGTGCATGTAAACACATACACCCACCCATACACACACACACACGCACACTAATCCAGAGAGCAAGGTAGAGGAAAGGAAATTGCATAAGTGTCTATTTATATGTGCAGTAGAGTTGGGTGTGGGAGCTTTTTGATGCACTCAGACAACAGACCAAGTCTTGAATAGGTCAGCCTGGAAACTGCGTGAACACTTTCAAAACCTAAAATGACTTAAAATAGAGTGTGGCATGTGTCCAGTGATGGAGGTGTAGACACTTGTCCGGATCCCCGAAGCTCCACAGGTCGCCCCCGATCGGGCAGGGGTGTATTAGACCAGATGTATTAGTAAAAGAGGATACACGTCAAGCTTTGGTGGATACAGGTTGTTCTCAAACCTCGATCCACCAACGCATGGTGCAAGACGGGGCATTGTATAAAAATAAACGGGTGAGGGTGAGGTGTGTGCATGGTGATATTCACAAGTATCCAGTGCTTACCATTGAGATACGATTCAGGGTGAAAAGGCATAGAGTTGAGACTGCGGTTAATTCCCGCCTCACCCATCCACTAATTCTGGGAACTAATTGGTCCGGCTTTAAAAATCTATTGGGTGTAATGTGTGTGGATGCAAAGTAGTGCAGGGGGACTATGACGTGCAACGCTATGGCTGGAGAGGCGTGCCAGGGCCGCCAACGTTGGCTCTGTATCAGGATGAGTTCCCCAAGCATTTGACCAAGTGAAAGTAATTGATGGTCAACAGCTCCAATCTAATGTTGCGCTCACATACCCATACTTTTTTATTATCAAGGAGTGGTTGTATTGAGTGACGCAGGACACTCAAACCAAAGAAAATGCAACACAGCTCTAGGTACCAAAGAGAAATAGAGAAACACTCGTCCAGACAGCTCACTATAACCCAATGGCTGGCCATTTAGGTGACGAAAAGACTTTGAACCGTTTAATGTCCCATTTCTTTTGGTCGGGCATTCGCAGATGGAGTGCTGCGTGCCATGAATGTCAGTTGGTGAATCCACCAGCCACCCCAAAAGCACCATTGCACCCTCTGCTGTTGATCGAGGTCCCCTTCGAGAGAATTGGCAATGGACCTCAGGCCATTAGAGCTGACTGCAGGCAGCCATCGCTTTGTATTAGTTCTGGTGGATTATGCAATACGATATCCGGAAGCAGCACCACTGCGCATCATCTCAGCACGTAGTGTTGTGGAGGCACTTTTCAGAATTATCTCCTGAGTGGGGATTCCAAAGGAAATCCTCACTGATCAAGGCACAAATTCATGCCACGTACACTTCGCGAACTATATAAATTATTAGGCATTAAAACGATTCGCACCAGTGTTTATCACCCGCAAACCGACCGGTTGGTCGAACGATTTAATAAGACCTTAAAAAACATGATTCGTAAGTTCTTACACAAATATGCTAAGAATTGGGATAAGTGGCTCGAATCCCTGTTGTTTGCAATACAAGAGGTCCCGCAAGCCTCCATGGGTTTTTCCCCAATTGAGCTACTGTATGGGAGCCAGCCACGCGGTGTGATTGATGTCATACGGGAAGCTTGGGAGGAAGGACCTTCGAATAGTAAAAACCAAATTCAATACATTCTTGACCTTAGAGCAAAACTCCACACTTTGGTGCAGGTAACACAGGAATTTGCTCCAAGCGCAAGAACATCAGTGCCGACTGTACGACAGGGGCACTCGACTATGAGAGATAGTAATTTTTACTACAATAAAATTTTTATAATTTGTATTGTATTGCTGCCCACCTCGAGCTCCAAATTACTCGCCAAGTGGCAAGAAATCAAGATTATGAGGTTAGGTGAACGGATAGGAGAGGGGCACGTCAAATCTACCACCTCAATCTCCTCAAACCATGGAGGGAGGCGGTGTCTGTAGCCTTTGTGACGGTAGTTCTGGAGAGGACGGAGCTCGGGCCGTAGGTATCTCCCAAATCAGGTTCATTCACCCCGGTCCCTTGTGAAAACCACCTCTCACTGTCGCAGCTTATAGATATTGCCAGGTTGCAAATTAAATTTGCGGATGTGTTTTCACCCCTACCCAGTTGCACGAACTTCATAGAGCACCATATCGAGACCACCCCGGGGGTGATGGTGCATAGCCGCCCCTTCATCTTCCTGAACACAAGAAAAAGATTGTTCAGGAAGAATTAGAGGCAATGCTCGAAATGGGCATAATACATGAGTTGCACAGCGATTGGGCCAGCCCGGTAATTCTGATACCGAAGAGCAACGGCTCGGTCTGGTTCTGTGCTGACTACCGGAAAGTGAATGCAGTGTCCAAATTTGACACTTATCCAATGCCACAAATTGGAGAATTACTCGATCGGTTGGGCGCGGCTCAATTTTCAACTCCAATATCCGAGAAAAGACCACTTTTTCCACACCGTTTGGATTACATCAATTGATGACGCTTCCGTTCGGTTTGTTCGGAGCCCCGGCAACATTTCACAGCCGCATGGACAAGATCCTCAGACCGCACATGGCATATGCCGCCACATATCTAGACGACATTATCATTTATAATAATGATTGGCGGCGACATATGCAACACTTGAGTCAAGACAAACTTTATTTATAGAGCACATTTAAAAACAACAGAAGTTGACCAAAAGTGCTTTACATATCAAACAAACAAAATATATAAAAACAGACTGATTTAAAGTTAAATATATGACATAATAAAATAAATAAATGAGGAATATCCTGAGAGCACTGAGACAGGCGGGACACACGGGCCAACCCGAAGAAGTGTGCAATTGGGTGGGTGGAAGTTAGGTAATTGGGGTTCCACTTGGGTCACGGACAGGTGCGTCCACAGGCTAACAAAACCGCAGTGATCGCAGCCTGTCCAGCACCCAAGACCAAAAAGGAGGTAAGGCAGTTTTTGGGGCTGGCTGGCTACTACCGAAGGTTTGTGCCTAGTTAATCTAAAGTCACCAGCCCGCTGAATGACCTTACTAAAATGGGGGCTCCCGATCCGGTCCAGTGGACAGAGTCATGCCAACTGGCTTTCCCTAAGGTAAAGTCTGGACTGTGTGGGGACTGCTTTTACATGCACTTGATTTCTCTCTCCCCTTTATTTTGCAGACTCATGCATCTGACAGGGGGCTGGGCACGGTGCGCTCGCAGGAGGTAGGAGGGGAGGGACGGCCAGTGATATTTATAAGTCGCAAGCTCTCCTTCAGGGAGACAAATTACAGTACCATTGAAAAGGATTGTCTTGTGATTAAGTGGGCTGACACGACAGTGGGCTGCGATTAAGTGGGCTATTCTTACCCTCCGCTACTACCTGCTGGGGTAGGCAGGCCGGATGTTGCCCCAACCTGAGTCAGTGGTGGGGGTATGTGGCATGGTCATGTGTCAATCTGCGGGAGAGGGAGAGCGGTAATGCTCATCGCCTGGGTCATAATAATCTCTAACACCTGTCTCTCATTATAGTGATGGTAGAGGGAGATCTAAAAGGCACACCAGAGCATCAGAGGGGGGAGAGAGTGACCAGCGAGTCCAAGCCTGAGAGAGCAATTATTATTGATGGTTACTGTCAAGTGTGGACAATTTAATTGTTAAAAGATCTGACCTTAAACCAGCTTCATTGTCTCCTGACTCCTCCACTGCCCACGAACTAAGTTTATTTACATAGAGCTATAATTATTATTGTCTGGCCTCCATTCTATTCATGTTAAAATTTAAATACTAGTACACAGAGGCACAGAATCAAACAGTAAATAGCAGAATTGATGGTTTCCCTTGGCTTTGTACTAAAACTTTGTTATAGAAGAAAGTTAAAGAAATCTATGAGTAGGGGCCTGGGTAGCTCAGCGAGTGTTGATGCTGACTACCACCCCTGGAGTCACAAGTTCAAATCTAGGGCATGATAAGTGACTCCAGCCAGGTCTCCTAAGCAACCAAATTCGCCCGGTTGCTAGAGAAGGTAGAGTCACATAGTGTAACCTCCTCGTGGTTGCTATAACGTGGTTCTCACTCTCTGTGGGGCACATGGTGAGATGTGCATGGATGCCACGGAGCATAGCGTGGGCCTCTACACGCGCTACGTCTCTGAGGTAATACGCTCAACAAGCCATGTGATAAGATGCGGGGATTGACGGTCTCAGACACGAAGACAACTGAGATCTGTCCTCCACCACCCACTCCAGGCAAGTCACAACGCCACCATCAGGACTTAGAGCGCATTGGGAATTGGGCATTCCAAATTGGGGAGAAAAGGGGAGAAAAACAAAAGAAATCTATAAGTGTGTTGAAGAAAGCAAGAAAGAGAAAGATGTCTCCATGATTTGACAGAACAGACATGTCACTGGCTATTGGTGAGAGTGTTATGATTAAACTGGAAGGCATACCCTGATGAAGATCAGTGCACTGGAGTCTCCCACTTTGTACTTCCCTTCTGAGACTTTGGTCATGGGGAACTGTGATGGACAGGAGCACTGGCCCAGAATCTCCCTTACCTACAAAAAAATATGGATACTTATTAAACACATCCCATTCATATGCTGATAATCATATTTAGAACTCATAAAAAAGGGTAAAACTTAACAATAGGCTCCATTCATTAACATTAATTAATGCATTAGATTTCATGAACAAACAATGAAAATATAATTTTTACAGCATTTAATAATCTAAGTTAATAAATAAAAATTTTCATTCTAAATTTATGTTAGTTCATAGTGCATTTCCTAGAGTTAACAAATACAACTTTAAATAAAAAAAATGGTTTAGTATGTTGAAATTAACATTAACTAAGATTAATAAATGCTGTAAAAGTTGTGAAAAAAAACTAAAGTTGTTAACTAATGTTAAAGGGATAGTTCACCCAAAAATAAAATTATCTCATAATTTACTTACCCTCATACCATCCCAGACTTTCTTTCTTCTGCACAACACAAATTATGCATTTTAGAAGAATATTTCAGCTATGTAGGTCTATACAATGAAAGTGAATTGGGGCCAAAATGTTCCAAAAAGAACATAAAGGCAGCATAAAAGTAATCTATACGACTAAAATTCAAAACAACTATTTTCAATAAAGGTATGCACACCGCCACCACCACTTGCCGTCTGTCGACGGCACCCAGCTACGACTCCGGATGCTGCTCAAATTTTTCGTTAAATTAATCTCAAATCATTATCAAATGACATAGATTATTTACTTTAGCATTCTTCATTCTTGAACAAGGGAAAAACCTTGGTAACTTTTGTGTGTACTGTTTTCAACCTGAACCTCATCGACGTGCCCCGTGTTTGATACCTGTGCTATGTGCTAGCAGTGACACTGCTCTTCTCATCCAGTGTGCAACCTCCTTTATGGTTTACCTTTATGCTGACCTATGTGATTTTTGGAGCTACAAATATTTTGTCACCCATTCACTTGCATTGTATGGACCAAAACAGCTGAGAAATTATTTAAAAAATCTTAATTTGCATTCTGCAGATGAAAGAAAGCCATACACATCTGGGAGGGCATAAGGGTGAGTAAATTATGAGATAATTTTAATTTTTGGGTGAACTATTAACAAATGGAACCTCATTGTAAAGTGAGAGTGGAATAAATGTGTATAACCCCTATAAAAATGTTATATAATAATTTTTAAAAGAATCACATTTCATAGAATTAAACCTATTTTTGAATCATATCTATTGTATTAAAAGAAAAAAAAAAGCATTGTAAAGGAAAACTACACTTTCCATGTATGTTTATATATATACAACGTTTCAGTTTGTATGAATGTAAAACAAAAAGTTGCACGTTATTAGCACGGCTTTTGGACTTGTACCATAATTCCATGGTATTCTTTGAAGTACTTTTTTCATGTAAATAAATACCATGGCACATGAATATAGTAATCATTTAATACAATAGTGTGATGGGGAGAATGGCGTGGCTGGGCCGTGAGGGTGCATGGCTGGCGCTGAATCAGACGATCAGTGGGAGAGCGAAATAAAGGGGGGCCAGAGATGCCAGTTTGAGAGAGAGATGCACGCGGCCACGCTGCAAGTGTGTGTGTTTGTATATGTTTGTTTTATGTTGAGTTTTACATGAACGTTTACACTGACTGTTCAGCCAGTTCATGCCTCCTCCTTGCCCATCCTTCACCTGTTACAAATAGCACATCAAAACATCATTGTAACATCTATGGTACCATCACATTTATTTTTGTAGTGTAGTGTTAGATGTCAGGAAATTTAAATCATCAACTCATCAACTATGAATTTTGTATGCTCATTTATTCATATAACTTTCTTGCAGTTTCATATAGAAATATGAGCTGAGGTATTTTGACTAATAACCAGGCCTAGACACAATTTGCGCACGCATTGTTCTGATTTCCGCAGAATTGCTATTTTGTAATTCATAAAAGTTTTATGCATTCCCAACACATTGCAGGTTTGTTTACTTTTTTAGCTAATTTCATGATGGTTTTAGCTACCAAAAAGAATGCAGGACTCTCAGCTCCATTTAACAGTTTGTTCTGTTTAAATCCCTTCTGCTGAGTTTCCCCCTCAAAATTAGCATAAAAAAATACAAAAATGCAGAAAAGTCCTCAGATTCTGTTTGAGCCTGCTAATAACTCATATGGGGCCATTGTTTAGTACTTGGTTGTTTACTGTCCCTTTGCAGACCACAAATGACATCTAGTCACACTCTGAGATATACAAGTTCCACTGAGTGTTTAGCGGCACTTGAACAGAAGCAGTTTCCTGTAAGAAACACTGAGTCACATCCCACACCTCCCTTTAACTCGCTGCCTGAGTGAGTGAAGTAAGCAGGGAGCGTGAGTGCGTGTGAATGGATCAAATGTAACTTCAGATGGTCTGTCGCTTATTGACTGCTAAGGTCCTGAGGTGATTAACTCATTCCAAAGAGTAATACCTTTCATATTCATGTCAAACATTAATTGAATCACTCTCTGGAGAAAAAAAGGTATCTCTCTCTCATTCTTTCTCTCCCTCTCAAAAACAAATACAGAAACAAAGAGCCATTCCCTAAGTTGCGCAAGTTGCGTCATGTCCTGACGAGATTTGGGACTTAAACAATGATTAACTCAGAGGCACAGACACCACATGAGATGTAATTATGGATGTGAAAAAGAGTGACGTAACAGCATAGCAGCATGTGTGTGTTTTGATTTAGACAAGCAGAAGCCAAGTGGTCAGGCTGGTTCCAAAGTGCTGTACTGGGTGGGGTGAGCATGGACTTACACAGCTCTCATTCTCTCAAGTCCACTATGATGTTCCTTTTTGTTTGCTTTCTTGAAAAGACTCTCTTAAAAATGAATATGCCCCCAAGGCAGCAAACAGGCAAAACTTCAGATCAATCAAGATCAGAAGAGAGAACAAAATTGCAAAGGACAGGCTTGAAACTCCCTATTTCACATGGAAAACCCAAACTCGCCCTCTGCTAAAACACACACATCTCTTGATGAAAAATGAATGAACAAAGAGGATGAATAAGACACAGATGCTAAATTCGCAGAGGCTAATATCACTGAGAATGTCTGCATGTGTGAATCTCTCACATTTAGCATAAAAAATTTTGCCTATTTTTACTGTATGAGCCATTAATAATGTAAAAGTGTGTCACTAGCATCACCAAATGGAAATGCCAAAATAATCAATAATAACTGTTTTCAAACAGATTCCAGAAAACTCCTCTGATGGCCATTTCAGAGGAATCAACCAACAAATGGCAGATCTCTGCATAGTCAGCTGGGATAGGAGAAAGTGTTTTAACAAGATTTATTTTTGCATCGTGATATTGTTTTCATGACAATTTAGCACGTTTTCTTGACAGACTTATGAAACTTATCTTAAAGTGTTTAATTCTACAATGCTACAAGTTCTGTTTGCGGGAACATTTGACTGCAAACTTTTTGTCCTTGAAGTGACTTTGCTCTTACATCAGAAACAGCTTTATGCAAACATATGGGAAACATATCCTTATTTTCTACATGGCCAAACTTAGCTCGGTTTCCACAGATGAGAGTGGCTGATTGCTGGTGGCATGATAGAGAAGATATATTGGCTCACAGACATGGAGATCCGATTGACTGTTGAAACAGCAGTTTAATGTGCCTTGGAGCTCTATAATTTTTTTTAATAAATGTCCACATGTTTGGCTTGCTTGGATGATTAGAAGGTTAGAACTGGAATATTCTATAATAAGACCAACTTGGTCAATGTCTACTTAGGCAGCATGTGTACAACAGTTATCACAAAACCCGAAAGAACCGTAATGCAGATTCAGACTCTCTTTCTCCTCACACTCTTGTTTGCTCCATAAAGTAATCAGCCCCTCTCTCTCTGCTTTCTGCCTCTCTTATCCATCACTTTCTCTCAGTCTAGTCTGTTCTGGTTGAGTAATCAATCAGGTGCAACCTCAGCTACAGACATGGTGCACAGAGAGGACGAACCACAATTGAAGAGGACAAATCCAGCAACACTTGCTGAAGAGCGAAATTGACTGGAAAAAACAACACGTTTTGGCACACAAGCCTTCATCAGGGTTCACAAAGATAAGACAGAGCAGATACAAAGCAACAATTTAAATGCATACAAGAGTAAAATCTAGACAATCTCATCCACTAATCAGGGATAGTACTAATTAAACAAAAGGTAGGTCAATAAGAAAACTTTTGGATACGTAAACCTTCATCTGCTCTGTGTGCCAAAATGCTTAGTTTTTTTCAATATATTTCTCAAAACGTGTTGCTTGATTAGACATCTATTCTGGAAATCCAGTAACCACTGACCACCTTAAAAGTTTTCAGTGGTAATAGACAATAGACAGCGTAACTCCAAACACCAGACACGCACTGAGCTCTCTCACTGACAGAGTTTCTGCTGTGTCACAGAACTGTGGCTCTATACAGAATATAAAGAGATTCAAAGGCTTGGGTATTGCCAAATTGAGCATTTCCTTTCATAATGGAAATAAACTCTAAAATGGTTATTGGGAGTGGGCCATTGTGAACTATAACAAACTTGATTGTCATGAAATCTAATTTACATGAGGGGAATCACATTGGCATCTAAATGCTAATTAATTCACCCTGAACCCAAAGTGCAGGCTATAAACTGTTTAAATCATCTGGACTTAGTGAACAAAAAGTGCAGTTTGTGTGCCTGTCACTGCATGTGTAATGTGCATCAAGCCAGAGTCCTACAGATGAGTGAAAAGGAATGGAAGATGCAATTTGCATGATGCTATTTAAGTGTATTAGAATGTAGATGCTGTTTACATTGAGTGTAAATAGTGAGAGACTCCATTTTCCAAGTGTAAATAGCAATAAATAGGAACTTGTTTACACAAAGCCCACATAGTTTAAGATAATATTCACACACAGTTTAAATTGAAGTAATATGCTGTTTGTACTAAGGGTATATTGTCTGAGCAGTAGTGTGTGGAGTTAGTGAAAACAGCCTTTGCCAACAAGGTTGGCTATTTTCACAGTGTAAATAGACTGTCTTAACACATAAGGCTTCACATAAGCTTATATTCTGAATCCATTTTCACCTCAGTTTCAAAAATAATCTCAACATTATATACTTGCAGTGCTGCTTCTACTACTCTTCTGCCATGCAACACCATGTTGCTTATGCATGCAGTGTGATATAGTAATCTGTTAATATGACCACCAATATGAATATGCGTCGGTTATATTGTCATATAAAAATAACTTTCTAATGCTTTTGGTACTAGAAGCCTTGACTAACATAGTAAACAGACTTGTATGTATCATCATTTAATGACCTCCTTTGTTCCAAACTCATTTATTTTTGAACAAAACGCTGGTGAATTTTCATTTTTAGGTGAACTATTCCTTTAAGCTCGACGTGCACTTTAGACTCCTTCCATTAGACTGTATGAGAAGGGAGTTTACACAGAGCTCTTCCATTTAGTGCAACATAACCAGAATGGCCAGACTCCCTTTAATGTTCTCACAGCATTTCTTTGTTGATTTTAGCTGAGGCACCACCCTTTCCAAATGTTAAGGAGATGCTATTTAAATGAATGCCTCACCAGCACGATGCCTTCAGCTTGACCACAGTCAGCTCCATATATGCAAACAGAGCAGAAATAATGAGATTTTTCTCTGATAGGGGCAGAATGGAAAAATGCTGCCTCTGCACTTCCCTGGGGACAGTGATAAGAGCTCAGGGTCATGATAGAGATACCGCATATAGAGCACAGTTACAGCTCTCTCAGATATCTGCAGACTGTTTTATGGATACACGCATCTCATGGGGAAAACATACTGTTAGACACATAGAGGTGGATCTCTGACGAAGGGGGGTGGGGAGTTGGGGGAGGGGGGTTATGAGAGGGCAGGAGAGGAGATGATTGCATTTTCTTTCTTTAGAAGAGGAAATGAATGCAACTTTAAACTGAATGCACTATATTTATATTTAATATATAGAGGCAAATTTCAGCAAATTCAAAGAATGAGATATATCGCACATTAAAATAATAATGAAAATAAGAAATATTACTGATTAGTCATTTATTCATGATTACTAATTTTAATCTAAAGACAGTCCAAATAATGAATGAAAAATGACAGAGTTTTTAAAACATTCAAATTCAGACAGATTTGCTAATTTGATAACAGATGTCAACGGGTTTGACCGATATATTATAAAGCACCGATTCATAACAATTATTCGCACACATATAAAACATATATAAGACATTGCAGGTATGTTTTACTTAACACAAGCTCTACACAAGAGCCGATTAAATAATTTAGAGTAGAGCATAATTTGAAAAATGTACAGTATATTTATTATAGAAATTTCCTTAACTTTTCCAGGCCTGGAAAATGCTATTTTAAAAGTCACTGGTATTTCCAGGTTACTATAAGCTTGGAAACCCTGAATAATTTGTTCTAATTGAACATAGAACTTTGTTTTGTTTTTCATTACTACACAGCTAACACTCCCAGCAGACCATCCTGAGAGCTGTTATCTCTTCTGCTTTGACTCTAGATGTCTAGAGGGATCACTCTCTGTTTGACACCCTGTTTCCTCCACCACTAATACAGCAGCTCTGAGGGACTGTGAGAGCTAGCATCAAATATATAGCGCCGGGCATGGACCACACTGGAGACACAGATGAGGAAATGGAGCATCTGAGAGATAGTGAGCTGTGTCTGGGGCTCTGATAATTGCATACTATCTGTTATACACACTCACATAGATGTCACACACATGTTTGACAGAGGTCACCTCATGCAGAAGTCCAACCGTGGTTAAGAGAGGTTAAGAGAAAAGGACCCGATAGACCTGCATGCATGTTTAAAAAAAAAAAAAAGCCATTCAATTTGTTTCATTGTGAGGAGTGATGTAACTACTGCCTATACTGGGACAATGGGAGTTGTACAGCAGTATAGGTTTACACCCTTTAAAAATATATATATTTTTTTACATTAAATAGTTTCTTCTAAACCTCCTGCAAAACCATAATAAATTATTACTGGATCTCTTTGAAGTGTAAAAAGTTTGTTTTTGTCGTGTTTTGCAGTGTAAAAAGTTTTCAGAATCTTTCAATAATTGTTTTCCTGATTTTACAATACTAGATTAAAAAAAATATATGTATTGACATTATAGAAAAAATGTTGCTCTTTCAGTGTAAGTCTGCAGGATTTAGACTGCAGTTCTTCTATTCTATTTGCAAAAAGAATGTTTGGGAGTATAAAATGTATATTTCCTACAGACACACTAAAGTAGCAGATATAAATAACCATCTTAAGACAAACATTTTTGGGAATCATCTTATGTGCCTAAAACGTTTGCACATTACTGTATGCATGAAATGAGTGAAAGGATAATATTTGGGGTAAAAAGCCCCCTCTGTTGCACAGATTGTTTTTCTTAAGTGGGAGAATAGACTTTTTATGAAAAATGTTCAAAATGGGCTCACATTAACTAATCTAATTAATGTGTTTATATAATACTTAAGATGTTATGAAATGCCAAATGTGATTTAAACAAACAGAAAATGGTTAAGACATGAGGAAACTAATTTGCCTTGATCTTTTGACATATCAGAGGTCATTGTGCTAAAAAACATACTGTAAGTTTCAGAACTGAAAACTTCCTCCTTAATAAATAAAAAAAGAGCATTTATTTAAACCAGGCTGTTGAAATATCTAGTTTGGAATTTGTGGAACTTGTGATGCCACAGTTATCATATTCAGCAAGACATCAACACCTGTGTTTCGTAATTTCACCCTTAGCTCCACCCACTGGTGCTTACAGTCAATCACAGAGGAAAAGAGGAGCGAGTGCCTGTCATGAGACATCCATCTACAGCAAAGGGGACTAACACAGAACACCTTCTGGATTTAAATGTTTTTCTACATTAAATACACTAGATAAATGGCTTTGACTGTTATGTAACTGTTATGTACTGTAACTGTTTGTAACTGTTTCTGCTGCTGCCACTGACTGGGGGAAACACATGCTGTTCTGTGTGTATACAAACACAGAAGATGTGAGATGTCGCTCCTGTGAAGACCAGCATCTGTTTTGGCCTGTTGAAGCGCCCAACATCACCATGGATTGTATTACATTTTCAAATTCAAATATTCAGCATGTTTTTGCCTCAGATGAGCGTGGATTGCTTGTGAAAAGTCACAATATGATTTAAGCATTGCAAAGGAACTGTTATTTAAAGATGGAGCAGTTAACACTACGAGACCTGTGATCAAACAGTTTCATTGACGAATGTTTACAAATGCCATGACTTTTTAATAGTTGCTGTGGTTAAATGAATGCTTTGATACATTCAGATGAAATATGTTTGGTGTACGTTGTGTGTTAACCTTGAAATATAGTTTTATAAATTATAATGTGAAGCTTGTTCATTTTCTTCTGATTGAGTTTCAAATATGGGTGTATTTGAGGGGCTGCACAATGTTAACCAATCAGAACACTGGATTTATACATTGAAGTCTTAAGACAGGGAGGAAAATGACAATATATTATTAAATTATGACTATTTTGATGCAAAAAACAACAACTTTACTGACATTATAAGTGAACCTCAGGGAAGATAGTAAAATAATAAAAAAAGAGTATGTCATGACCCCTTTACCCCTTTTCTGAAGTGGTTAATTTTATTAAGCATTATCTCAAAAGCATCTTGCTGTCTCAAAAATGACCAATGTTTTATGAGGACTCTCCATAGTCATAATGATTTTTATACTGTACAAACTTTATATTCTATCCCCTAATCCTAATCCTAACCCTCACAGTAAACGTTCTGCATTTTTTCATTTTCAAAAAACATAATTTAGCATGATTTATAAGCTGTTTTCCTCATGAGGACCAACTAATTGTCCCCACAACGTCAAATATTTCAGGTTTTACTATACTTGTTGGGACATTTGGTCCTCACAACATAGGGAATACACGCTCACACACACACGTTGGTGCAAATATCCTTATGAGGACTCTCCATAGACATAATGATTTTTATACTGTACGAACTCTAGATTCTATTCCCTAACCCTAATCCTAACCCTCAAATAAAAAAAATTACATTTTTCATTTTCAAAAAACATTGTTTAATATGCGATTTGAATTATAGGGACACTAGAAATGTCCTCATAAACCACATTTATAACATAATACCCTTGTAATTACCAGTTTGTAACTAAACAAAGTCCTCATAAACCACCCAAATCTGCCCACACACACACACCAAAAAATTAAATGCATACTTTACAATGCCAAAAATATGTGGACACCTGAACAATTCACTCATATGTAAACCTTTGACATTGAACTCTTCCTTTGCTGCAATAATAGCTTCCACTCTTCTGGGAAGTCTTTCCACTAGATGTTGGAACATGGCAGATTTGCTCCCATTCATACAAAAAAGCATCAGTGAGGTACATTTCAAAGGTGTTTAGTGAGGTTCAGGTCTGGGCTTTGCACAGGCCAGTCATGTTCATTCACACACAGTAGACCCATTTGTATGGACCTTGCTTTGTGCAAACTGCACAGGTGTATTGTCTTACTGCAGCAGAAAAGTGCCATCCCAAAAGTGTTGAAAGCACACAATTCTTTAGAATGTCATTGCAGTCTATGAAATTACTGGATGAGTAAAATGTGTTAATTAAAAGGTGGTGTTGTCCACATCCTTTAATAGCATTCAAGCTTGAATAACATGATGAGGGTCAGTTACAAGCCTAACACTTAGAAAACCAAAAGAACTTAGAGCTGTCACTTAATTCAAATGATAACATAAAATAATATTTTTAACACAAGGACAGGACATTAATGGCATATACTGTTCATCAAGCAGTGATTTGTGAACGGGTGATTGTATTACAGAGGGTAGGTGTGCTTTGCCATCATGCATTTACAGAAAAGTTGAAAATACTGTATGTTTGGTACACATACACAGGATACAGACAGCACACTCTCGTGGATTTCTGAGACTCTTATCTGATTTGTCAAATGCAATTAAAAGGATAGTCCTTCTACCTACACTACACCACAGAAATTTCCAATCCTAAGACACGCACATAAACAGAGAACTAACCGGACAAACCAGCAAATTAGGAAACAGGGCTTAAGATAAACTTAAGATAAACTTGAATGATATCTTTTAATCTTTAAATGACAGATAAACAGAAACTGTATCTAGAATTTTTCTTTTTTTTTTCTTTTAGTCAAGTAAGCCCTTTTGTAAACTGTTAAACTCCAATAAATACACTATGAAGGCTTATTGTGGCTTGTGCTGAAGGGCAGAGAAAAAAGGTGTTCTATCAAGGAATCAAAGAAAGAAAGCTCTTCTCACACCACAAGACTATCACATGCCTGCCCTTTAGTTGAAGGCCTTATTATGATGACATCAAAGCTTAGACATGGGAAAATAGCTACAAGGAGATACACTGAGCTATAAAATTATGTCAATGCCAGGAACATCAGGTGACCCCCTGGTGACATTAGGGTATAAAATACATTTGACCTAAATTGCACCTGGTGTAATAATTCCAGCTATATGAACATAAACTTTTGGCGTTGTCGCCCTCCATCTGTTTTTTCAAATTCAGAGCTAATGTAATCAAATTTACACATCTCAGCCTTAGTAAAATGTGGTCAAGGAAATACTACTGTATATCAAGCCATGATATACACAAAGGGCCAGGCTATTTTCATGACCGTGCTAGGCGCAGCATAATGCGCAACGACCATGCACCATGTCTTATCTAATTTTCGTGAAAGTGCTAATTCTAAGCATAATTTTTATGCCAGTGCAAAGAGCCAGTGGAGAAATATGTCATTGAGCTAAGACGTTTCAGAACCATGTCTGTTTTCAGCACAAAATCTAAACTCGATTCCTGCATTTGCAGTTTGCCGATTCCACCATTGTCTGGTTAGAATGTTTTAACTACAATTGTATTTCTGGTCTAATTTGTATTAATATTTTTTTCACTTGTCATATTTAAGTCATTCCAAACGAGGCCGGTAGAAGTTGGAGGGGGTACAATATTTTAATTTTAAGGGAGGTAGTATAGGATTTATTGAACACATGGTAATATTAATTACATATTAATTAATATTATTTCGTTTGAAGTGTAGTTTGAATTTAGAAAAAATTCCAGTTTCAAAAAATGTTTCAAAAAATCGTTTACATTTTTAAAGCAAAATCGACTGGTAGAAGTGAAGTGCGTGCACAAATCCACAGCCTAACCTGAAAGGTTGATACGATCACTGTTAAAACAAGCCATGATTTGTGTGTCACTTGATAAATGTAATACTTACATTCTCTATAATTTAACCTACCGGTAGTCTATATCCAAATTCTGATGAGAACCACATTGTCCATGCGAATAAAAGGAACATGCCACTGTAATAGAAATATGCCTGACATTCAACAAGGACACAGTTGATTCCCAAAAGAAGTACATGTTTCTATTCCTCTATACTTTTTCTATTTCTACAAATTTGTATTTATTGTATACAGCTGTTTACACTACCAACTAATTGTGAATGTGCTGTCTTTGTTTAAATCGTTAGTGCTTGACAGGGAATAGACTATACAATAAAATGCTGATGGTGCAATTACTAGAGAAGAATCTCAGAACTAAATTTCCCTTTGACCCAGCTCATTACTTACGCCTAGAACTAGTGAATGCTTGCACAAAAATACCAAAACGTCATGGCCATGCCCATTGACTCAGCACTTAGCGCTAGCACTCTAAAAATAGTGCCGAAAATCTAAGATCTTCCTTATGAAAGAAAAATCACAAATGAGATCAATTTATTATCTCAATGAGACTAAATGGAGGCACTTTTGCTGAAGTACCCTGCTTCTCTTCTATTTTCTGAGATAATGGGTCTGATCCAAAACCTTGTGAGCTTCCTTCGGAGGCAGTATTTTGAGGCATCATAGGCATGCTTCCAACACAAATGCTGTTCCAAAAGCTTCATTTTCATTTTGCTGCCTCATAAAATATCTAGTTTTGACTGAAATCTAAGGTAGCATCATATGTATTCTTCTCCAGGTAGGCGATCCCAGAATGCACCGTGATGAGCTTGGTGGAAAAATAAATCCAAAATGGCAGATGAAGCAACAGAAATTTGGATTATAATTATCCTCATAATCCATTCAGTATGGAAAAGTATCAATAAAAAATAGTTTAATATCATAGAAAATTGTGTACTCTGTGTATCTATGCTCATTAGAGGATCGTGTGAAATCCATTGCGAGCCGAGTCTCTCGTGCACTGCGTCAAAGACTATTTAGCAGAAATTGGAACGCTCAATTAAGGAGCTCAACGTTCAATGGATGTAAAAAGGAAGTCCAGCCTTACAGGTAAAAGAGCCAATCACCTTTTAGATACAGACATCGCCTGTCAATCAACTCGAGAATGCGCATGAGCATTAGCAAAACAAGCTGGTAAAATTGCGAGGTTTTTTCAGGGTAATCTGAGGTAAAGAAGCACCATTTATGATACCAGTGTTGTTTGATTTTACTGCTGATTTGAAATATGTCTATATTATGTCTATAATATGTTTTTTTTATTTCAGTCCTTCCGCATTCAAGTTGACAGGAGCTGCACTGTCATGAAATAGCCTCCCGGGAGCATTTAAAAGATGGCTGACAGTGGACTGACTTGCTAGAAAGACTTTGGCTTTATTTGAAAGACATGGGTAGTTGCCGCCTATGTAGAGTGTTCCAAATAGAAAACAGCTGCCTATGTAGGCAGAAGACAGCAAGGCAGCTAACTATGTTTTGGAACAGACCCATAGACCTCATGCAAAATCTCAATAATGTTTTACACTGTGCTAAATTCAAGTCTGCAAAGAAATTAGATTTGAATTAGACAAATTCAATTTTAGACAAAGTTGATATTTAAATGAAACCTAATTAAACATATACAAAACATTTGGGTTTTGTATATGTCACTCACCCAAAACATAAATGTTTCAGTTCTCTATTGGCATATTGCCATCATATTAATTGCATTTCTCATGGCCCTGATTTCTATTTGTCCATACTGACTGACTTGCAGACTGTTCAGTATGATAAAGGCTTTTAGCACTGAACAAGTTACTAAAAGCTAGATCAGTTATCAATATCATTAGCAATGTTTTGTAACTTAGAAGTGCCCCAAAGGGCTGCTGCATTTTTCTATATATAGAAACTAGAAGCAATCACAGCCTTGTTCACTTTTAGGAGGACAAGCAGAGTATGTTAAGCATATAATCATATAGAAAATATATTTTAATAAATGTAGAAAATAATTTTGGTCCCTTAAAAAAAGCACTGTGGTGGCATCATGGTCATAGACCATTTAGCCCGAGACTAAGCACTTGTGTTAAAATGAATCTGAGAGATTGGAACACCCAATAGAGTGGGTGTAGAAAAGGAAGTCTGGCATTACATGTAAAAGAACAAATCACCTTTTAGAAACACACATTGCCTGTCAGTTAACTCGAGAATGTGCATGTGCACTAGCTGGATCAAGCCTGAAAAAAATATGTTAGCACATTTTTTAGCACGATGAGCTAAAGAAGCACAATTTAAGATACCATTGCTGTCACATTTTACTGCTGATTTGAAATATGTACTTTGACAGTAATATGACCAAATATTTTGGGTATTTCGGTCTTTCCCCATTCAAGATAGAAGCTCTAATTTTATGCCACTCGTATTGATAGAAAACAGCCACCCGAGAGTGGACTGACATGCACTGAAAGAGACTTTGCCATTGTCAAGTTATGGTTTCAGATAGTAACACCATGATACTTTAAAATATACCATAGTACTGAATGATTACCATATTCATACATAATGGTATTTACATGTTACTCCAAGGTACTACCATTGTACATGTCCAAAACATCTTCTGGCATTGATCCAGTGATGATATCAGATGGAGTAATACCACACTACTTCCACGATACCTCTTAGTCATACAAGATTACCATTTTCATATTCTATAGTGTTTATTACCTAATACAAGGTACCTCAAAGAATACCATTGTGCTAGCACAGTACAAGTTAAAAAAACCTTCTGGTGGTATGAAATGACATATATACAGCCCTCTCTACAAGTTCAGTTAACAGATAAATACTGCAGCTCCCAAAGAGAGATACATGTGTCCTAGGACAAGCAAAAATAAAGGCACAAATCAGCATGACCAACAAGGGAAAAGACTTAGTTGAGCTGAGCTCATATGGGAAATACTCAGAGAGAGAGAGAGAGAGAGAGAGAGAGAGAGAGAGAGAGAGAGAGAGAGAGATTTTGCTGCAGCAAAGCTTGTATGAGCCTGACCCAGCACAAACTGCCATGACCTACTTTTCCTTTCTCTCTCAATCTCCGTCACTCTCTCTGGTGTAAAATGTATTAGACTAGCAGGCCGTACAGTACAGGCACCTCTGGCATACTGTCTCCTGCTCTTAAATGCACTGAACCATGAGGTTCACTGAGCAACACATAACCCCAGCTGCCCTCCTTCTCACCCTTTTGACGATATTCAAGACATCTATATACGATATTCAATGTATTTGCACTGAAATAAAAGGTGATATTTTTTTTATATCAGAGGAACCGTGGGCCTATTGGTGTATGCTTAAGTTGTTTATGACCTTACCGAAACCGGTTTAAAGTGTTTGCATGACCTTGCACATTTTTGGCTTAAGCATAAACAGTGTAAGACTGTTTATTTAACCACGCTCATTGTTGCCAATTAAAGTAGATTCAAAATGTTTAATGTAAGAACTAAAATATTAAATATCTATTTTAAAATCATCAAGGCATATTTTGCCAATTTGTTTTTACTAAATGAACACAAGGAAGACTGATATTGAATAATTTCATTTATATGCACCAATATAACCAGATAATACTTAGCAATAAACAGAACTAAAGTATGTCAATTGTATAACAAAAACAAATCAATATATGAAAACTGCCACAATTAGTCTTTGTGAAAGTTTTTGTGTGATGAACAACTGTTGAATCCCTGGGTTTTGAATGGATTCATCGAAACAGATTGTTTGAACTTATTTTCAGAAATTAATCGAAATTGCCAACACTAACATAATTAACGTAAGTGTCCTAACATTAAATGTAGAGCCTTTTCTAACTGCTCCATTTTCGGTGGAGGAAAATGCCAATCTAGTATTGAGGCGAAAATGTAGAAAAATTACTGCATTTTCAAACAAAATGTATTATTGTGGACATGGCCTCAGTCTTAATGCTCTTATACTCTCAAGTCTCCACACAAGGAGGGATCGCGAGACTTGTCTAATGATGGATTGTTTTTGGAAAATTAATGGGCAAGCAAAATGATCAAGATATTCACAATGATGCTCATGTCGCCAGCACTGGCACACTGTCTCCTGCCTTTATATGCACTGAAGCATGAGGTTCACAACAACTCATCACCCCAGCTGCCCTCACTCTTTCAGTTGCTCCCTTCATTCTTCATCTTGTTCTTGTTATTCTATCCTCTATTTCCCTCTATGTTCTACCCTTTGTTCTTATTCCTTCTTTTCTTTCCCCCTCGCCCACACATCTCTGATTGCTCTCTCTCCAATGAACTCTGAATTTTCACCCTTTTTCTTATCTCTTGCTGCAAAGCATTTTGTTGTTCTTCGACCCCGCCTCTCTCTGATTTCAGAATTTCTCTTTCTCTTTCGTTGTCCTTCATTTTACCTCTACCTCAAGGTAATGTATTCCTACCTACCTCTCTTTCTGTCCGCTCCATAGTCCTTTCATCATTTTAGAGACCACAGTTGCCTCCATAAATTACTCTTTCTTTGACCTTGAGCACAATATGCACTGTGGGACAGCACCCACAGCGCATGTACAGAATGCACCCTATCCACACCGGACATGAGCGGCACATTGCGTTTAAAGCAAATCACTCAACACTTTACAATAAGGTTCAATTCTTTGACATTAGTTAATGCATTAAGTAGCATGAACAAACAATGAACAATATAATTTTTTTTTACAGCATTTATTAATCTGTGTTAATGTTAGTCAATAAAAATAAAATTCTTCATTGTTAGTTCATAGTCCATTAAATGATGTTAAGAAATACAATTTTGGATTTTTAAAAATGAAGTAGTATATGTTAAAATTAACATTAACCAAGATTAATAAATGCTGTAAAAGTATTGTTCATTGTTAGTTCATGTTGACTAATGTTTTTAATTAATGTCCGCCACAGTGTACAAATGCCTTGTTCTATTTCTGACAAACTGTAGAGCTTACTCCAGCCCCTTTATTAACACGTCCATCCAACAAAATTATTTTACTTACCAAATATCAAGTGTGTCTTGCCAAGAAAATTTATTTTTAAATCAATTCTGATTGTTACATCAATGCCAGCTTATTGTGTTTTTATATTATTTAAATAATCTTTTGTTTCTATACCTATACAGTATGCAGTTATTGCAATAATACAATTATATTAATAATTAAGTAACAAGTATATTTAATACAAATGGATTTCTCTTGAAAATAAGGTATGTACTCAACATGCCCTTTATACTTTCAATTTCGACATATCCAGTGTAGACAGCCTTAAGCTGTTGTGGCATGGTGTTTCAACTGACACGTCAGGTGTAGACAGAGTGTTGTGCAAAACCCAACAACAAAATGCTGTTCTGGTTGGTTGTTAGGGCGTTGCTTTGCAGTTGCTATATTCAAAGTGGCAACACTCTGTTTCCACCCAGACTGCTAACATAACAGCATGTTCTCTCTGTTCTTTCCTTCTTAGCTTAGGGCAGTGTGTGTGTGTGTGTGTATTTGTACATGTAAATGTGTCTACATGTTGTGTGGCATGGTGGCAATAGTTGGAAGAGTGAGGCTGTGTGTGTGTGTGAGTGTTTGAAGAAGAGAGAGAGAAAGGAGAGAGTATTGGGGTTGCGCATTATTAACAGTGAAGCAGAATGTCAAGGATTCAAGGTGTGGAGAGAGAGAAAACAAAGTCTGTTGGCTGGAAATGCACTGATGTCTTAGAAGTGGTTGTCTGACTGTATGATATACTGCAGCTGGGCAAAGCTGCTCTTGTGTTTTTGTCAGAATAAGACAAATAAACATGAAAACACGGGGGAAGTGTCTCAGTCTCCCCCTACGCTGGCTAACAATGGAAAATCCCATCCAAATCTATCTGTGATGACTAAGGCATTAGAGGGGGATGTACAGAAGAGTATATTTATATCAGTTTTTCTATAACTAAGATAATCAAGAGAGGAACTATAGCTGTGCAATACAAATACACTCATCCCAGAGACGCTTCTGCTTTTCAAGATACAGCATGAATGAGGTTTCAGTTTATGATACCCTCTGTGGAAGTAGAATGTGTCTGTCTGTGTAAGTGGGTGTGTGTATTGGAGTGTGAGGTAGGGATGGCTAAATTATAGAGTTTCACTATTAAACACAATTAAAAATGTCACTGTAAATTTAATGGAATCTACGGTTAATATTTGTAAAAATGTTTTGTTTACACGTGGCAAAAAATACTATGTAATTAATATATAAATATATCATATATAAGAGTTTTTCTTTGTGTAAGCCGGTCTCACTTTCTTGTGCCTGGGTGGTTAGAGCAGCTGTTACAATGGTTACTGATGATGTCCACGTGGTACTTGTGGACTGAACATGAACTTTCAATTCACACTGGGGCTTACACACAGACTCCAAAACATGAAAGAGAATTTCGATCTTCCAGACTCATATCCACAGAAAAATGGCTGACTGAAGATGAAGGATGGAAAACATGCAGACAAAAGTCATATACAGCCTAAAGATGCACATCCTACAATGGGTCAGCATGTTCCACTACAAACAACAAATAACTAGTGAGTTTAATATTTTTAGCTCTGGTGCTTTTAAAAGGACAAAATGAGAGATGCAACTTTTTGTAAGGTTTGATAGGGCTGAGTCACAGTGCACAGTGCATATGTGTGTAGTTACTATTGGTTCATAAAGGAATATTCCAGGTTCAGTACAAGTTAAGCTCATTTGTGGCATAATGTTGATTATCACAAAAATAAATTTTCTTTAAAAAAAAAGCAAAAAATCTGGGTTACAGTGAGGCACTTACAATGGAAGTGAATGGGGCCAATTTTTGAACGTTAAAGTACTCACAAGACATAAACAATATGTGTGTGAATATGATTGTAGTGTTATAAAATTGCTTTCTAACCTTTTCTGTGTAAAGTCATAACCAATTTTCCAACTTTGTTGCCATGACAATATATTGTCAATAAACCCTAAAATGAATTTAATTGAAATCGTATTGAATTTTGAAACTTTTTCACCTCAAATAATACATGAGTTTTAACAGAGGAATTAACGTGAGTGCTTTTATAAAATGATAAGTTAAAAATTTCTGCCTTTAAACCCCCTAAAATTTGGCCACATTCACTTCCATTTTAAGTGCAGCACTGTAACTTCAACAAGTAATCACAAATTACTTGTGGTAATCAACAATTGATCAATCAAACATGGTTGGATTCTGTAAACTATATGTTGTGTACCCACAATAATCTTGCAGTTATGCACTCCAAGCACTTTGGTTACATTGAAGCACTGAAGCATTGTTGTGCCCTACATTGGAGCATCTCTTATTATACCTCCTATTAATTTACTGTGTATTTATCAGTTTTCCTATTGTAAGGCTGCACTTAGAGTCCAAATATTTCTAAGAAACGCATCCACAACTAAAACGTTCAAGTGTGATATGATGTGCCTTTTTCCCCTCAGTGCTGTTGCATAATAAGAAAATGGGCAAATAATCATAAAAATGGTTAACCGGGATCTTTTAATCTAACCTTAAAAATCTCACATCATGGCATCCCTAGTGTGAGCCACTAATGGAAGGTGAGGAGGATCAAGCAAAACTACCTTCTTTATTCCTCAGGGATGAGTAGGATTACCAGCACTAAATCAGGCTATGCAAAATCTTTCCCCCTGTTCCCAAGGAAATTTCTTTAAAAAAATATAAGATTGAGGAGAAATAAAAACCATGGTCATAATTTAACTTTATACTCATGGATCTTTCATTTCAACAGTCAGTTTAATATGTGTATGTTTCAGTATTAAAATTTGCCATTAATCATGACTAAGCTAAAATCCACAAACTAAATCCGATACATGGAAATGTCTGTCCAGAGATCAGTCCTGCTGCCTGGATTACAACATACATACATAATTCACATGGTGAATACCATAACTGTGAAAAAAATAAACAGGGATCTGGCAAATGTTCAAGTGCCAAATTGTGTTAGAATGGCAGGGATGACAATTGCCAAGTTATAACTGTATAAATGTTTGCCAAGATATATATAACATTTCATCATCAACAGTCAAACACATATTTTTTTGATGATTTGTATAGCATGCTTTTCTCGCTGGATGGCATATTTTGTTCTGGACATAAGTTATAACATTGGATTATTTAGCCAAGCAAGCTCACAGACAATTATAAAATGCCAAATTTTTTTGAAAACTGCCTAAAGTAAAAGCAGATATAAAGTTTGTATCTATTTGAGGCTTACAGCAGCAGTGGTTGACGCATAAAAGAGACATTTGTATTTGATGAATTGTAGAAATCATATTTTATTCTGTGATTCTTTTAAAAATCTTTCGAACTGTGGACAACAAAATAAACTGTAAATTCCTGAGAATGAGAGCTTTCATTTGATATATGACTTGTCCATTTAGATGCTATGTGAAGGACTTTTATTTTGCTTTAAATATTTCTACCCCATATATTTCCACCACTAGGGGGCGCTAATTTTCACCGCAAATGTTTTGAGGCCTTCTTTTCTTATTTTAAGTAGCATAAATGCATACGTGATTATCTCAGAAAAGTTCAGGTTCTATATGCTTTCAAATTATACCTTAAATGCCTGTATACTTATATACGGAAAATGTAATGTTTTGAAGCGTAAACATTTTTCTCTATATAGCGCCCCCCTCCGCAGAGTTTAAGGGGTTAAAGGACCACAATGTGGGCTATTAATGCCAGTTTTCCAGCACTGTGACGCAACTCTAAATAAAAGCATTCAGTAAAAATGCCAACAACTGTTATTTTTTCAAAAAAATATAAAACAAGTCTCATGATGAAAAAGGAAAAAATAGGGTAAAAACACTTCGACATTCTCAAATTAGGCTATTAAATACATAAGGGAAGTCTGAAGGCATATGAGTAGAACTGTTTCAAATGTTATAGTCATGCAAGTGGTTGCATGACAGAATTCTGGACTGTGGCAACAAGGTTAGCTGTACAGTACAGGTTTTGTATGAACTTGTCTGTCAAAGACCAAAGGCTGTGAGAGATCGCATAATTATATAGGGCCAATAATCTCACAAAGCATTATATTAAAGAACACAAGAAAGAAAAAATGTGATTGGACTGCTAAAATCTGCTGAGCACTGCAGTACATCCTGAAGGTTCAGGAATTCTGATGCAATGTTCGGACAAAACCAGTTGCTCTATTCAGCCACATTGCTCGTGAGATATCATGACTAGCAGCTGTGTGCGAGGATCCAGACAAGGTCATCCGTAAAAGGCACAAATTAAATCTCTGTGCGTGACAGCACATAAATCACTAACTGTATACTTTAGTAATGCATTGCATTCAGTAAAAATGACAACAACTTGTATTATAAAATTACAAACAGCACAAATTCCTGAAACAGCACCTGAAGTCTACTCTTTACTTCACCCTCCCTGAACTCATGATGATGCTTGCAGTTCTAGCTCAGACGAAAAGTGTTTACATGCTCACGGAGAGCTGACAGCTCTTTCTATGACAGGCTAGTACAAGATCAAGACCTCACCTTATATGTGAGCATGTTTAGATTGATTACAATAATTACAACTTTACAATAAGATTGCACTTGTTCACATTAGTTAACTACATTAGTTAACATGAACTAATAATGAACAATATTTTTTCAGCACTTATTAAGCTTGGTTAATGTTCATTTCAATATATAGCCTACTAATACGTTTTTAACATTAAAAGTTGTATACAACAACATTAGCTAATGCATTATGGACTAACATAAACTTTTAACAAACAATTTTATAAATTAACATTAACCAACAGTAATAAATGTTGTAACAAAATTGTTCAAAAAATAGTTAATGATATCTACTGCATTAGTCAAGTCAAGTGGTTTTTATTGTCGTTCAACCATATACAGTTAGTACAGTACACAGTGAAACGAGACAATGTTCCTCCAGGACCATGGTGCTACATAAAACAACATAGGGCAAACACAGACCCACATGAGACTACACATAAATAAATAACATACCTATATAAAGTGCACGTACAAATGTGTGCAAAAAGTATGGGACAGTAAAATAAATTACTAAAATTAACAGAACAATAGGCACAGTGAGAGACAGTGCAGTGTCGACCAGTACACAGTAGTGCAAAAAGATGACAGTTTCTAAAAATGCCAAATGTAAACAGAACATACTATGAAATAGTGTTCTATGCACATAGCAGTTATTGAGGTAGCAGCCAGGTATAAAGTGACAATAATTAAAGTGCAACTCAGGACTCATGCGTGTGTGTCAGTCCGGTCTCTGAGTGTTGAGGGTTCTGATGGCTTGGGGGAAGAAGCTGTTACAGTCTGGCCATGACAGCCCGAATGCTTCGGTACCTTTTGCCAGACGGCATGAGGGTGAATAGTTTGTGTGAGGGGTGTGTGGGGTCATCCACAATGCTGTTTGCGTTGCGGATACAGTGTGTTTTGTAAATGTCTTTGATGGAGGGAAGAGAGACCCCGATGATCTTCTCAGCTGTCATCACTATCCTCTGCAGGGCTTTGCGGTCCGAAATGGTGCAAGTCCCAAACCAGGCAGTAATGCAGCTGCTCGGGATGCTCTCAACAGTCCCTCTATAGCAGGGGTGGGGAACCTTTTTTCCATTAAGGGCCATGAGAGTATTTACGAATTTATTTGCAGGCCATACAATTGCTTGCAATTTCTGATTGTGGGTTGAAATTAATGTACGCATCCCATTATGTACTTACACACCAAAAACACTAAAAGGTATGTCTATTACACAATATTTTGTGTTGCTATCATTTTAAATTATTTTTAAACAATATTTGAAAGGATTTTTATTTTATTGTTCAGGTTAATTGAATCACAGCCATTTTTTGCTTTTCAAATTATTTCTCAAATGGCTTCACGGATCAGGTTAAATGGTCTCGAGGGCCTTATACGGCCCTGAGGCCTGACGTTCCCCACCCCTGCTCTATAGAATGTAGTGATGATGGGGGTGGGAGATGTGCTTTCCTCAGCCTTCGAAGAAAGTAGAGATGCTGCTGGGCTTTCTTGGTAATAGAGCTTGTGTTGAGGGACCAGGTGAACTCCAAGGAATTTGGTGCTGGTCTACACATCCTCTGAGCACTCTGCCAGGAATGTTGTCTGATCCAGCAGCCTTCCGTGGGTTGACTCTACGTAGAGTTTTCCTCACATCAGCCGCGGTAAGACAGAGCACCTGGTCGTTGGGAGGAGGGGTGGCTTGGCCAGGTTTTCACCTGCTTCTGGAGCGGTTTTGTGCATCTGACAAGCGGTCTGTATGCTGGAATTAGCATAACAGAGATGTGGTCTGAGTAGCCAGGGTGGGGGCGGGGCTCCGCCCAGTAAGCACCTGGGATGTTTGTGTAAACAAGATCAAGCGTGTTCGCCCCTCTTGTTGCAAAGTACACATACTGATGGAATTTAGGGAGCACTGTCTTGAGATTCACATGGTTGAAATCTCCGGCGACAATAAACTCTTTCAGGGTGAGCATTCTGCAGTTCGCTCACAGCCCCATACAGTTCACAGAGCGCTTCATTAGCGTTAGCGCTGGGGGGGGATGTAAACTCCTGATTAACTAATATGAACAAATCCAGTCTTTTTGTAAAGTGTTACCGATATACCTGTTGACAATTTCAGTTTTAAGTGATGAAATTGCTATTGTTAATAAGGACCAATGTGGAGTGAAGAGAGGGACTTTTAGGGGAATATTCTAGTCAGGCAATAACCACAACTGTCCACTTGGCACAGCAACTGGGACACAGTCAAATTATGTTCCTGTGTGCACCAGTGCTGATGGGAAATTGCACACTTTCCCCTTTTGTTCCCCCAAAGCATTTTGATCAGGACTGGCAAAAGCACAATGCAATTGAGGGAGCATCATTTCGACACAATATTTTCTCCTCTTGCTGCAGCACAGCAGTGAAATCCAATAACAAGCCTGAGATCATCAGTCAAATCTCTGCACTCGCATTCTTTTAGACCCTTTAAAATCTGAAGGTTACATAAGTAAAAAGGGGCCTGAACTCTTACAAATAAAGATCTGATTTAAATGTTAAGTGTAATACATGTAGTTCTCCTAGTATTCTTAATGCGAAGAGTAAAAATGAGTTGCCAGACTTTGTACTTGTAAACAGTTCAGGCTCACTCGCACAGACAAGACCAGGATCCAATAGCTCTGATCCTAAAGGAAACACCTTTAAGAAAACATATAAGTGAGATACGATATGGACTATTAGCATTCTACAAGCTAATGTCCATGATGGAAAATGTGTTGAAACAGAAGTTGCATATACATTCGAATCACGCACTTTCTGACCTGTCATCATGACACACACACACACACACACACTCGCAAAACAAAATGTCAATAAAATATTTCTTTGGGAGATATTTCACCACAATAGGCTGTTTAGCCTCGGCTTACCTTTGGGCTGTTATTTTATAGAGCAACCTGAGGTCAAAGTCTCATTCCTTGCAAGTCAAGATTTCTAAGAAATTCAACTTGTTGTACAGTATGTCTTGTAAATATTATTCAAATTGGATAAGTTTGATATTAGTAATGTATGTGAAGCTAAATATTTGTTGTTAGTAACTGCTTCTTAAACTTAAGCTTCTTGCACATTTTTGTCTGTTTTGCATCGCTGAAGATATTATTTTAAAACTATTAAGCTGTTTGCATATGATTCATCATCGCGACATTGCTATTGTTGGACTATTGTTAATTTGAGTAGAATAGTAATAGTTATGTGTATGTCTATGCCTTTAGAACCACACCTCTATCCACAAGTGTAACTATTTGGAATTAAATAAAATAAAATTGGAAACAGTGTATTTTAATCAATGCCACACACAGCGATCGCAACACTAAACCATCACCATAGCATTTCCCTGCAACAACTGGAAACACTAGAGGAGCATATGGATTATACAGTGTATGTCAATATCAAGATTTTTAAATAGCAACACAACTACTTTAACATCTCACACCAGAAAACATTTGTTCATTTAAAACACATCACATCCATATCCATAGTGTTTTGGTATGCAAGATGTGTTTTTGAGTGTTAAAATGCAACAGGTTCAAATAAGACATATCTGCACTTTCAACCCAAATGTTGTCATTACTGGATCAATCAATTTTCTTAATTAAACATTACTTGAAATGTCAAGTTTTAGGCTAATAACTCAAATATCTGTTACTTCTTTATCTTAAAATCCTGTAGACCTAAGGTTTTAAGTGTTAATAACAAAATTGAGATTATAGGGAATAGCCATAATCCCTTGCACTTTAATTATTTAATTGTGTTCCCTTGGTCAAAGGGAATGTATGGGGGGTGTTTAAATAGCAAATCTGTGTAAGTCTACTTGCATCTAGTTACTTTAACTTAAATAGTTACGTTTATTCTATATGAACACCAAGTTAATTTAACATAATTATTTATGTTTAGGAGACGCCATTATTCAAATCAACTGAGGAAACGTTTACTCAATCAATTGGGTAAAGTCAACTTATTAGGGTTTTCACTGTGTAGCCTGGCAGCCCAGATTGATAACCTACCAGTTGCCCTGTCCTAATGCAAGATCAACCTGGTTGTGCTGACAGGTGTCAAATGTGAACTCACCAGCTCGTCCAGGTTGCGCATATCCAAGAGGACTTTCTTCTGCTGCTGTTGCCAGCGGGCCAACAGTTCTGGGTCGGGCTCGCCGATGCTCTTCTTCCGGCTAAACGTTCTGTCCGGCGGCCTCGGCTCCCCCAGAGCCTCTGTCAGGTTCTCCTGGTCCCGTATCTCTTCCTCGATTTCCTCCTCCAGTTGAATCAACATTGGTGCAAGCATGCCGAATTTGGCCCCCCGGCGAGCCACCTCCAGCAGGCACAGCACGAAGTTCTTCTCGTTACATTTCTCCACCAGGTCGTTGGTCTCGAACATGAGCACATCTTTGATCCAGAGCTCCTGCCTGCACCAGCCGATGAAGTTTGACACGTTGTCCCTGGCTAAGAAGGATCCAGGTATGACGTTCCTCGACTGGAAAACCACATCCTTGCTGGGTATCCGCAGCGACTGCGCCGCATCTGGATACTTCGCCTTGAATTCGTGGGCGGCGCGGTTCACGTTGTTGGCATGCCGGCAGAGCGCACAGCCGGATTCCAGACCCTCCATAAAAGTGTCCGCCGAAATGTCCAGATCATACAGCGTGTTCAGCCATTCAGCCAGATCCTCCTTCATGGCATACAGGTATTCCTCACTGGATTTGAACGGCCTGATGCTTTTGGAGGCGGCGGACTGAATGTTGCTCTGATCAGCCATATTATGGGAAAATGTGTCTCAGGCAAGGCACGGAATGGTGTACGATTGTCTCATACAGTAATCCTGCATAAACAGCGCTGCGGATGGCGAAATAACCGTGTCCACTTGGCCATCACACAACGATGTGCGGTACGAGCTCCTACAACGGGCCGCTTTGACTCTCAGCGCCGCGCAACGATTCGCGATACAACTGTGGGATTCCGCGACGTGAGACACCCGCCTCCTTGAATGACCGCATAGCGATTACTCATTCTTATATGGAAGAGCAGACCGAAACAGAAGCATGACAATAATCAATAGATGACAGTTCGACCACATTATTTTCCAACACGAAGCGTTCACGTGTGTCTGAGGATCATCCGCATTGGCTACCAAATCTCTGCAACGCCTCATTTCTTCATTTGTCCACACCTATTTTGGGCTGAGAGAGTACGCATGGCCGAATCGGGCCCCGGTCTACTGGAACACTTTAATAATAATCTTCGTCAGTGGAAATGATCTGTCCTCGGCGCCGCCTCCTGCCCAACATGTTGAGCTGCAGCAGACTTACATCTCATTGGAGGATCATCGGCAACTTTATCCCTGAGTCTGACCTTTTATTTAAATTGCACGAGCTATCTATACCAACGGTCAAAACGTTTAAATTTGCATCTAACATTCAGTTGATTTTAACGATAATTTTGATTCAAATCCAGTCACTGTTTTGCAAACAGGCCGTTGGACGAATATAGAAACAAGGGTGATACTTATCATTTATCTGGAATTTGCACGTGCATTGATAGCAACAGTAAACATTGATGCTTGTAAGAGTAAATCATGGTTAATCAGCACGATACTGATCTTGAAATGTGTGCAGGATTGACCCATGCGCTTGATTAAAGGGATAGTTCACCGAAAAGTAAGATTCTCTCATCATTAACTCACCCTCACGCTATCCCAGATGTCTTTCTTTCTCCTGCTGAACACAAACAATAATTTTTTTTTTACAAAAAAAGAAAAAAAGTCAGCTTTGTAGGTCCATACAATGTAAGTGAATGGGAAATATTTACGTCCTTTTTTATTATCAATCTCCACTTTCACTTTTACATTCTGCTTTAGTTTTTTTCAATTGCATTCTTCGTGTATCGGCATCTACTGGGTAGGGAGGAGAATCTATTGTAAAAATTGGACTTAAAAGGGCTTTAAGCTATTTTTTCATGAAAAAGCATGCAAAAAATATTCTCTAAACTCTCTTAAGATATTAATGAAATAAGTGTCCTGAGATATCTCACTGTGAAAGCTGTAGAATTTGTAAACCGCAAACAAAAATGTGTCTGTGGACATCGATGCTTTTCACCCGTCAATTTAGCTCGTTCTCATGGTGTTGTATTTGAAGCGGCTCATTGAGGCTATTCATAATGTTTGTCAGTTGGGGGCGCTATTGTGCCACTGTTGAATCTGACAGCCAAAATATGTGCTATAAAATCGCTTATAGCACAATATTGATCTGTTTCTCACCCACAGTTATCATATAGCTTCTGGAGATATATATTTAACCAATGGGGTCTTATGGATTACTTGTATGCTGCCTTAATATGCTTAAACATGTTGGTACCCATTCACTTGCATTGTGAGGACCCACAGAGCTGAAATATTCTTCTAAAAATCTTTGTTTGTGTTCTGCATAAAAAGGTCACATACACATAATGTCTTGCAAATATTATAACACATTTAACATATCAGTGGTTTATTCTAGAAAAAATGTTTATGAAAATTCAAGAAATGAAAAGATCAAGAGAGTTGGTGCATCTAATATTTTTATTAAACACACAAAACACTTAAGTTTAAAACATTTTTGAGGTAACAAAACAAAAACATACAAAAATCACAAAAAATGTTGTTTTTTTTTTTTACCAAATGCATAAAACATTTCATTACACTACCACAGACAGTGTTTTCTAATACGGCATTCCTCATCGCTCCAACTGTAGAAACAAATGTCTTAGGTCTCAAATGTCGAGCAGAGTCTTTTGTCAACACAACATCAATATTAATTGCCTTTTTGATAAAATAAACATAATGTTTTATACACAAAAGTGGTGACCTGCAATGCACACTTAATAAAAATGGTTCTAAATAGTATCAGACAAGGGTTTTTCATCTTGTAAAAATAGCAGAACCCTTTTTAAGGTTCCATACAGCCATCCTTTGAAAGTTCTTTAGAACCTCAAATGCTATGAAGAACCTTTATAATGCACATTTTTATATTCCTGCTCCTATAAAACATAGGCTAATTTACAGTTTTACATTAAATATAAACAAATAAACAAAGCAATGCATGTGTGCCAATCCAAGTCCAGGGGAAAACTTCAAAATAAGAGCCCTTCAAGAACACGAGGGAGACAGACTGCGACACACTTACATTAATAAATACTTCAGATACATATGTGTCAATAAATGCATATGCAAATGAATAAGCAGACCCACATTGCTCCACACATTATACTGGGACAGAAACATACATACATTCTTGTCTTTTATAAACAGTATTTTTATTTTATTCCATACTGACAATAACTCCTCCAAGGAAGAGCAAAGTCCCATGGAAACACAAAAAAGATTAAATGAAGGCTAATTTATCTGCACAATCCTATATGATGTCCTCACCATCCATCACTATGTATTTTGGTGTAATTGAGTGTTAGCCCCGCTCTTCAGGTAATGAGGTTGTGGGGTCCAGCAGCGTCCATCTGACTAGAAATACACATTTACATTTACATTTATGCATTTGGCAGACGCTTTTATCCAAAGCGACTGACAGTGCACTTATTACAGGGACAATCCCCCCGGAGCAACCTGGAGTTAAGTGCCTTGCTCAAGGACACAATGGTGGCATCTTGGTGGTGCTGGGACAATTATATTCTAATTATATATTAGACTGTATGTGAGCCCTTCTCAATGTAAAAAAGAAAGTGTGATGAGCAAAATGGTTATGCATTAGCCCAAGTAAATAATTGAAACATTCCAAAATTAGGTTTAGCTTTTTCAAGCAGCAATAAAATTGTTGCCTGATAACCAGCATAGTTTCATTCATTCTGTAATTATTATTATGAGCACTGAAGTTGGTCCATCAGTCTCACACCCTGCAGGGAGAAAAAAAAATGCTCTAGGTTCAATTTTCATAAATTCCATTCTGGATTATTAAATATATTTGCAAAAAATAAAAAACCTGGATGCATTTTATTTGGACTAGGCCTACATTAAAGGTTAAAAAGAGCTGAACAAAATAACTTACATTTGTTTTTCGCAAATAGTCATGCAAATGCTTAAAATGGTTACAGCTTGGGGAAAGTTCTGCCATACACAATGCATATTCATATAGGATTTTGATGATGTGAATGAGCTGAGAAAATGTGATCTCCCCACAAAAAGAGTTACAGCAATAGTGTTAACCTTGTGAATGTGCCACCGACCATGGGTTCAAATTTGGCCAACCTCTTAAATGTTTGCTCCCAAATAGCACATGCAATTAAACTGTAAACTTTGACTCAGTTTTGAAAAAAGGTCCCAAGATGCTGGAATGGCAATGATGTTTTATTGAAAAAAAACAAAACTACAAAATAAACGAAACTACAAACAAAACACTCGCAAGGGAGTACAAATAAAACATCAAGACAGCAATAAAACTGAAACCAAACCAATTGGGGTAACTAGAACCCACAGGCCAAAACAACTACAAATGGAGTGGTGGTGGCGTAGTGGCTAAAGCACAGGGCTGTTAATCAGAAGGTTGGGAGAGAGAGAGAGAGAGAGAGATCTCTCTCTCTACTGGATCTATTTCAGCTCCTGCTAAAAAACAAATATTTTTGCTAGTTCAACCAGGATTTTTTGCAAGATTGTTTGCAAGATCATATTTGATTATATTTACACTGATTTGAATCAGTATCATCTGGATTTAAATTACTTTTCAACAAACTTTGATTTTTGGAACAAACACTCTGGAAATCTCAGCATTTTAAGGACTCCAAAGAACACACCTGAAACAAAGCACCAGCCAACAGAGAAGCTGCATTGACAATCTGATGGTATCAATGTGCAGTGAGTACCTTTAAAAGTCTGGAATATTGGACATTTTAAGGGAAACAAACAGCTAAGTTTAAAACAAATAAACAAAGGGAGAGTTCTAGGTCTGCTTTCCTGCTCAAGAACAACCCAAGATTTTGCTTCTGGAGGTGCAAAGTGGAAGGTGTGATAGCATCTAAGCCAATCAAAGGGCTGAACGGCACACTGAGTGGTCAATAGTCTGAGAACAGCTAATCCAATCAAAAATTGTGAAACCTGTATAGCCTCACATCTATTTAAAATTCAAAGACCCAAAGCAATCAAGGTGACAATGGATGGATATGCCTCATCAGAAGGGTGCAACCTCAACACTCTGGCCATCACATATCCTGACGACATAACAAGTGAGACTGCAAGAAAGAAATTCAAAACCAAATTAATCAGAGAATTCCCTGAAACTCTCAGAGCAGACTTCATGGAAATAAATGACAGAAGAGTAAAAACAGACCTGCTCTTCTATACAGAGTA
This sequence comes from Xyrauchen texanus, assembly GCF_025860055.1. NCBI lineage: Eukaryota > Metazoa > Chordata > Actinopteri > Cypriniformes > Catostomidae > Xyrauchen > Xyrauchen texanus. The sequence continues at coordinate 16,113,895 of NC_068279.1, forward strand.
CGCAAATGCCTGGTACTCAGCACTCTGCTCCAATTTTAAAGACTTAAAATGGGTGGAAACGGAGCCATGAGACAACTATCTGGACACTGCCAAAGTTTAACATCAACCTGTATCACAATGGCACTGTAATGGTCCAGGGCTCAGAAGACAGACTTTTCAGAGACAGTTTGCTGAACTAAAAGTCCTAGCTGAGAAGGAAATGTCTTCTCTCCCCCCAACAATAGCAGCAGAGGAGGTCACAGGCAAACTGCCCCTCTCTACCCACATACACCCAGATCAACAGTCTCTATTCAGTGCATTCAGGAGTGCCTTTCCCAACTGGAAATGGAACTCACTGAATTCAACGAAAGCAAACTCCAAGAAACTGACTCTGGAGATGAAAATAAAAAATCTCCTAAAAAACAACAACAATTTAAATGAAAAAGTGTCTGAACTGAGAAAAGAACTGATGGAAAAAGACACACTTATTCATAGCATTAATGAAAAACTGGAAGACATAAACAGAACCACCGATACAGTGCTCATCCACAGACTCACAGACAGACAATGAGCAACCAGCTACAGAGAACAGTCAGGAGACCAGCGACAGTACTGTCACACAGCCAGCTCAGCGCAGTCCTCCCTCCTCAAACACAAACCCCTCACCACACCCCAAAGCACTCTCGGAAACCTCAAATCCGGAAACTACAACCACCAAAAACAGCCATTCTTATAGACTCAAATGGTAAGTTCTTGCACCACCGAAAGCTCTTCCCTAAACACATGGTTGGCAAATTCTGGTGCCCCACAACAAACGGCACACTCCAAATCCTCTGTCAGTCCACTCTGCGCAACCTACAGAACATTATCATCCACACAGGAACCAATGAACTCTATACCCAGAGGGAAAGAGTTGCAGATAGTGTCATAAGAGTGGCTAAGAAGGCTCGCAGGGAATTCCCGCAGGCCAACATCACCATCTCAACCCTGCTACACAGGAAGGACTGCCCTGCCAACCTGATCAATAGCATCAACCAGAGGATAACAACTGCATGTTCCAGCCTTACGGCCATCAAAGTTGCCCACCACCCAAGTCTAACGACAGAGGATTTATACGACCATGTGCACCTAAGCCAGGAGAGTGTATGAGTCTTTGCTAAAAACCTAAAAGATTCATTACTCTGCAGAAATTCCCAATCTGCACCCTCACAACGTCGGCTTACAAGTTCCAACAGTCACTGCGGCAACCAACTTTCAATTACACAAAGGGGCCCTAAAACCAGACACACTTCAATAAGAAGAGAGCGACCAACCAGACCACAACACACTGAAGCCCAACCAAACTCTCAGCCCAGCTCCCGTCAACCTACAAACATGGACCCTCACACACAACAACAGGAGGCACCAGACACAATAGCACAGCCCTTTCCGCAATCACAGCAGCTCACTTATGCTGATGTAGTAAATGGCAAAATACACACGGACTCCTCAAACATTACAGAGGTGAAACATCTTCTACATCTCATTTGTAGAATACTGGGGTAAGCCATCTGGACCACCAAAACACCTCACTTTATTCCACTATGACTTCTTTCACTATAAGCTCTTGGAATATTCAAGGCCTCTACTCCACAATCTTAGGGGCCAAGACTTTAAAAACTGAGTTCCTGAAAAACATTTATAACCAGGACATCATTATTCTGCAAGAAACAGAACAGTCACTGCCCTTTAGGATACAGGGAAATATCATCACTTAAAAACTGTAACGTGAAACATGGAAGAGACTCTGGTGGGGTCATCATTTGGTACAAAGAGACTTTAAAAAAACAGCCTATCAATCATGAAAAAAGATTCATCACATGTTTGGCTTAAACTTAAAAAAGGCATCATAGACTGTGATAAGGACCTTTACATCTGTGCAGCCTACATACCTCCATTAGAGTCTCTGTAATACAAGGACAATCATTCTGATCAGCTTCAGATGGAAACCAGCCAATTCCAGACCCAGGGGAATGTGATGTCCTTGCATTTAGATCCCCACATAACAAGTTAAGAACCGGACATTATAGATACTCATGGGAATAACCACATACTGAAAGCCAACACACATCTAACCCCCACCACTACAACACAGAACAATCCGGACAGTACAGTCAACAAAAACGGTAGGGAGTTATTGTGTCTCTGTCGAGGCCTGGGTCTGTATATGCTTAATGGTAGGATCCGAGGGGACTCTTTAGGTCGATTCACATAATGCTCAGCTCTTGGGGCTAGTGTAATCGACTATGCCATTACAGACATGGATCCCTCCTACATATGTGCATTCACTGTCAGACCACAGTCTACCTCATCAGACCACTGTCAAATTAATGTGTTCCTAAAGTCAATCCAACACCATAGAACAGACCAAGAGCCCAGCAACCTGTTCCAGCTAAACCCAACATACAAATGGTCCCCAAAATATGAGTCTGAATTCCTTGGTGCAATTGGCTCCAAAGAAATGTCCAACCTAATCAATAGATTTCAAACAACACGGTTTAGCACAAGGGCTACAGCAGCACCTGGACCTGCTGGAGAACTACTGTCAAAACTGGGCCCTGACAGTCAATCTAAAAAAAAAACTAAAATTATGATTTTCCAGAAAAGAGCCAGATTACAGGACAGCAGATACACATTCACTCTGGGGAACACTGCAATTGATCACACCCAACACTAAGACTACATAGGCCTAAAAATTGGTGCTTCAGGGGGTTTTGGTCTGGCAGTGAATGCACTAAAAGAGAAAGCTAGAAGAGCATTCTATGCTATTAAGGGCAAATTTACCCAAGTTGACATTCCTGTAACAATCTGGTGTAAGATCTTTGATAGTATTATAATGCCTATTGCTCTGTATGGAAGTGAGGTTTGGGGTCCACTCTGTATGGCAGATTACTCGAGATGGGACAAACACCCCATAGAATCCCTGCATGCAGAATTCTGTAGAAACATTCTAAGAGTTCAGAGAAGAACACCTACTAATGCATGTCGGGCCGAACTAGGCAGATAACCCCTTATTATACATATTGAAAAAACGATCCCTCAAATTTTGGACACACCTAAATTCAAGTTCCCCAAACACACTGCAACATGAAGCCCTTAAAACCCAAGAGATGAAGCCTAAAACCAGTCCCCTTTGTCAGCTGGCTCTGAAACGCACAAACCCACTAACTACTAACAAACACCAGTTTCAGACCAGCACTGCTGAACAAAACCAGATCAGAATAAACCAAATCATAAAAGAAAGCAAAAATTCATATTTGGACCACTGGGAAAATGAACGTAAAAACCAAAGCAAACTGGAATGTTATTGGGCCCTAAACAGAACATATAATCTGGCAGAATATTGGCACACTGTAAGAGATCCAAAACAGAGATGGATCCTCACCAAATACAGACTCAGTGATCACAGTCTGGCCATAGAAAAAGGCAGACACAGACAAACATGGCTTCCAAAGGAAGAACGAGTCTGTGCTCACTGTGACATGGGTGAAGTTGAGACAGAGACACACTTTCTCCTTCACTGTGAGAAATTTACAGAGTTGAGAGAGAGATACCTCCACAAACTCTCACACCTCATGCCAGTTTTAGAGTTTGGCAGAAACCGATCAGATGCTGGTGTTCCTGGGGGTGGACCATCATGCATCAGTTGCAGCTAAATTCATTTTTGAGCTGCACACCCTCAGAAACCAATTACTGCCTTAATGTACTTCATTCACATTACTTTTATTCTTATGTTTATAATGTCGTGTTAAATGCATATTTTATTTTATATTGTATAGTGTATATTGTTATTATAATTTTTATTTTATTTGATTCATTACCTGGCACCTTATTTTAATTATATCTTATTATTATTTGTCTTGTCATTATCTGTTTTGTGTATTAATGCTTTGGCAATATTGTATGTAAACACATTCATGCCAAAAAAGTACTTTAAATTGAATTTGAAATTGAGAGAGAGAGAGAGAGAGAAACAACAACACATGGGACAACCTGAGAGATAGGTGGAGGAAACTCACAATCCTGCTAGAATAATAAAAAAAAAGAATAAAACAAGAACAAAGAGGCAGGATCAAGACAGAATGAATTGACAGTGAATTGATGAGATGATTTGGCATGGAGGTGTGATTGTTTGGCTTGGCAGCTTGATTAGGTGTGATGGTTTGAATTGGTGAGAAGACTTGACTGGGCGTGACAGAAGCAATTTGACTTGAAGTGTTGGTTTGACTTGGCATGGTGGCTTGATTTGGTGTGATGGCTTAATTAGAGAGACATCTTGACTGGACTTGATGACTTGACGAGCCAGCTCGACTTGATGAGAGGATTGACACGGGGGCTTGAACAGGCTCGTCGACAGCCACAGGGAACTGGACAGACTGTGCGGCAACCGCTGTCGTCGAGAGTGTTGAAAGAGGCAGGGGAAAGGCCTCCACAGCCAGGAGCGCTGACAGAGGCATGGGAACTGCAGCGGGAAAAATGTCAACAGGGCGACTGTGCTGAAAGCAGACCTGGGTCTCAGACAACTGGCCTAAAGAGGCCTAAAGACCGATTCCTCAAAAGCTGGAGCAGAGTTCAATAAAACTCCCAGATTGGGCCAGATTGTTATGTCACGGTTTTGAAAAAAGGACCCAAGATGCAGGAATGGCAATGGAGTTTTATAGAAAAAAAAAAAAATACACAAAACACTAATAAAACAGAAAAGCTCAAATAAAACCGCAACAGCAAGACAGCAATAAAACTGACTGGGGTAACTAGAATTCATAGGAACAACATGAAACAAACCGACTGGGGGTAACTGGAATGCACAGGACCTAAATAAATAGACTAGGAACAAAACACAAAAATCTTGCAAGGCAGATGAGACAAAGGAGAGAATAAATTGTGGAAAGGTAGATAGGATACAGGTGATGCCACTATGAGCAACGCGAATCAGTGCTGCCATAGCAATGCTGATTGCGCTGCTGAGCAGCACCTGTGAGAAACACGGAGAGAGAGAAACAACAGCAAATAGGACAACCTGAGAGATGGCCGGAGGAAACTGTCACAATCCTGCCATCATAAGAATAAAACAATACCGAAGAGGTAGGATCATGACACTTTAAATTCAATGATATTTTGCTTTCAAAACCAGCAATGTAACGAAATACATTAAATTACATGGAACTACTAAATTACATGGAATGGTGGTGGTGGCGTAGTGGGCTAAAGCACATAACTGTTAATCAGAAGGTCGCTGGTTCGATCCCCACAGTCACCACCATTGTGTCCTTGAGCAAGGCACTTAACTCCAGGTTGCTCCGGGGGGATTGTCCCTGTAATAAGTGCTCTAAGTTGCTTTGGATAAAAGCGTCTGCCAAATGTAAAAATGTAAAGCAGGTAAATTGCTCCAGGTTGCAGCTTTTTTACAGTGTAATTGAATACTGGGGTTGGAACTATTAGGGCTGAAACTTTTACAATAAAAGATAGTTTAACCCGTTAAAAGAACCTCTTTAAAATAAACAGTAATTTTGTAGGCTATTTACTTAATTTTGCTCATCAAATAATGTATGCTTTTAACACTTCGACACACCTGAGGTGGTTATCCTGCGCTTGAAAAAGCCTGCACAGCGGAAAAATAACGTACAAGCATGCACAGATCCATAGGAACTGTCAAACGTTTGTAAATCCGATTCCCGCACCACCACCGAAGTGATTTCATCACTAAATTGCTGAGTTTACTTGTTTAGCAAGAGGACATTTTCCTGCTCACCGCGTGTGAGAAAGGGAAGAAGCACCAGCAGCCTGAGGTGAAATTAAACTTTGTATCTGCTCCAGATATCCTTTTATTTCTTTTTTTTTATAATATTTGTATTGTTAATTCTATTTAAAATATGTAATATTAATATGACAGTGATTTAAGTGCAGCCTCTGTAAAAATATAAAGTCAAACATAAATGTGTAAAAATTATTATCAGTTTAATGGTGGTAAATATTATCTAGTAATTCCAGTGTTGACTAGCAGCATCAGAACAATTTAGTCAACTAGTCTCGCACATCCCTAGTCCAGACACACTCCAAACTTTCCAAACAGCCTTAAAGGTGATGTAGATCACAAAGTATGACGGAATTATAATACACAATAAGTAAATACAGAAGCAGTGTCGTCCTGACGTGAAATAAAGCAGAACCTTACCTGGCGTTCCACTTGAGCAAAACTTACCTACCAGAACGTCTAAAAGGCAACACCCCATTATATCTTAAATGCATCCTTTATATATATAAGCACAAACTCTGAAACAAGCATTTTTCTGTGGGGTCAGAGCCGCTTATATGAGTTGCATGAATACCAGCGAAAGAGTTTCAGACTTCTCCTAGCTGATAAACCCTCTCGCGCCTGCTTCCTGCAGCTAGATTATAACATGATGGCTTGCAACATAGTGAATCACAATATATTGTATGTGTCACGGTGTGTATCTTATTGTAAAAAAAAGTCAGCGATATGCAAATCAATAAAGAGAGTTAGTCTTTTTGTGAGTTAAAGATGGATCAAAGTTAATAAAAAGGTGAGAGAGTGTAGTCTTAGCCCATTATGCAATGCAAAAAAAAGGTCTCTGATTTGTGTCCCCCCACCCCCACAATATGAATATCTAAAACTCCTTACATTTACTTTAAGAGCTATACTGCAGAAGAAAATAAAGTTATCGCAGAATATTCAATATAATATTTTACACATTTAAAAATATCTAAAACTCCTTAAAACAAGATACATTTACCTGAAAAGCAACATGTGATATTAAGACTTTAAAATATAAAGTATATTTTGTCTTCACCACACTGGCAAAAGTATGAACAAGTGAAAAAATACACTTTTTTACACTAATTCAAGGGCGTAGATTCATGCACCCTGTCTATAAAATTCATACATTTACATTTATATACAGTACTTATGTAAAATGTGTAAGAAATCTATTTCATAAGAAAAAATGGCTGTTGTTATTACAGTCCTGGCAAAAAATAAATAAATACATTAAAAAAAGACATTCGATACAATTACAGGACACAGCTGTCCAGCGTCTGTGAAAAGCATCAAAATCTTGCATGGGTGCAATCACATGCAGTATTTTCATAAAGTTTAAAACAAACACAAAATTCACTCAACGGCATCGCATTAGTAGATTGCAAAAGTTCCGGTGTTCTGACAAAACATCATACCCATCAGAATGGGATCCCTTCGGTTAATGCGCATGCGCAGCAGTGAAATTTGTAGAATTGCGCATGCGTTAAATTTAAAACATCATTTCAGCATACCTAAGATAACAAGCGGTAAGTGTCGGTGTATTATGTAGCGTATTATATACACATTACCTAATTGTTGCCTTGTACAATCACAAGAATTGTTGACAGACGTTTTCAATATATTATTTTTAGCAAGTGGAGTCGTAAAGTCGCGTTAAAACGTTAAATCTTGTGTTAACTCGTTAACTTTGGCTATTTAAGGCTCTTGTAGCAGTAAGAAGAAATGTATTTCTTATTACTGCTGGTACAGTTGAAAAAGTTTGTAACAATTCTTCAATGCTTCATTGATTATATATTGCACTTCTAAAGTGAATCGTTTTAAATTGAAATGCGTCTTAAAGGTGCAGTGTGACATATGCTCAAGATGGACGCACAAGGAGTGTACCCCTGCAACCCTTGCCTCAGAGCATTTCAAGTGTAAAAAGTGTGTGTTAAATGCATAATGTTTGCCTCAAACTATGTTGTACATATTGTTGATAAACATATTGTATGTTTAAATTTGTATTAAAGTATTTTTCAATCTGTCTATAAAGAAAGAATGTTTTCATAATTTATTTTCTTTTATTAAGATACACAGAAATAGGTTATGAAGGGGTATGATGGTATGTGTGAAAACTATACAAAAAAGGATACCCCAACAGTTCATTTTCTATGAAGCAAGACCTATAAAAACAAGGGCAATCAAAACAGCATACCCCTTTATAAACTGTATTTTTATTAAAGCAGGGGCTATCAAAACAGCATCTTTATAAACTGTATTTTTATTGAACCAGGGGCTATCAGAACAGCATACCCCTTTATAAACAGTATTTGTATTAATCCAGGGGCTATCAAAAGAGCATACCCCTTTATAAACAGTATTTGTATTAATCCAGGGGCTATCAAAAGAGCATACCCCTTTATAAACTGTATTTTTATTAAACCAGGGGCTATCAAAACAGCATACCCTTATTTCAGGTATGCCTGCGTATCCCCTGGAGCAAGGGGTTTCAAACTTTTTAAAGTCATAATTAGATTTTTTATTTAATTAAAAAGAGTCAAAGTATCAGAGGCTGGGGACTCAAGTCACAAATTTAAGAAGACTTGCTTGACTAAATGAAGAAAATGACTTGACCAGCAACTCGAGACTTGAATTGAAATAACTACTTATAAACAGTAATGTGAAATGTATTTAAAAAAAATATTGCGACGTAAATTAATTTGTATGCAAAAATGTAAGCGACGTAAATTAATTTCTATGCAAAAATGTAAGCCCCGCCCTGCACCACTGATTTGCGTTAACGCTGCACTCACAATGTACCAAAATGACAGATGATTGTCGAGTTCCCAAAATAATCTCCTTTGAATATAAAGATTTTGAATTGGACCATGTGAATAAAAAAAGATTTGCCAGATGCACAATATGCAATGCAAAAATATCCGATACAACCACCATAGCCTCGAATTTCATCTGAAATTTAAAAAACCACAAGTTAAGAAAAGAAAAGCCAATATAAGCAGCAGGATCTGGATTGTATTTAATGGAAAAGCAGATCAAATTGAGTTCTGATCTCGCGACTTTGGTACAGCTAGCAAACACAAGCATCAAACATCCACACCAACACAGCCTTGTTTTGCTTTTAGATGTGCAGCCAATAACATACAAAAAAGGAAGTCAGTTACATTGGAGTGATGTCACCTCCCCTGTTCGAATGATTGGCTAGAGGAGGAGCTGTCGATCAAGAACAGTGATAGACTACCACCTCTCATTCCCATGCCCCGTGATTTACATGAAACTCTACTCACAAGTTTTGGAAAACCAAGGGCAGAACTTGGAAACAAAAGCAAAGACAAATACAGTTTAAGCATACAAAAAATTGCAAAATTGTAAGCGCACAAAAAAAAAAAAAAATCAGTAGCATAACCAAGGAAAACAGGATTTTGTTTGCAATTCTGATGACTTAGCTTACATTTTTCTGTTGCTTGAGTATATTTTAAATATTTATATATTTTTGATTCACGCTTATTTTTGGATCAGCGGATTTTGATCCAATAATATGACTGCTTCTTCAGGAATACAAAGTATTTAATACATTTTCCTGATAAAGCTCCTGTCCATTTCATGACAGTGATAAAAAGTACGCGAAACTTAAATTTTCAGAATCACAAAACAAGCTTATTGTTTGTTAATACTGAAAATGCTTATTTTGGAGTTTGCCGAGGCAGAAAAAAAAAAAAAACTGTCCTCTGTGCATAGACTATATCTTTCCGCCGGGAACGGTTACAATTTATTGTGATAACATCTTGAAATATCGTTAGTTTATCCTTAGAAGTTTTTCTTGACATATTTCTCATCTTCAATTGAGCTGCATGTCCTGTTTTTCTCTTCCAATAACATCAGTCTGCCAAGACATTAATGGATTTGGAAACGTGATTTTATTTTTTTTTCTTAATGATTTACTGCTCTCGCTTGACTTTAGTCAGTCCAGAATATATCAGGGTGATTCTTCTAACAGCAGAAGGTTTCACTGCATTTTCAAAAATTTGCCCCTCACTAATGAGCATTTAACGTTCAACAGCCCATTCAAAAATTGACCTACCACATTAAAATTAAACTTATTATGACTTTGAACTGACTCCAAACTTTGCTTAATTTCCCCAACAGTAAAACCTGTTGACACATACACGTAATGCATGTCGAATGAGTCAGTTTAGGTAGGAACTGAATATGGATTTTGTAGTGTTCAACACTCCTGCAAATGCTTCAATTTAAAAGAGCAATGATTTAAACCAAGGCTTTTGATGAACCAAGCCGGATGCAGTAAACTTCAGCAGTCCCTACAATTGACCAAACAACCTCAACCAGAATATGTTCTGCTGAAAAATGTGACCAAGGTGACACTACAGTTTGCGCATTAAAAATAGTTGCTCAATGTGGGATAACATTATCCTAAAGAATACTTCTTGGGCTTTAAGGAAAAAACAAAAAACAATGGGCCATTAAACCATAAATGCAGTGGTCCAGTTTTAGAAACGTTTTATGTTAATAGCACTCTAAAGAGCATTTCACTAGTAATGAAAAAGCTCCATACCAGCCCACATGTGTTCAAGAGGGCTATGAAAACAGCTGGCATCATTTCACTAGTCAGCATATACTTCTGCCCTTTCATCCACTTGGCAGCAATGGAAGCGAGAAAGGAGACACCTTATGGCCAAAGTTTGAAATGCACATATTCATAGGGAGGCGGCAGGGGAACTATACAAAATGATTTGAGCTGTAGTTGATAATTGGTTCCTTGCTGTATTGAATGAAGCACAGAGGCAACAAAAGTAATAACATGTATAAAAATAAATAACATTTACTGGCTACTCTGGTAAAAGTGAATACCATGTGCTGAGAAAAACACATAACAATATGCAGCAAAACAATTGGTGGTGGAAAAAGTTTATTTCTAAAAATTATTCAAAGTACATAGTTACACAGAGACCGGCAAGACAGACCACCTAAAATGGTGACTAAGTGGAACGGAGCATCTTAAAAAACAAAAAACAAATCCATATCCAAAATTGCATACATAAAAACAAAAGATAACTAAAAACAATGTGTGTAAAATATACAGCAAGCAAAAAGCCATTTATAAATATGGAATCATAAATAAAAAGAACTTTAAAAAGTGTTCCTCTAGTTTATGCAATTTCCTTTTTGCTTGGAAGCAACAGCTCAGTAGGGTCTGTCTCTGCGCTCCTGGCGATGATCCCTGTTGAGAACAAGGCATATTCAGCTGAAATTTTTGCGTAAACAAATCAAGTAGATCAAACTAGACCACAGGTGTTTTGTTTATTCATTCTAAAGCACCACAGAGCCTAAATCATTTAACTATTAGGCCCGTTATACTCACAGTAAGCGAGGCTCACCTCATATCCTTGCCTGGGGGTCCCATGCCTCTCCTGCCACCTCTGTCCATGGGAGGACCCCCCCTGCTACCACCTCTGAAACCCCCTCTGTCCATTCCACCACGGCCCCCTCTGAAGCCTCCACGATCTCCTCCCCAGCCTCCACGCATGCCCCCCGGACCCCCACGATCCATTCCTCTACCACCTCTCATTCCCATACCACCTCTACCACGTTCACCTCCTAAATACAAGGTTTAAAAAAATAAAATAATTGTTTTTAGGTTTTACCATTACACACCAACTTCACAGTAATGGAAATACATGTAGATCACAATAACAGCCGATGAAGCAATGTTTTTTTAGTCTGACTGTTAATCTGTGTGTACCTGCAGGAGGGAAGGAAGGAGCTCCAAGGCCTTCAGGTTTTGGAGCTTTACATTGGTTACACTCCATTCTCCAGGCAAAGTTCTGATTTCCACATCCACTATAGGGAGATGAGATAGTTAAGACAGCTAGAAGCATAAACAAGACAACATAGTTTCTGTACATTTAAAAAAGAAATCCAGTTAGATTGTAGAACATAACATTTTTCTCTTAATCAAAAAGGGAAGTGAATCAAAAGGTGGTACATTGCAGTTTCAACAAAATATTATTTTATCAATTCTCTAAACCAGTGATCAGCCTTTTTCCAATACCTCAGTCTGCCACAATATGACTGATAGGTTTTAGGGGCCTGCGATCAATATTACGATATTATGTGCCCATTTTATAAAATTACATTAATTATGTCAAAAGTGCAACCAAAATTTAATTTGAATAGTTTGTCTGGAGCAGCTGCCCCGTGACCAGACTTCGGATAAGCGGTTGAAGATGGATGGATAGTTTGTCAGTTCGAACCAGTCTGGCCATTCTCTGTTGACTTAACGCATTTCCTTCTGCAGAACTGCCGCTCACTGGATGTTTTTGACACATTTGAGTAAATTCTAGAGACCTTTGTGAACGAAAATCAAAAGGAGATCAGCAGTAACAAAAATACTCAAACCAGCCCACATCTGGCATCAATCATTCCACGCTCAAACACTGAGATCACATTTTCCCCCATTCTGATGGTTGTGAACTTTAACTGAAGCTCTGACTGTATGTGCATGAATTTATGCACTGCAGCCACACAATTGGCTGATTAGATAACCATGTATAATTGTTGGTGCCAGATGGGCTGGATTGAGGTTGTGGGGAGAATTGGGGAAGAAAAAGCAGAATGCCATTGACATGCGGGTTGGTGCCTTTTTGGTGGCACAAGGGGGACCTACACAATAGGTAGTTCTTTGTTGTGGCTGATCGGTGTAATGTAATATATAGTCTTACAATCACATACAAGAGATGATCAATCATTTGATGACAGCTCATTGGACTGTGGAATGAGGTAAACACTACAATAGTCAAGAAATTCTTTCAATACAAAATACTTAGCATGTACCCTCCTGTTGTGGGGTATGCTCGTTTATTCTTGGCTACATCTTCCATGTTGTATTGAAAAATTCTGTTACAGTTTACTGTGATAAATGTTAGTAAGGGTGTTGTGTATGTGAAGTCTTGTAATGAATTTTAGTGCAGCAGGATAGCCGCTTTTTCCCCTCATCAGCGCCATCGGGGATCTTTAGCCGTTTGACAAGGTTAAATTGCTCAAATGATTTAACAAATTCTTACGTAGAACTCAATGCACCATATTAAGGGAAGCCCGATTTAATAATGCGGAGCAGCTCATGAGCAATCACGTCACTGGAGGTCGCAAATGACGCACACAGAGCAGATCTGCACACATCTGTGTCCCACATGAGAAGCATATTTATAGCTTATAAAACAAAGAATTATAAGGTTGCTGCAAATGCGGCTGGCATTAGAGCATTAAAATAAAAGGTGTATCATAAAATAAAGCTCAATCTTTACGTTGCGAACACATTACCTTGTTTACACCTCAAGTGCATGTGACCTGCTCTCTTGAGTCGTATGACTCAAATCACAGGATTAATGTGCTAAAGTTAAAGGATGCTGCTGATGAAATAATTTAGGTTTCTATTAAAATAATTGTATCCACTTTGCATCAGTCATCACACTTCAGTGACTGTATTGAACATTTTTGCAATAAATCAATGCTAAAGTTACAATATACAGGTAAATAAGCAATGCTATATTCTGCAGAGGAAGTTACTTGACAGCTTTTAAATGGTCAATGTAATTAAATTCAAACTTAAGTGTGTGTTTTTAAATGCTAAGACTTGTTTAATAAAAAAATTAAATAGAACACTAAAAACAGGTGAAAACATTCTTTACCAAATTTCACGCTTTTCCAAAAATAAATTCCAAATGCAAATTATGGCTTATTCTGACCGCATCGCATATTTGTCACTTACGGTTTAGGGCATTCCCAGTCTCCAGCTCTCGACTGCGTATTGCCTCCTTGAGGCCCACCCCAGCCCATTCCACCTCGAGGTCCCCCACGAGGGAGGAATCCACCCCTATCTCCACCTCTTCCCATACCTGTGCACGCACACGCACACACACACACACACACACACACACACACACACCATTTAAAACAAAGAACTTTCTAACTAAAGAGATCAGGCTTCATCTCAACAGAAAATTACTGAAAAAGTGCCTACTATACATTTTATTACAACAGCTCTGTTCTCTATGTGCCAAGTATAGAAAGGTCCATGCTTTGATTACTACAGCACAAGCCCAAAATACAATGAAATGCACAAGATTGACATTAGATTAACAAGGAACTGCATACCTCCGCGGTCCATTCCACCTCTCATTGGCATTCCTCTCATACCTCCCATCATGGGCTTCCGGCGAGCCATAGATACCTTCAACCTCCGGCCCTGGTACTCCTTTCCTGTAATAAGAGGATCAGGAAAAATGTTAAAGTAACTGATTTTCAAATTCATGTAACAAGACAAAAGGAGGTGATAATACTAAGGATAGTAAGAGCAACAAACCGTCAAAGTATTCAACAGCTGCTTTGGCAAACGCGGGTTCCTCATAGGACAGAGTGGCATCTCCCTTTGGCTTGCCGGTGTCTTTATCGGTGTAGATGTTTATGGCCGGTTGATTTAAACGCCGGTTGATCTTCAAGAGAAACACAAAATGTGTCAAAAGGACCAAGATGGTTGTTAGTCAGCAAAAGGACATTAGGCAAGAGAAACTGACAAAACCCAAAGCACATTTTAACAGCAGAATTCCTGACAAGACAATATTATTCAGGAGTAAACCATGACAATATTTAGCCGCTCACCCGAATAGGTCCAGGGTGCTTGAAGAAGTCGGCCATCTCTGGTAGATTGGCATTCTCTGTAAGGCCTGTGATGTAGATGGTGCTGTTCTCAGAGTCATCTTGCTCTACTGGCGAAAGGGAGAATCACATTTAACAAAAAGTACCATTAACTAAAGTTACACATGCTGCCAACAAGTTGCAAATCATGGCTAATACCAGTGACATACCTAAAGCCTATTGGGGAGATATAGAGATAGATATAAAAAGGGAAACAATATCCTGCAAAACTTTCATGTTTCAATACGGTTGTGTCAAAGAGGCAACAGCCTGTTTGGTGAAAGTTTCACATTCAATACCCCACAGACACCCTTCCAAACCCTAACTTTCGTAATAGTGAATGATTCTTGTGAGACTGTGTGCTGGGCTGTTGCCTTCTAGACAGAGCAAAGAGTGCAATCGTTTTCAGATACTGGTGCCACTTTAGAAATTCCTTTATTCAAAAGTAAACCATGATTAATTTTATCCATGAGTGAAAGTGTCCAACGATAGGGCAGTTACTGAGAGTAGTTTGGCTGGTCATGTGATATGGCAGCCCCCATGAGGTGATCCTTTCAATGTAGAATTAAACAGCTTTCATAAAGCTGATTTAATTGGGATTCTTAATAAAATCATGATCACTCCGATGATATGAAGGTGTCAAAACTACCATTGACTTCTTTAGGAGTATTTTTATTCCCCACGAGGAAACGATTTCTGAGAGTACCTTTTAATAAAACCAGTTGGAACAGTCATGCACATACCCATTTCACGGCCCATTCCATCCCTCATGGATCCTGGGTTTCCATACATCAAGGAGAAAAAACAAAACAAGAAACACTATTAAACAATGAAATCACAAATTACAAGCTGCCAACCTGCCAAGACAAAAAGATTAGTAGCAGTATGTTAAATAAGTTCCCTGAAAAGATATGAAATGGGACAATTTTCTGTTTTACCCTTGACCAGGACAAATTCTCAAAAGTGAAATAGGAAAAATACTATTTTAAAAACATTGCTTGTATCAAAAGAACACATCTGGCATTTATTTTATTTTATGAAATTCAAATATAAATACAACACAAACCATCAGGACACTCTTTTTTGGAAAAAAGTGGCACATCAAATAGAAAGACTCATAGCCATGAACATTAATTGGAGTGGACTAGCCAATGGAATACTCTTTAGGAACTTACCACCAGGCTTACTGAAGCCCCCTCGGTCTCCAGCGATGCTAAACATGAAGATATGAAGGCGATATTCCTTTTAGTCTTCAACCAAAGGACTTGAGTAGAAAATACACACAACTCTCTCACTTCAGAAAGGCCTAATATTTTAGTTTCTAAGGGGTGGGGTTCTTCATAACTTCTATTATGCATTTTTCGAAATTCTCACATATGAAGCAAATGAAAAAAAAAAAAAAAAAAAGCTGAAATACATATCCCTTTTGTAAACTGAAATTTTGGCTTTACATCTGAACACTTGAGGCAAATGTTAATAAAACTGTTACATGGCTAGAATCCCTTTAGTCAAACCTAGAATCCATTCGTTTGAACCCAAATTAACCCAACAAAATGCGCAGAGAGAGAAAACTAAATACATTCAAAAAAGAACATTGCAAATAACACATTTAAAAAAAGTGATTAAAAAGAAAAAGTTGGACAAAAAAATAAATAAAATCCACATTCACTACTTAAAAAGAACTCTTCCCCTTTGGATCGAGCTGTTGGCTTTGAAATGGAAAAAGGTACTTAAATAAGTACAGCTGTTCTTACATGGATCTCTGACACCTGTAGCGTATAAATGTGACAAAAGAATGTTAAGGCAAGACCTTGTAAATAAGAACAGTTTTCAATGCAGAAGTATCTGAAAATATGACCTATAACAAATCAGAAATGAAAAATTATATTAAACACATTTGTAACAAATTACGGTAATGTGTAGATTTTCCTTTTTAGTTTTGTTAAAAATGAGTCAGTGACAATTATTTTCTTAAAACATCACACAATTAAGGATTGTGAATGTGCACGTATAAAATGTAATTCTTACCTCTTACTAAAAGAACATGTGCTCATTACATACACAAAAGGTTCAAGGTAGTTCCAACCACAACCTTTTAAGAGATCCATTTTCCCATGGTATGCGTCCCCATCTTAAATCAAACCCCTGTCACTGAATCAACACCTTTGCTCACATTGACCCTTTTGAAAACTGAATACTTCATGCATCGAGTGCCTTCAATTTTAAATTACAATTGAAACCCCAGTAATAATAAAAAAGTGTGCCACTAAGACACTTAAAGATCTGCATTAAACACCACCTATACATCTCAAGACTCATTTTCACCTAAAATGATGTGCCACAATTTACTGAAGTCTCATTTTTCCATGAGACTGAAAAAAAAAAAAAAAGTTCTCAGCCCTTGATTTTTAAACCAAAATGTGTTGATTTAATTATACTGCCTTTTAAGTAGACGATTAAAATGTGTTAAGACCTTGCCTCAAACCAAACCTCAAATTCTTCAAACACCTCACATTTAAACTACGAAATAAAAATTTAAAAAACTCTGTAGAACACTGCATTTTAAAATGTTCTGCAATTTTCCAGAAAAACAACTTCATTACAAGCCACTCAAATTTGTACCATTATATTAGACACCGACTATAGGATGTACCCATCATGAGAGGAGCAAAACATCCCTGCAACCAAATCCCTTGTGATATTATCACTAAAAACGTTATAATGTTGGATGAACTACACCGTGAACTCCACTCATTCTGGACTCCCTGCACATACAAACCATGCGTGACTGGTAAGGGATTCCTCCCTGTGAAATGAGTGAGTGAGTTTGAGATGGTTAGTTAAACAAAGGTGATCTGAACTTACCCCATGCCACCACGGCCCATCCCCCCACGCCCCCGTGGGCCTCCACGCTCATAACCATCTCTGCCACCCCGCTGTGACCCTTGGTATCCTCCACTCATGCCACCCTGACTGTAGCTATCTATAGAGAGATCACACACCTTAGTATCTTGAAAACATTACTTTTAATAAAAAGGACAATGTTTAAACACAAATGCAAAACAGTACTGAGATACCAGAATACTGATAATCGTATGCTTACTATAGTGACTTGACTGGTAATCATTCTGTGGTGCACTCTGGCTGTACTGAGCCTGTCCATATGTGCCGTTGCCCTGAGGGTAAGCAGCAGGTGGGCCTTGCTGAGGGGGCTGTCCCTGCCCATAGCTGCCCTGCTGCTGTCCATAGCCAGGCTGCTGAGCCTGGTACCCACTCTGAGGCTGAGTGTAAGCCCCAGGCTGGGAGTAGGCAGCCTGGTTATAGGAAGGCTGGCTGCTTGCACTATAGCTAGAAGACAAAATTTAATGGACATTTGAACAATTGTGTGCGCATACAAATAACCAGTTTTGAAATCACAATATTGTCATACTGCAATCCAGAAACTAATAACTTAAACTGGGTAATATTTGGTATACAAGCATAGCCTAAATGGGGCAGAGAAAGATGACACTTCTTGAACCAACATAAGGACAGCAGATCAATTTCTGTAGAGCACTACTTGCACATTAGCCAGCCACCTTGATCTTACACCTTAACCATGGAGAAAAATGTGGGCGATTTACATGCATATTTAAAATATTGACATTCTGCAGCTTGAGGGAAGAACAGCATATGGAGATAATGCAGGATGCTCTATAATAGAATCCAGTTGTTGTGCCTATTTTTTTGATGGTCCACTTACCTCTGTGGAGCAGAGGCAGCGGCCTGCTGGTTGTAGCCAGAATAGGCTGGTTGGGTGGAGTATCCGGGCTGGGAGCCATAGGAGGCCTGGGCAGCAGGGGCTGCAGTGGAGTTAGCGTAGCTGCTGG
Source organism: Xyrauchen texanus (assembly GCF_025860055.1). Classification (NCBI taxonomy): domain Eukaryota; kingdom Metazoa; phylum Chordata; class Actinopteri; order Cypriniformes; family Catostomidae; genus Xyrauchen; species Xyrauchen texanus. The sequence goes on from NC_068279.1 coordinate 16,132,267, forward strand.
CTCCGTAAGTCTGTGCAGGCTGACTGTAAGCTCCTGACTGTGGTGTTCCATATGCAGCTGAAGGAGATAATGTTTTTAGTTAGAATGATTTTGTAAGTGCACCAGAGTAAACACAGCAAAACTTAGAAACAAAAAGAGTTCAGGAATTTTCTTAGATGAACATCTATATATAAACACTAGTGTAACCATAAATGAGTGAAAGCACAGCCTGCAGACCTGGAGCTGCTGCGGTCGCTGCTGCTGCGGTCACTGCTGCTTGCCCATATGAGGATGCATACTGCTGTTGTGCATATCCTCCAGCAGAGGGTGCTGCTTGACTGTAGGTTGAATCGGTTGCTGCAGCTGCAGCAGGCTGAGCATAGGAGCCATAGTCCTGCTGAGCATATCCCTGCTGTAAAAAAAACTGTTAAAAATCTAAACAGGTATCTTTTCTCTTTTACTCATTCAGATGTATAGCACAAAATATAAAAAGGAAGAATTCATGTTCAATAAAGGTTGAGCTTAATCAACAGTGCTTGTGGCATAATGTAGAAAATTACAACTCTTCCCTCTTTAACATAAATGCAAGAATCGATGTTACAGCAAGGCACATACAATGGAACTGAATAGAGCAAATTTCTTGTTTTAAAAGGTAGAACTGAAGCTCATTTCATAAAAGCACTTTATTCGTTTAGAACATAATTTCAGCTGTCAAGTTAAAATCATAATTTTAGGGTTTACATCATCATGGCAAGTTGTAAAATAGGTCATAAAGATAATGCTTTTTTTATTATTTTTATAAAAGGGATATGTCAAAATAAATTTGTAATCACCTTATGCCACAAATGCTATTGACTGAACTTTTCTTGTATTGAACCCAGAAAACTCCTTTAATAGACTGGAGTGAATCATGCATCCTTGCTTTTAAGATAGTTCATGGAAACAAGACATCATTTTCAAATGTCAATAGGTTTACCTGTGCAGTTTGTGCATAGCCCTGAGAAGGTTGTGCAGCATATGATCCGTACCTGGGTATAAGTAAAGCAATCTTTATTCTTGTACTTAATGGGTCTCATGATGACAAAGAATTGTTAATGAGTGTTTATCATACAGTTTATTTTAAGTCAGAACTTACGTCTGCTGTGCACCAGCCTGGTTGTAGCTGCTATAATCTACAGGGCAATAAATGCATCACACAGTTAAGCAATCTGAAAGACTGGTTATAATATATCAAGTCAGAGTCTAGTATTTTAATAAACATCTTACAGCTGCTTAACTTCAGCAAGGAAATAAAGACATACAGTGCTTTACAATGGGAAACATTAATGACTTGAGCAAATATCATTGTACAGACAATGAAGTTGAGTTCCAGCCTTTGTTCAGAGTATTTGCCTACTATACGATGATGCCATAGCAATGTAGTCTTAAGCGACACCAGTGATTACAATATCAAGTGCAATAATCAACAATTATGATTGGTCAATCGTGGAGCCCTATTGGGGATCATGGAATATTACAGACATTTTTTTATTTTAATTTAATAAATTAACTGTGATCATAGTATATTCACACTGACGTGATTTTCAGATAATGCAGGGAGACCAGTGGATCAGCAGAGGTCTTGTTGCACTTTAAAAAGAATAGTTCACACAAAATGTACAATTCTCTCATTTACTCCCCACCCACCCCCCCATGCCATCCCAGATGGGCAGGACTCATGAAGTGATTCAATACATTTTAGATAACGGACCATAATATAACTTCACTATAAACTGACATCAGCCATCTCTTTGGTGATCATGAGGGTACATTACACTTCCTAGCACCACCATGCGTCAATCACTAGGAAGTGTAATGGAGCTTGAAATCACAACGGTGTCTAAGAGATTGCAATGGCAAGATGCACATTGAAAGGGTTACATTTTGGTCTGTTCTCACCAAAAAACAATTTGATCGATTCAGAAGATATGGATTAAACCACTCGAAACCACTTTTCTACTGACTTTGTGCTTTTAGGAGCTTCAAAGTTTTGGTCACAATTTACTTGCATTGATTGTATGGAGAGCAAAGATATTTTTCATTTGTGTTCTGCTGACAGAGTTCCCACTCTTTTCAAGCACAAGTTTCCAGGGCATTTTATGCACCCAACAAGTGCAATATTTAAGCAAACACATGTCCATTTAAATAGAGCTTTTAATCTGGCGGTTGTGCTTTTTAAATGGTACATTTCTCACCTACAGATAAGCAGTTTGCTCCATGGCTCATTGCGATTATTAATTTGTATTACTAAAAGCTTGCATTTCTCAGGAATCTTCCTTATTATGGTCCGGGGGCTCTGCGATAAATTGCGTAATTTTTTTATAAAATTAACCGCACTGAATTAACGCGTTAAAATGACAGCCCCAATAATTACATTAATATAAAATATTAGACCAAAACTACACCTGTAAAAACTATTTTCTTTACATCATTATAACTCCTACAATGTACCTCATACGTTCCCTTTTAAATTTACTTTGATCTCTTCTCACTCAAAGCGCTAGTGAAAGAGTGGCATGCTGTCATAGCAACCATGTTACGTTCAGTTTCTCCTACGAAGGCGGTCTCGTTTAAAGGACAGAGGACACTCTGTATACTGCAGCCTTCAATGGACGCGTCCTACCTAGCACGCAGCCTTCCAAACGAGACAGCCATTGAAAACATGTTTATGGAAGCGAAAAAAACCTGACAATTGCTTTGATTGCATAAAAGTATTTTTGTTAAATATAATTGTGAACTGTAGTTCAAAAACTGGGGTCTCTGGATACTCGGAAACGACAATGTAATAATTAAAACAGATGAAGAATCAAAATATTTGTTTTAGCTTTGTACTCTCAAAGACATCATTTGTGAGGCAAAAACGTGTGTGAAAAAATACTTTAAGTTGGAGCCGAGGTTGCTCTGACAGAAAGTGCCAAAACGATACGAATGTGTATTTAAATGCTACTCCAAGTCCCGATCGTTTACATGTTTGTGCATGCAACGAAAACCTTGCTACCAACACGGTCAACGGTTTTGTTATTCTAAAATATTTAAGTACAAATAATTTTCCAGAATGTTTCCACGACTGTAAAACTGCATTGCAAGATTTTTCAGGACGCGTGGGCTCCCTGTGCTAAAGAAAGTCACATGTTAGATGGCATGAGTAAATAAGAAACTTTATTTTTGGGTCAACCATTCCTTTAACAACTATTACGGTGTATGCAGTAAACGGAATGATAATATTTTATAGAAAAACTCGCCAACCAAGACAAGGTGGAGACCGCTTCGTATTTACAAGCAGGAAGGGGAAAGTTGCGCTTTTGTGTGGAAAAGACAATCAGCTCGAAAGAGGCAGTGCGCCCTCTAGCAGTGAATCACTGTATATACATTTTCACCACCATCTCATTATGCCTGAACGCATTTGTGCTGAAATGTATAAATCGGCGATCGATACGCTTAATCGACAATAGATCGTTCATCGATTGATATAACGTCCCTAGTTTGCGAAGCATGTTACAGACGACTGGCAAAGCATTCGCGTTTTTTAGCCACGTCTGCTGCCGTTTAAACATTCAAAGACAAACGAAAAACGAGCGATATATTTAAAAGAACTCGTAATTAAACAACAAAAAGCGAAACAAGTATGTTCATGATGTGACTATTCAGACTCTTATTACGTGACAGCCTAAGTTAAAAACGTGTTGCGTCGAGTTTTTGATCAATTAGCTGCGCACGACCATATTGACCTAAAAACAAAGCTAAAGGCCGCGTCCCGCGAGTGCTGTTCAAAATGTGAAACGTTTTAAAAAATATATATATATATATATATATATATATATATTTATTTAATCATTTAATTAAGCTTTTAACGAGTTCTATGAGCACCGAATAGTTCAAGGAGTGAGTAAATAAACAGCAAACAAGAAAAGAAAGAAGGAAAAAAAAAAAAAACTCACTCGAGACTGACGCCATCTTTCCGTTAGAGACCACTTGGAGGTGTGAGCATGCGCGAGCTGCGCTCAAGCTTAAAAGCGGCAAGGAACGTACCAACATGTACAGCGTAGAGGGGTGGAATGGAAAAATGGACAGTCCGTCGGTGATTGTAACTACGTACACTTTATATGTCCGATGACGTGTATAGTTAACTAAATCGATCATCGCATTATTTAATAACAATATAATCAAGGTCAATTCTTAAATACACATTTATAACGTTTTCCAAAAAAAGAATAAATTAATCCCAAGGCTCTTCGAATGCGCAAGTCTGCAGCAGGAAGTTGTTCGCTGTCTAAATAAAAAGGTATTGAAATGACATTGGTAACTTGGTGCTTTTTATTATTATAATAACAAACACAGTATAGGATGCTACAGAAAACTGGATAATGCATTCACGCGCAGAACCAAGTGTTTAATATTTGAAGCATGGATACATGTCATCCACTTGCACTACATATCTAGATACATGCTTACAATAATAACAACCCAACAGGTGAGGCATTTTTCTATTTACAATGCTTGATCATATATTTTCGGCATGGATTTGGTTTGGTTCCAACCGTCCAGGATTTTGTTGTGGTACATTTTTAATATCCATGTTAATTTTGTCGACTTGGCTCTCTGGAATCCACGCCAACCTGAATTTAGGACCAGGTGGTGATTTTCCTGGATTTTATGGTAAGCAACACACTAGCCTAATAATACTCTTAAGACAGATTCATCATATGCAAGATACTGAGATAATAATGGCCGTGTGCATTTACAGATTTCATCTTCTACTCCTTAAGTCACGAGGAGTTAACCTCCTTTCTCTACAACATCATTCTGCTGCTGTGGCTCGGACCCTGTCAGGAGAGGAGATGGGGCACCTTCGTCTTCCTCGCCCTCTCCTTCCTCTCCACTGTGCTTCTTCCTCCCATTTATGCCCTCTTTCTCTTTGTCACCGGTGATGAAGCCAGCAGGGTCAGTGGATACGCAGCCACTCACCTGGCCCTGTTCACAGCTCAGTGTGGACAGGTGAAGCAGAGGAGAGTCCTGAATCATGTTCCTGTCTGGTTCTTGCCTTGGTTTTTCTTGCTGCTCAACCTTTTTCTGCTTCCCAGTGCTCCAGGCCTGCTGCACTTTTATGCCATTTGCCTGGGACTCAACTGTATCCTTGACACTAATATCATTTTGTGGCATTCCATTGATGATGAATTGGTCTGTTTATATTGTGACAGGTGACGTGTTACCCTTAACATATTATGCAGACAATAAAGAGTTTATTGATATATTGCAGCAGTCAGAGAGAATCTGTGTCTGCTTGCCAAAATGGGCCTACATTCCTGTAATTTCACATTCACACCTGCCAACTTACATCAGCCCCTCCGAAAGGTTATTGTGAGCTTTTTGCTTATATTCAAAGTTTAAAAGCCTTTTATTTTTCTGAAATGGTGCAATTTATAATGAGCATTATTTTATTGTGTAATAGACCCGAGCCTGAGCCATCTCAGATGGGACACATGCCATCAGTCAGCAGATCCCAGTTGGAAGATCATTCACATGTGCTGCCATGGCAACATTCTGTATCTGAGTGGCATAATGAGTCTTTGTTGGATGCGCAGTTGTTAGAGGAGCAGATGCTAAGAGCTGGGATATTAGCATCACTACAGGATGCACCTGAGGGTGCGGATAAAGTGGAAGTACCCAAGTCCTCTGTATCATCATTACGGTTAGTGCAGTGCACACGTGAACAGATAAAATTGTGTTTGTAACAGTTAAAGGTTGGGCAAGGAGGAGGTGGGAACTGGCTGAATAGTCAACATAAAGTTTAATGGTAAAACTCAATATATATTAAAAAAAAACACACACACACACATGCAGCGTGGCTGCATGCATCTCTCCCTCTCCTGAATTGGCGTCTCTGGCCCCCCTTATCTTACTCTCCATTTGATCACTGATTCAGTGCTAGCTGTGCACCCTCATGGCCAGGCCATGCCCTCCTCCTCATCATAGTGTTGCTCTGAAGCTTAAACACCTTTTATTGTCTTTAAAAAAGAAAAATGATACTGTTGTATCAGCTGGGCATATTATTACAGGGTTTTCATTTCCAGGCCTGGAAAAGTCATTGAAATTTGTAGAATCTTAAATGTCATGGAAATGTCTATCGTGATTATACATTTTAAAATGTTTCTAGATTCCCTCTGTATTAAAATGATCTCATCAAATAGATTTAGCTCTTGTGTAGATTAAAACTTGCTTGCAAGCAATATTGATGTCTGATTTGTGAGTCAAACAATACATAAAAATGGTTTACGAATCGGTCTGAAATAAAACTTAATATATACAAGTAAGGGAAAAGTCATGGAATTTAATTGGTCTAAAAATGTGGGAGCCTTGCAATTAACTTATAATGGTTTATGATGTCTTACATATTGCAGCCTTTATTGTCTATGCATTTCAAGAACAAACTCTTGTCCTATCAGGTTGCAACAGCTGGAGAAGATGGGCTTCCCTACAGAGAAAGCTGTTGTGGCTCTTGCTGCTACAGGACAGCTGGATGGAGCTATTTCTTTACTTATTGATGATCAGATTGGGGAGGAGGCTGTGGTCATCTCTAAAGGCAAGAAGTCACCGTCATCATAGCTCAGGGATACTCAGACCATTTATGGACTTTTTCCAAGTTGTTTTATGGCACTGACTTTGGATCATCCCATTACTTGCACTAAGTTAAGCATGGCATACAAGGCAGAGATCTGATGAACTGTCAGTTACTTCATAACTCTTGGGTGGAGTCCAGTTGATGATGGGTGGTGTGGAAGATGAATATTTTCATATTATGGTGTTGGCAGCTATTATGATTAAAGTTTAATTAATGGAAAACAATGTACTCCAAGCAGTGATCAAATTTTCCCAATGGATGAGACGTGGATGTTCATTATGATCCAAAAAACCTCTCCACTGACATTGTGTCATTAAATCCGCATTAACAGGTTGTCAGGCCAGGAAGAGCATGTGCAAATGTCAGTATGAGCCCTTTTTAGTCATAGTTTCTTAGCAATGTAATAGCTTGTTTTACCAAATATTCAAAAAGTATTGCTGTATAAAGTATTGATGAAAATGTGTATTGTATTACAAAAGAAACACACAACAAAGTTTATTTTGTTTTTAACAACAGTTGGTAAGACTGCAAACTGGCAAGACAAATTCACACAGTTTTGAAATGGAAAAATACAAGTGACGATACATGAATTAGTATAGATAATAAAGAAAACATCAACTGCTAATAATCATCTATAAATAATTCATATAACAATATTTATATAGGAATACAAAGACAGTCATGGAAAGAAAGTTCTTGAGGAAGGAAACCAGTCCTATGTGCATGTAACTGTGATGCAAAGACAAAAACAGAATTCAAGTTATATGTTTACTTTTCATACTTCCCCTTACATCAGGTCTTGAGACACTTAATGCAATTGCACTTTTTTATTTTATTTTGTGGGATTCTGTTATTTTAAATGTTGCGTAATAATTATTTGCCTATGCTTAAAAAGAGGATAATCTGAAAATATAATTCAGAACCACATAAACCCCTGCTAACTGACATCTTTTATTAAATTCATCTTTTATGTTCAGATTGGACATTTATGTCCTGTCTCTTTGAAAAACAAAGTGTTTCTCTATCTACATAGTGCATTTAATGTCAAAAAGAGAATATAAAATTAATTTCAGTTTTTTGTCATTGTGGTGTTTGGCTGAATAGCAATTTTGTTTTCATTCATTTATGATGAATATGTGCATTTTCCTTATACAGTAAAATTTTTAGTTTGATACTCTCAAACTAGTTTGAAGGTATCCTTCTTGCCCATGCATTTTTAGACAATTGTACAAGCACCAATGTATTTTCTATATGTTTCATATTTTAAAACAGGTTTATTTCCTTTTTTCATGTTAAATGAGTATATTACAATAGGTTGATGAATTCCTTCTGAGGCTGATTCTATTCATTTGGTTATGTAAGAGTGACACAACAAGAAGGCAAACCACTGTGCAGATAATTTTCCAGAGGAGAGGTGCTAGGAACCTACAGAGTCCCATCAGAGGTGGTTAATTGATACAGCACCATTTGGTCTTCCCTGAGGTGTCTCCCCCTTTTTGATTAAATTGAATATTCCAAAGCAGTTATCACAGCTGGTTATTGGATCTGTAGAATTTGTGTTTCAGGGGACTTGCTTAGGTGTTACCAGTTCAGCTGACTTACAGATGATGGAATCTAGATGGAAACAATGGCTTCACTCTTTGGAATATGAAGACTACTTTCCTTGAACCTTGGTCTCAGCAGTGATTAAGGGTGAGTTGACCCGGAATGATGAAATTCTTGCCCTCTTAATCCGGTAGACGTCTGGAGATGGTGTGCCAAATAGACCATCTCCTGACCCTAGATCTGGTTCTGTTGAAGTAAGAGAAAGTAAGAGAAAGTTGAGGCAACTAAGCACCTATCTATTATGCTATGTGATGTACTTTGTATGTACTGGCATCAGAGAAAAGATTAATAATAGTCCAATGATGAAGTTCATTTTATCAGATCACAGTTGCATATGTTTGACGCGGAGATCACCTTTGTTGAATTTCAGAAGAGGAACGGTGGTACTCATGTGCATCAGGAATAGTTTACCCAAAAATGATAATTCTCTCATCATTTAATCACCCTCATGCCATCCCAAACTTATAATACTTTCTTTCTTCTGCATAACACAAAGATTATATTTTCAGAATATTTCTTCGATGCTGTTGTCCATACATTGTAAATCAACATGGTCTAAAACTTCCTAGCTCCAAAAAGGGCATAAAGGCAAAATAAATGTAATCAAATGGTTTAACCCATGTAATCTGAAGCAATATGATAACTGGGTGAGAAACAAAGCAAAAATTCAGTCAATATTCACCTAAAATCTTCCCTTCAACCCAACTCTCGTATGCACCTTCAGAAGAAATGGATTACACCACTCGAGTTGTACGGAGAACTTTTATGGTGCCTTAATGCACTTTTTGGAGCATTACATTTTGGACCCTATTGATTTACATCATATAGATAAAACACCTCATACCTTAAAAAAAATTCTTAATTTGTGTTCTGTAGAAGAAAGAAAGTCTATAATGAACAAATGAACAAATCCAAATTTTTGGGTGAACTATCCCTTTAAAACGGTTTTGTTTCGGCAGGTAAAAATGGGCCCTCAATCATATGATGAGGTGGTTAAAGATCTATGCAAATAGCTTGACAGTTGTTGGTTCAAACTTCAGAAGGGGCAATTAATGAACTGGAGATTTGAATGGGGTTCCCCTAATTTCTGTACATTTAAGGAAGGTACTGTACCCAGGTTGCTGCATCTCTGTACTAAATGTACTTTAATTTGCTATGGATAGGAAAACATCTACAAAATAGATGATTACAGGTAAAGTGGACAAGTTTTCGTTATTCATCTCAATGACAAAAAAGTGGCTCACTTTACCTGTATTCACGCTACTTATGTGGTTGTGTAGCAAAATAAAAAAAATAAGAGTACTAAAAACTCTACTGGGAAATGCTGCTGGCCCTGAATGAGTTTGGGAGTCTGTTGTGATTCCTGCATCTAAAACTGGCTTCCTATGTGCTGGTCTTCTAGTTGGCCAATAGATGGCAATAGATTGACTTGCCAGGCAAGGCGAGGCGGGCATTACCTGGCCAGATGATCGCCTCCAGCAGCTGCACCCTGCGAGCCAGCAGCTCTAAGTCAGCCTGCAAGTCTTGGAACTTCTTCAAATTAAAGTCCTATTAAAGATCAAGAGTTTTGACAAGCATGGTGGGGGGGTGGGCTTATGGTTAAGGTGCCGCTTTCCGAGTACTTGGCCCCTGTCCTCCGCCACACGCTGCTCCGCAATCTCACTTTCCAAAGATGTTGTGAGGTAAATACGGCATGGAAATCTTTGACCTCAGGTCTAGACCTTTAAACCTGACCCTACTTCTGGCCTTCTACTCACCATGAATACCGATCATAGTCTCGAGGATTAAAACCCTCTCGGCTAAGATCTTCAGGGCCTCGCGGATTTGGTGTATCCCATCCCCCTGTGGAGATAGATACAGCCGTCAAGGTATTGGGCACAAGCCAAACAAAGTGCTCGCCAAGATGCAAAGTCATTCTGTTAATCCATTATTTAAATTCCAATCCATTACCGTAGTTAGAGGGTTAAGTTGTCAGCTCCATACAAAACTTCAGTTAACTACACCATTAGATTTAGCTCTGTCCATCTTTGTTTTTGTTTTTTTTCTGCAGCCATGCCATAATGTTTGACAAAACAGCATGCATTTTGTTCAGGCCAGGCCAAAGGCTTCTTAGAGCAAATCAAGACTAAATGTTCAGTCAGTTTAAATTTGAACATGCATTCAACATTCCCAGTACACTCAGACTATACTATTCAAAGACCAGGAGGTGAGCAGCTTCATTAAAACTAAAGAGATTGCTGGGTCATCTGTACAATTATTGTACTCCGTTGACTCTGCACACACTTTGGCCTTAAGTCTGCTCATCTCAAGCTATAGGATGCTCTTACACCAAAGCCACCAGGATTAGCTCACAATGAACACCTGCTTGTTCATAAGACTACAGGTGTCCAGTCAGATCCAGTCAATCATTTCCATATGATACATACCTAATGAATTCAGACTGTAATTTGTTAATGGAATAAGTACATGTCGACATCAGTATACTCCAGGTGTAAAAGAACACATCTATGCTGTTTTACTGAAAAGTACATAATAGGCCTATTCAGTATGTGCTATATATATACTATCATATAATAATAATAATAATATTCATATTTAAAAGTTAGATTTTTAATAGTTATGTGGCTTTGGTAGGCTTTTTTTCAACAGTTTAAAGAAATTCATCACATACAGTAAATTCTACCCAACAGTCCCAAGCTCAAGCACACGTTAGAACAACATTGTTATTGATGAACTGATATGCACTTGGGAAAGAGTTATGGATGTAAAGGTTAGTGCCTGTGAGAGCTGAAAGTAGTTCACCAAGCCAAATAAAACAGTAAACAATATATCATATAGTTCCTTGAAAATATACCATTTACATTGAGATGTAAGTATGACTACAGTCCAGAATATCTCTCAACGGTATCATAAGAGCACTTGGTTTCACATTGATAAATGTGAAGAAATTAATCTCGGAGTAGAGGTATGGTCTTTGTTTGTGTAATGTACTGTATATACAGTATCTCCAAGGAAAGTCTACATACAGTAGACAAGTTATACCTACAGGATTTTTAATGATCTGTCATATGATTAATTACACACAAATGACCCACATCTTGTGTCGACAGGCCATACGGAAAACTATAAGTCAAGTTGTTGTGAACTAGGAGGCTGTTCCATATAGCATGCCCTTCAGAGTGATATGTGAGGTTGTGATCAAGTACTGGAACTTTTTAAACAAGACTTTGGGTTTGACTAATAGTCACCCGAAGGTATACTCAAAATCGGATGGTTAAATGTGAGTAGAGGAGGCAAAAAAGAAGATCACAAGCAAAAGGATGAGATGGGATCATGCAGCAATGCGTTGTAGGACACTGAGGGATAGCTGTATCCACCCACACACTCAAACACATACCAACACCGCTGTCCCTATAAATGCTAAAATGAAGCATATACACAAAACATACATACACTCCTTCCAAACGTTTGTTTAAAAGCTGTTTTGTTTAAAGGTGAAATGTGTAATTTCTCAGTGTTAAAATACTCTCCTATTCCAGATTAATAAGCAGCAACACTCAGGACGTTTATATGCACTTTAAAAAGTTTGATTTTAGTCAGACTAAAACAATAATTAGCCTGAAAATGTAATTTAAATGCATTAGGCAGACTGAAATCATGCCAGACCCAGTTTTACAAAGTCGGACCAGACCTAGATAATATGATGTTAGCTTAACTTCATCCAGCATCTATACATGTTAATTGGACCATGATTGGCCTTGCCAACGTGCGCATCTTCCAAAATATATATTTGATCATTTTTGATGTTCTTCCTTCAGAGTAGTTCTTTTCTACTTCGAAATATAAAATTTCTTGCTTGGAAAGGCAGCTGAAGACTGTAGCTTGATCACAAGCTGAACCCCGCCATAGCTCAGTTATAACTGCGCATGTAAACATACTGACTTTGGCTCTGTAGGGCAAACAAAACATTTATCCCAACAGAGACAAACTGTCTCAACAAATGGTGAGTTTGGGGCATTTTTTTTTATTTGCTGAAAAAACTGATAGCCCTATCTGTTTTTTCAGCAAATGGCAGATATTGGGAGTGTTTGGGAAAACATTCTGTTTATTGATGCTAGTGGCACAGAAATTACACACTTCACCTTTATGGAAGGATCCAGCAGTTTGGTTGCTTCGATCAGTTTAAAATGTAATACACAATTAAAGGGATAGTTCACCCAAAAATGAAAATTCTCTCATAATTTACTCACCCTCATGCCAACCCAGATTTCCTTTTTTCAGCAGAAACACAAATTATGATTTTTAGAAGAATATTTCAGCTCTGTAGGTCCATAGTGAATGGGTGCCAAAATGTTGATGCTCCACAAAGCACATAAAGGCATCATAAAAGTAATGATATGACTCCAGTGATTTAATCCATATTTTCAGAAGTGGTATGATGGCATGGGTTATAAACAGATCAATATTTAAGCTCTTTTATGCTAGAAATTCTTCTCAGGTGGTGATATGCATGAAGAATGTGAATAACAAAAAAACACAAGAAGAAGAATGTGAAAGTTAAAGTGGAGATTGACTAAGCAGGGAGGATAATTTATAATAAAAGAATTATTAAATATTGATCTGTTTCTCACCCACACCTATCATGATCACTTCTGAACACAATTACCAGTCTTATGGATTATTTTATACTGATTTATGTGATTTTTGGAGCATCAAAATTTTGGCTCCCATTCACTTGAATTGTATGGACTACAAGAGCTGAGAAAAAAAATCTTCATATGTGTTCAGCAGATGAAAGAAAGTCATACACATCTGGGATGGCATGAGGTTGAGTAAATGATGAGAGAATTTTCATTTTTGCATGAACTATTCCTTTCAGTTCTAACAGTAATATAATATAGTGTTTTAGAAAAGATTTAACTTCTCTGTGTGCTGGGTATATGCCCAAACTGAAAGCTAAGAGACTGGTGGCTATGGAGACTGTAACGAACAGGAATCAGACAGCTTTAGAGGACAGGGGAAACACTCAGAGACAGCCCCAATCACCAACCAACCCAAAATGAAAAAAGACGGTAACAACACAATTACACATTCACAATAGATTATGACCTTTTATGCTAATCTGAGGCTAGTTCAGAAACCCCCAAATTCTGTCTAGATGTTGTAAAAGTGTTAGCCAAAAAAAATGGTCTCAGATCAGCTTTAAAGAGCAACCTCTGTTACATATGGACACAATATTACCAAGTTCACAGTCAAAACCAAAACATATAATGTGGTAACAGTGAGTAATGTAAGCAAGCAATTAACAGCATTTGTGAAATGAATCCTTCAGTGGAGCTTTCATTGAAACATTTGCAGTAATGATCTTTAATTTGGTTAATTTATGTTATTCTTTTTCACAGATTTAATTTAAGAGTGTTAAATAATGATTTACCCTTATTACTCATGATGAAAATTCCACTGATGGATTTAACATAAAACATAGATGAACAGCAGAATGAGCAATGAAAGTAATTCAACCAGGAATGACAGGAATGTCACAACAAAAGTCAAAATCTCTTACGTTCAAATCACTCTAGAAAATGATAAGCAGGCATAAAGAAAAGGGGTAATAATAGAAAGAGATTATTACTGTATTAAAATGGATAAATGACTTTTTGACTTGAAATAATCAATGAAGTTATAACAGCGCTTAAGTGAATGAATTATTTGGAGATCTCAAGCCCACACTTTCTTCTGGAAAGGGTTATCACAGACTGGGCAAAGAGTATGTGACTAAAAGGGCACCTGATGGGCTTGTCTTACCGGAAGACCTTTTTCCCCTGACTCTCCTTTAGGTCCCGATTCTCCCTATGAAGAAAACAAGTTTTTTAGTAAACAACTACTTAATTTTCAATGTGCTCCTCATTCAAAGCTATTTTACGGCTTGGAAGCCATGGCAACATAGTGCATGAACTACAATAATAGGTGTGACGTGGGGACGTGGTCGTGTTTCGGTCTGCGGAAGAGAGAGAGAGAGAGCGGTAAGGCTTGCCACCTGGTTTTTAATTAACCCTAACACCTGTGTTTAGTTATAGTGATGTGGAGAGAGACATAAAAGGAACACCAAGTGTCCAGAGAGAGAGATCATTTACGGACATGTCCGTCATGTGTGTGTTTTGTCTTTTGTTCAGTTCTCGCCTCCTCCTTCCCGGGTTTCGGCACCAGTGTAAAGCAGTTCAATGGAAAGGAGGAGGCGAGAACCGGCTTGACGACATAAATAATAGTTTAATATAAAACTGAACAAAAGACAAAACACACACATGTCTGTAAACAATCTCTCTCTATGGACACTTGGCATTCCTTTTATGTCTCCCTCCGCATCGCTATAAAAATACACAGGTGTTCCAGGTGACCAGCCTTACCGCGCTCTCTCTCTCTCCCGCAGACCGACACACGACCATGTCCCCATGCCACAATAGTCAATTTGTGTCCCTTTTGAAACTTAATCTGAATAACCAACCAATTTCATTGCATGGTAAAAAACAGCCTGGACATTCTGCAAAATATTTTCTTTTGTGGCATATGCAAGGAACAAAATCATACAGAACTGGAACAATATTAAGGTGAGAAAATTTATCTGTTCCTTTAATAAAATGTAAATGATTTTGAATATCATTTGCTGAAAAAACAAATAAACATCTTAAACAAGCCTATGATGGTTCGCAGGTCTTGGCTAGTTTAAGATGGTCCAAGCTTGTTTAAGTTGGTTTCCCAGCCTGGGAGACCAAATAATCCTAAAATGGTTAAAACTGTATTTTTGTGCCTTTGTCATTCGAAACATTTTATTTTGATGAGGTAAGAGGTGGGCATCTTACCGGCTCTCCATTAAACCCTCTCTCTCCAGGATATCCATGAGGCCCCTGAGAAGTAAAATTAAGGGTTATATATGTAGAGTATAATGTACAGTATGCGCAAGGAGTGTTGCATTGTGTGTCAGTTTTAGTTTGTGTTGTATAGTATATTTTGCACTCACTCTTTCTCCTCGTTCTCCCTTTGGGCCCATAGGGCCTTGCAAACCAGGAGCTCCTGGCTTTCCCTTATTACATGAGGAAGATATGACTGGGTTAGTACACACATATTTATACACTCAGACAAGTGGTCTTTTCCCTCATCAGCATATAACTTACAGTCAGTCCGATAGGGCCTGGTGGTCCAATTGGTCCTGGAGGTCCTGCATGGGACAGAATAAACATATTTGAATACCAAATCTGGCTGTAAAATCTATGACATCAAAACTATAAGCTGGTTAAAAATAATGATATTCATGTAAAAGATGATCATGTACTTTCTCATGCATAAGACAGTTGCTTGCGCTAAATCCTCTGAGTGCTAATCTGTTTTAAAGAAAAGACAGATGTAGAAAATCACTCTACAGCAGAAAAAAAGAGGCTGGGTCTGTTTTCAGAATTCAACATAGTATTCCCATTACAAATGATAAAATGTTTTCACATCCAAGAGAGGGTCATATTTTATCTTGCTTGACATATTGGGAGAGTGAAACCCATTGTTTTTAATTACTTTTAAACAATGCACAATTTCTAAGCCAATTTAATTAAGCAAAGTTGAATCTGATGACAATTTGTACTCTTGTTGCTGTCAATATGCAGTTTGTAATGTGTGCAGTAGATATATGTGGAAGAAACAGGCCAATGTGCGCACAAATTAGGCCATAATAATTTAATGGCCGGAATGTTGTGAAAACTGTTAAAAACAACATGATAAATGGGCATCAAGTACTCTTGCACTGGCTAATTCACTAAATATAATCAGATTTTCCCCTCTCATATTAAATCATACTTTAAAAAGCCTGTTTGTAGTTTAATAAGTTCAGTTATAACTTACTATAACTTACGTGCCCAGTAATAAACTATTCTGTAAACAGGAAACAAATAAGTATCATTGACCTGTGGGTCCAGTTGGACCTGGTGGTCCCTGGGGAGGGGTCACTTGGAGGTCAGGGAAGTTGTTATGGAGGAGGCTGTCTTTTTTCAGGCCTATAATATAAAAAAAAAATTAAGCTTGTTAGTGCAAGGTGTAATTTGAGGTGACCTAGCATGAAGTTTGCAAATTCATAATTGAGGCTGTAAATTGGTTGTCTGGGGACAAAGGTCAGCTTATGAGGGCAGCTGTTGTTCAGAGTGGTCAAGGCAGAGGCAGTGATGTTGAAAAGAGGATCATTATAGCTTCCTACCTGTAGATGGCACTGTTCAGATTAGAATAAACTGATATGATTCCAAATTTTGTTGCAGATCATAAAAGTTTGGTACATTGCAAATTGTAATGCATACATGAGCAAATTGTACTCTACACAAAGCAGTATAGCTAATTAAATATTTTAGAGCATAGCAAAACTAGAAAAAAATATTCAATATAGATGTAGTTATTTAATATATTCTAATTGTCAATTTTCATGAATTTAAATATTATAATTTTTTGTGGCTTTTCCAGGTGTGAAAATCAAAATGTAAAAATTCCCTGATATTTCCAAGTTTTCCATGACTGGGGGGAGCCTGTATGTCAAAAATACTGGCTATGTAATTGTAAAGTTCTGCCATTAAAATGAATTAAATGATTTTTAATTCTATTCTAATGATTGTATTTGTCAGGGGCTTTAAATTTTACCCTTATTATCTATTCTATCTGCAATCTTGACAATTAAATAAAACATTTTATGCATTAGTAAAAACATGCAATCATTATTATAGTATGTTTGCTGCAGTCAACTATTGCTAGTCTGTCCTATTTGTCTATTGATTCACTGATGTTTTGTCCCGTCTCCTCTGATTCTAGATAACACATTCATAGTCTCACAGAAAGGCTTATGGCTTTGTAACTGCTGGCAATGTTCTCACAGTGGGCTGAGTACCAATTCAGTCGATGGAATTACAAAGGCAGATTCCCATCTCTTTCTCTCTGCCTTTCTGTCTCTCTCTGAATCTGTCTCTCCCCTGAAGGTGAGTTTGCCGCTGTAGACTCTTGTAGCTGCAGGGTGTCCCAGAGCTCAGACTCAGACAGGAAACTCCAATAAGACAGTGTTTTTCTATGTAAGCCCCTTGCAGACCCTTTAATTGCCCTGATTACTTTGAAGATGGAATTACAGGGAATAGCAGTCTTAACCAAGTTATATAGTTCTAAGGCCCCTACATTTAAAATTCTCAAATGTTATGAGGTATGGACTGGCTTGTGTCCTCTTGAACCAAGAGCAGATATAAAACTGAGCTGAGGTGAAGAGTCACTCCTTTACATGGGCCAGTCCTCTTCAAGAGTGACGACACACATACTAAAATATTATTGCTTCTATTCTAAAGCACACCCACGTGCTTAAAACGTAACTTAGTTTCAGTTTCAACATACACACAGACACACACACACACTATCCTGCAGATTTGGCCATGCACATCTGGAAGTGGTTGAGTGACATCATCAGCAGACAGACAGGTTTTTTTTTTCCAGCATGTGACTATCAAGTCTAGCCTGTGTTACCTCCTAAAATCTACCATTTGAATCAACTGCAGGGAAGTGAAAGAGGGGCAAAAATGGAATAGAGATGCCTTTAAGTTAAAATAATCCCTTTTTTCAAACCATGTCACTTCCTGTTCTCACTTTTATAATGTCGGGCTAATTTTGAAGCTTTCCATTTGCTCTGTTGTTACACGATGAGAAAGTATCAGTGAAAACCTCATTAACTAAATAATTCATTTAAAATGTATTATTGTCCCATGACTGGCTACAACTAAGGTTTAGCCATACAGAACTGGCCTCTACTCACAAATAAAACAGTTCCACATTGAGAGGAACAAAAATCTGAAGAGCCACAAAGGAAAGCACATCACACAATTTACTGAAGAGAGGGAGAGGGGTCCAAAAACGGACAACTATCCAGCAACTATAGCACATATTAAAGGTGCTGTTAGTGATTTTAGCATTCTGGAGCTGGTTGCACCAGCCATATGCAAGATGCAACTTAGCCTATTTGAGGAGTAAATGGGCAATAAGTCACAGTTTACACACTACTTAATATTTGAGCATTGCACCATTAAACTTAGGTAGGACATAACTCCCTATGTATAAACTAAATATTTATGGAACCCTCTGACCAGGAGTAACAGTTGGAATAAAAAACACAGACTGATTTAATGACATCAGTGAGCTCATGTTCTGCATAACAGACTTAACTCTTTAGCAATATATAGTATGGTGATGTTGATATTTACACTCATTTACATTAACAACAGAGGATTATTTGTAAAAAAAAAAGGGGCTCATAAGCATGAATCCGATCTAACGGTGCACTTTCTGGGGTGCGTCGCCTGGTGTCATGTTTTATCACATACTAAATATATATAGGATATTACAATGTCCATTTTTCCAGCCTGTTGTATTAGTATTTATTTATTGCCCCTTATTAATTTTAGATACAGTTCCTGAATAATATTGTTTACATAGGCTATATTATATTTATTAAATACACTTTTATTATTTGTCGTATTTCAATGGGAATATAATATATTACAGCTGTACCCCTTCAGGATGATACAAGACCTCTCCACTTTAAATTGGTGGGATAAAGGGATAAAGACTGGTTGACTGTACATTATCCCTTACATATAACACACTCTGAAAATGAACTTAAATTAAAGTATTTGTACTCATACCAGCATCTTGTTCAGGAGCAGGGGCTGGAGGTCCAGGGGGCCCAGGAGGGCCGGGTGGCCCAGGGAGGCCCCTGTCTCCTGGGAGGCCAGGTGGTCCCTGCGGACCTTTGGAGGAAACAAAAAAAGTAGAACACAGTGACCACTCAATAAAGGAAAAACATTCAGTGGTATGAAATAAAGATCACAAGGTGCATGTGAAACAAATACTGGCTCTGATCTGTACTGCTCTCTCAAGGTATCTTTCCCTTGAGTAGTCAATTATAAGGCACCGCTGTCCTGCTCAGCAGAAAGGTAGCAGGAAATAGGAGAACATATAATGTATCAATTTTTTCCTTTTCATGCCATGTCGAGCATCTATATGAAAAAAGGATTCCGAGCAAAGATACAGGATATTCAAAGTCATAAAGGAGAACAGAGGAATTGAATGAGAGACTAGATTGAGCTAGAATGAGCTATTGAGTTTCAATATTTGACTGTTCAAGGAAGTGGTAAATAACAGTGGAAGGACAGCAGTGTGCATTTGTGTATGTGTGGGATATAATTAACAGGAGGGGGCTCATAACGGCCATGCACTGGATTCTAACAGGGAGATCTGGGAAAACTCAAATAAACACTGTTAAATGCCAGAGCATATTAGCTGGTGTGTAATAAATTAAAACCTGTCTGGTGAATGGACTGATTCTTACAGCCTTGTGTGTGTGTGTGTATATGTGTGTGTGTGTGTGTGTGTGTGTGTGTGTGTGTGTGTGTGAACGTGGTCATGAGGAGGTTCCTTGTTGCCTGTTAGTTTTGATTAAGTGGAAACAGTCAAAATAATATTTAATATAAAATTAAAACATAAAGAAAAAACATAAACACACACACGGCAGCTGCGTGTGGCTCTCTCTCCCTCTAACTGCTGCATCCGGCTGCCTTTATCCCTCTCCTCGGCTGATTAGCCCGATTGGGGGCCAAGCGTGCGTAGCCATGGCCCAGCCCTGCCCTCCTCCTCCTCATCACAGGTGGTCAAGCTGGCCTCCCAGTCTGGTCAAGCTGGTTAGGCTGTTCTGGCAAGGGCTTTTGGGCACTTTTAAGCTGGCCATGCTGGGTACGTTGGGAGGCGTTTAAATCAGCTTTTCCAGCAGGATTCTCTATTCTGTTTATTTTCACCTTTTCTGCCATTTATTTGTCTCTCTTCTCCCATCCTCCATAGTCACCTCTGACATCACTGTTTATATTTTCCCTGGAGTAATATTGCACATTACTCAGTCACCCCCATTGAAAGGTGATGCAATGCAAAAATATTTTACTAAAATGATCTGATAAGAATGAGGCCAGATGAGAGTTCAGAAAAATCTGCATTAACATGAGTGAAGTTTAAATTTTCTGAGCATCAGAGTGCAGGTCATACATAGCGCTTGATGCTATTCTCAGTGGAATGCTAATTGAGTGAATCATTTACAGTCCAAATTGTGTAAATGTAAGAGCATAATGTAAAGGGAATGTGTTTGCAGTGGTAGACCTGAAGGATGCGTACTTTCACATATCAATTTTGCCCCGACACCGACCCTTTCTACGATTCACGTT
Organism: Xyrauchen texanus; assembly: GCF_025860055.1. NCBI lineage: Eukaryota > Metazoa > Chordata > Actinopteri > Cypriniformes > Catostomidae > Xyrauchen > Xyrauchen texanus. The sequence goes on from NC_068279.1 coordinate 16,152,772, forward strand.
CGAGGGCCAAGCGTACCAGTACAAAGTCCTCCCTTTCGGCCTGTCCCTGTCCCTCAGCGTCTTCACAAAAGTCGCAGAGGCAGCCCTTGCCCCGCTTAGGGAAGTGGACATCTGCATACTCAACTACCTTGATGACTGGCTGATCTTAGCTCACTCTCGAGAGGCACTATGAGCCCACAGGGACCAGGTGCTCAGGCACCTCAGCCATCTAGGGCTTCAGGTCAACTGGGAAAAGAGCCAGCTCTCCCCGGTTTAGAGCATCTCTTTTCTCGGCATGGAGTTAGACTCAGTCTCAATGGTAGCGTGCCTCACAAATGCTGAATTGCCTCTTGTCATTCAAAATAGGCACTGCGGTCCCTCTAAAACAATTCCAGAGGCTCCTGGGCGCCGCTAGGGTTGATGCATATGAGACCACTATAGCACTGGCTTCAGACTTGAGTCGCGAAATGGCCACGGCACGTATTGTACTGCTGTCAGTTACTCAACACCTGGACAGACCTCTAATACTGCGGACAAGAGTCTCCCTGCAGCAGGTGTCCAGGCTTCCATCTGTTGTGGAATACATTTCAAAAGTAACCCTTCCAACCTTGGGCGTGGGATTACATTTCTGAGTTGAAGGCGGAAGCAAACGGTACTTCAATGAGATGTGGACAGGAGCGGATGGTTAGAGAAAAGCCTGAAAAATCCAATGTGGCTCTATTGTTTTAATATTATTAATTAATGAATGCAACCCCCCCCCAAGTTTTATTTTATATTTTTTTATTTGTCAATGTTATTTTTTATAACGTAAAATAAATGTGCACATGGCTTGTGCATTAAATTATCCAATATTTAGAGCAGGCAGGTAGTTAACAGGGCTTTAGAAGAATGGCAGAGCAAAGCGCACACTGTTTCATCAAAGGATACGAAACTCAGAATAATAAATTGCCAATTTATTGTTAAGAAACCAACTTCAGGCAAGTCAAATTGGTGTAATTTTCACAAGTCATCTGAAAATAGCAATAACAGAAAAATAAAATGTTCTTTTGTAAAATTGTTGTCTATTTGTATGGCATTTGCTCTATGTGGAAAACAAATGTGGGGTTGAGCGGTCGAGAAGAAAATCACTGTGGTCAGAGAGTGGCTGAACATGGAGTAAAATTCATTCATTTGCAGGACAGAAACTTGTGGGAGAGGGATGGAAAAACCAGTCCCGTGCAGACCTCTACTTTGAAGTACCTTGTAGTACCATGTAAAATAACATGGAATATAAATATGGTAGTGATTTAGTTCTATGATATATATCAAAGTACTATGGTGTCATGAAACTTTGTTTTTTGAATAAGAATATGGACACGGGCTAGACGGGCAGGTTTCATTGGTGGTTGACTTTTGGTTGAATTTTGGTCTGTTCCACACACAAAAAACTCATATGGGTTCAGAAGACTTGGAAGATAGAGAATGCGTTGTATGGACTATTTTAATTGTGCTTTTAAGTTTTATAGTGGTTTTTTATATACTTTTTGGAGCTTGACAGCCTATGGTCACTATAAAGTTTATATTTTATAGTATAAACTCTCGCTGAATGGCATTCTTTAAAAATCTATTTCTGTGTTTGATGGAAAAATAACAGCACATGTTTTGCTACACTACGTTAAATAATTATGTAATTAAAAATTTTGTGTGAACTATTCCTCCTTTGACACATTTTCCAGAAATCTTTGAATATCATGATGTTGTTTTTCCTAAATCAGAGAGAGAGAGAGAGTGCACAATGAGGCTTGAAGTGTACAGGAACATACTTGTCTGTTAGCCACGCTCCCATCTGTCTATCAGGCTGACAGGTTTAAAGTATTTTGTATACGTGCAGTTAAAGCACAAATATTTTGGCAGTGGTCTTGGGGCTCAATGCTGACTCAGCAATTTCTGTAGGCTATATAGCGTCTCTCAAGGTGGTCCACATGATAAAACCAAATTCTTGCAAGTCAGCATGAAAATCAAGGAAATCTGGGGCTGTATTTAGTGGATCTATTAGACATTGATGATTGGTGGTGGTGGTGGTGTAGTGGGCTAAAGCACTGAACTAGTAAGCAGACGGTTGTCGTTTCAATCCCCACAGTCACCACCATTGTGTCCTTGAGCAAGGCACTTAACTCCAGGTTGCTCCTGGGGGATTGTCCCTGTAATAAGTGCACTATAAGTCGCTTTGTATAAAAGCGTCTGCCAAATGCATAAATGTAAATGTAGTGGATGGAATTATATCTACACTACCGGTCAAAAGTTTTGAACCACCTGACTGGAATGTTTCTCATGATCTTAAAACTATTTTGATCTGATGGCTTATGCTTAAATGTTTTAAATTAGTTTTGTAGACAAAAATATATTTGTGCCACCATATTAATTTATTTCATTATAAAACTAAAATTGATTAAATAAAATAAAATGACATTATAACATTTTGAAATTGATGACTTGGACAAAGGGTGACTACTTTGAAGATGCTAAAATATAACACAGTTTTGATTTATTTTGGATTTTAAGTAGGGCTGCACAATTCATTGAAATAAAATTGAAACCGCGATATGACCTTTTGTGATTATTAAACTGGAAGGGCTGCGGAAATTTAGTTAACAGTGACATTGAGCATAAAGCTTACATATAACCAGTTTTGACAGAACAGCTAATAAAAAGTTTAATGATCAGCATCGATTGATGAGATGAAAAGAAAATTGGAGATCGGTATCGGATGTTAAAATCTTGATAGGAGCATCCCAAATATTCAAGTTGACTGTTTCAAAAACTAATGATGATGATGATTAGTGGGCTGAGATCCTGTCACAAAATGGACAACAAAAAAAAACAGGTACATGGTGGATGATTTGGATATTAAGAAGACTTTGTTTCACTGTTTAAATATTTATTTGTTTGTGGTTGAACTGAAAAAAGGTCTCAGTTTTGTTCTTTTTAAGAGGGCTCAAGTGTGAAAAACCTAGCAGCCTTTTTAAAGTAGAACATGTGGAAAACATTACCATCATAATCGCAGTTCAAATCGCAATCTCAATATTTTTCAAAATAATCGCAATATGACTTTTTGTCCAAATCGTGCAGCCCTAATTTTAAGTCACAACATAATTCCCATAGTTCCATTTATGTTATTCCATAGTTTTGATGACTTTACTATTATTCTAAAATGTGAAGAAAAAAATTATAATAAAGAATAGGTTTTTCAAAAATTTTGACCAGTAGTGTATATCTATGATGTACAAAGACAATGTTTCGGATATTGGCCAAGCTGGTACATACAGTAGATGGTAGATGTTTAAATGCAACTTGCAGTGCATTCAAGTATATGATTTTTATCTGTATGTGTGTTCTTTGGGAATAGAAGCCATGACCTTGGCATTGTGGCACTATGCTCTACCAGTTGAGCTACGGGATCATAAGAAGGCTGGTTAAACAAAACAGATAGAACAGTTGAGGGTACCTGGAGGGCCAGATGTTCCTTTCGACCCTGGAGCTCCAGATGGACCTCTGACACCTGCATCTCCTTTAGGTCCTGGCAGACCTCGAGACCCTGGTTTACCTACCGATACAGTCACAATTTTATGAGGCAATACACAGGTTTATGAAAACAGGGGTCTTAAACAAACTCAAATTATCCGAGGACCAATAACCAGATGTATTCTCCAATCGGGGAACATTTGAAGTTTGTACAACCAAGAATTGTAACTCTATATAGTTATTAACACAATAATACAGTTAGCATTTAACAAACAACCTACCCAAGCATTTTTTACATATGTGAGCACAAAGGCATGTTTGTTGTTATCAACTAGGCAACAACTTCACACTTACATTTGTGTTTTAGGCCCACCGTTTGAGATGTTTTAGGATAATGTACATATAGGCTATCTGACCCAAGGGCACAAGTTTGAGACCCCAGTATTTATAAAAATAGTTTTATGAAACTAAACTGAAATACTGAATACTCAGTGAACATAATCACACTTTAAAGTTCAGGCATGAATCAACTCACCATCTTTACCAGATAAGCCGTTTCTGCCTTTCTCGCCCTGTGGACCTGTGACAAACACATGTAAATATTTACAGTTACATAGGATAAGGATTCTCCAGAACAGAGAAGCATTCTCTGCTCTAGTTTGTAAAAAGTAAGACTGCTAGGCAAAAGTGTCTTCCAAGCCTGCCACTAGAGTAGTCCCAGAGCCTGATAAAATCAGCGAATGAGTGAACAGTGAAGCGCCTGCTGGCAGACACAGTCCAAATAACACTGATGTCATCATGAGACCTCATTATCAGTGTCATCACTGCAGAGACAGGATTCTCTGAAGGAATCGTTTATGAACTGATACATCGATAAATATGCTGAGTCACTCAACTTATTCTTCACCTTCCCCTTCCCCATAACACTTTGGAATAAAACAAAATTTTCTCTCCCTCAAAGCATCTGGCCATGGTCACATCCACCCTAGCAGTTTGTCTTGCACGAACATGGTGACCGTTGAGACTCATTAATAATGCAAATTCAATAACCTTAATAAAACTATTGTATTATAGAAGTGGGGACATTAATAAAGCTAGATTTGCATTTCCTAAGGGAAATACCAGTATTTGCAAGACAGCAAAAGTTTTAGGAAAAATTATGTAGCAGACCCAAATAAAGTACAGACAGGGAGAAAGGGGGAGAGAGACTAATGTGATCGTCATATTGATGGATAAATAGATGTAAGAAAGAAAAGACCAATCACAATTTATTATACAAACTGATGTAAGAAAGAAGACCAATCTCAATTCGTTATACAAACATTAGGTAAATATTATCCTTGTCCGCTGGAAAGAAAAGAAGATGATGGAGATGAGATTTTTAAACTGTATTAAGTTTTTTAAATAAAGTACAAACTGTACAAAAAAATTTACAGTCTTTTTTTAAAATATATATTAAATAAATGTAAACGTTTAAAATCTTTTTCTATTTATATCTTATATTAAACAAAACTTGCTAAAGATGAATAAGGTCCTGGCTGCAAGCCAACAAAATCTGACGTCACTGCCTTGAAGAGAGTAGATTAAAGCCTGGCTACAGCGCAGATGATATAAAGGTATATTTTGGGTTCAATACAAGTTAAGCCCAATAAACAGCATTTGTTGTATAATGTTGATTGCCACAAAAATGAGTTTCGACTCGTTCCTCATTTTCTTTAAAGAAAAGAAAAAATCTGGGTTACAGTGAGGCATTTCCAATGGAAGTGAATGGTCCAATCCAATAATCCAATGGTCCAATGGTCCAATAGAGTGATAAATTCACTTACTAAACTTTGCTGTGTAAAGTTATTTCCAATTTCAACTTCGTTGCCATGAAAATGTAATGCTGCAAACTCTGAAACGACTTAAGAAAGACAATTTAAACAACTTTAAACAAATAATACAAATATGTTTTAAAAGAAGAATTAATGCAAGTTCTTTTATAAAAAGTTAAGCTTTGCATTTCTGCATTTAAACCCTCCAAAAAAATTATCCATTCTTTTCCATTCTAGGTGCACGTTAAAATGATTTTTTTTTTTCTTAATGAGGGACGAGTCAAAATATTTTTTATGGAAATCAAGATTATGCCACGAATGCTGTCGATTGAGCAACTTGTATTGAACATTAAATATTAATTTAATCTGGCAGAACTTCACACTAAACTAATATCTTGATCAAATTTATGCTTTATGCAAAGATTGGCTACTTGCCAATGTGCGGTTGGTTGATCGCAGTGTTGGATACAGTGACATGACATATTTGACACAGTGTCAAGTGCACTCCTACAGATTTAGCAGAGAATTAGCTCCTTAAAGTCTTCACAAGCCTCTTTAGTGCCTCAATACAACATCTCTATGGCAACTGGCAACAATTAATTGGTGGGCTTCAAAGCCACATACACCATGGCATTCCCTCAAAATCCACCCACCACCGTCAGCACTCACACTGTCCAATATGCACATAACTTAATTCTTCTCTTATCTCTCCGCAGTGAAATCCCCAACAAACGTGTGGGGAGATAAATGGAATGGTGCATGGGTGAGTTCTTGCCTGAATCCAAAATCAAAATAGGAAACAGGATTACCTTCACATGCCCATTGGCTTATAGCGATTTGTGTGTAATTGCATATAAATGGATCCAGTATTGAAAAGTCATTCTGTATACCACGTGGAAGTATGTGATTTTACCCATGGCCAAACATGTGGCTAAAAGAGTGGGAGATATAGAAAGGACAAGGAAAGGAGAAAAAGTAAGAACTGATGAAAAACAGGGAATGAAAGAGAAAGAGCTTTGTTTTCAAATAATCACTATGCTGCTGTGCATAAGCCTGAGATCAAAGTTTTTGTGTGTTTTGTTTGAGTGCGTCTATGTATATTTATATGTAGGCTATAGTTATATATGTATATGTATATGAGAATGCATAATTGACATTAAATAATTTTGGAAAATGAACATCTGGACAGTTCAACTAAATAGTATGTACTTTCAGTAAAACTAAATCTATTAAACAGCATTTTGCTTTAATAATTCTTTTAGAATTATTATCCATGCAGCTTTCATGACCTCATATTACTTTAGAGACTACATGGAATATTTGTACTTATGAGAAATTTATTTGTCACACCGCATGACCCCTCATGTCCATTAAATATTTAAAGGTTCTATATGTAAGATTGACAACAAGCATTTGAAATGAATACTGCAGTCCAAATTCAAAATACTGGAGAGTTGTCTACCCCGCCCCAGACTCGAAGCTCATGCAGGTTGCCAGAATGATTATTCAACTCAGCATCCGTTTTCAAGTATTTCTGGGCTTTAAGCTGTCTCCATCTTCCAAAGGCATCTCTAATATTTATCCTTGTTTTACTACGCCTCTGCTCATGGTGGTTTTAGACAGATGGTGTGGCTTTTTAGGTTGGGTGGAATCTGTTATCTCTGATCCAGTTCGTTTGCTGGCTTCCATGGCTGCAGCACGCAGGGTTGTTTGACTGCAAACTTGTTCAAATCTGGCAACCTGGTATTGTCGAAATACTACTGGTGAATGGGCAGTGGGCGGGATCACACAGGCCAAAACATAAACAGAAATTCCGGCCCAGAATGGAAACTCCAAAGTAGAATATACTGGCTGTAGAATTGTTATCGGAGAAGCCAGTATATCAACTTAGCATGTTTCCTAATTCTCTAATGTCATATTATGATTTAGTACAGTCAAATTATACAAATAGCACATTTAAAGCAAAAAGGTGTTTAATAATGGTGAAACACTTTAAAGAATTAGATACATGATCAGTTACATGAAATAAGATATACACAACTTTCCCTCATATATTCATATAAATCGTAGCCTAAATATATTTTATATAATAAACATTAAAATACCCATGTGCATAAATGTATGTAAATGTACATGCGTATATGTACTTTATATGTTAGAAACACTTGTTTTGAGTTTCCAGCATAGAGCCATGACTAATCACTTTATGATAAATTATGAATATTATGTAATGTAAAAATAAAACTTACCTGCAGGACCCTGAGCCCCAGGAGCACCTTTAGCAGGTGGTGCCCCCATTAGAGAGGAGGATTCTGGTCCATTTTTTAATTGCATGTGCTTATGAGAGGAGGAGGCAGGTGCAGTAAGAAGTTGAACCTGGAAAACAAGATGGAAAGGAGAGAGAGAGAGAGAGAGAGAGAGATTGGAAGGCACAAGTGTGATTGAACAAACAGTGTTCACTGGAGTGATAAGAAAAGAGCATCATAAATAACTGAAAGCACCTCAAGGACTTTACCTTGGTCTCCAGAGAGCTCACACGATCTGTGAGGGCAGTGATACGACTGCAATTTAGACAATCTGAAAAAGAGGGTAGATAGATAGAAAGGTGGGGGCATAGAGACAAAGAGAAACAAAAGGACAGAAATAGCAAGTCATAATCGATTAGATCAATAACTGCTTTCACACTGCCCTTTCTAAGGTGAGTTCTTTTTAAAGAGTTTTCTGTTGTTTACAAACTAAGTGTTTTGAAGTTTGAACCTTATTCTAGATCTGTATAGCCTGTTTACAATTACAAGCCGGTTATATCATTAAGTCTCAACAAAGGGCCTCAGGTGCAATACACAACAGTTCCAGATGGACAAGTTCTTTAAAAGGTTTTTCAAAAAAGCCTTTGTCTTTATTGGGTACTTTGATGTAACGTATGCTGAAGTTAAGCATATTCTGAGTTGATAATGGAGATCAGGCATTCGGTTCTTACTAGAGAGTTGCTCTCCTGTTTTAACAGCAGGTTTCAGAAGTTTGGCATGTTTCCTTACAGCCTCCTGGGCAACCAGGTTACTTGATAACCCTGTGCAAAGAGGTTCAAAATTAAAGATGAGGAAAAGTATTCCATTTGATAACATTTCTTTTTTAATCTAATTTTATTCCCAACTGGTATGTTCAAAGCAAATTAAAGACCCCAAAACATTTTTGAAAATTGTTGACGAACACAGTATGCTTTACTATGCTGATGTATTTCAGGAAGATGGGATGGGGCAACATTTTGTTGCTACCTGCTTTGATAGTACAAGGGGGTAGTGTTGTCAAAAATATCGATATTTCTATAAATATCGATACTAAAATATCTGAACGGTACCAATACTAATTTCCCGAAGTATCGATACTAGCCGAGCTGTCACTTTCACTTCTCTCCAAAGGCGCGTTGACGCACACGCACACGCACACGCGCACTCGTCTCATTCGCTCTGGTTAAATAGCAAAAGTGAAGTGAATGTAAAGATGCCGAGTGCATGCGGCGCCCCCGCGACCAGTTTTGGTTGATAAAGAACACAGCAGGAGTGCTATCTGGAAATATTTTTGATATGAAGCCAGACATCCCAAGTCTCCCGGAAGTTCCGGGAGTCTCCCGCATATTGATAGCTTCTCCCTGATGCCCGCAAATTAGTTCAAATCTCCCGGAATCTATAGCGCACATGCGAGACAGAACATACTGCGCGCATAACATAGATAGCGCGCACACAACATACATAGCGCGCGCACGGCAGAGAGGGAGAGAGCGAGAGACCTTATGAAAGCTAGTCAACCCCAACACACACCCCCCCCCCCTTGACGTTTAAGTATCTTTTGTTGACATTGAGATTGGATTTGATTTGACTTGGAAATACAAAAGATTGCACTTTTTATTTACTTGCACTTTATTGGTTTTTGAATGTATGGCAATCTGAGAGGCTTTTGAACAAGTGCAATACCTCAGGACATTTTGTTCATGTAAAATATACCTCATTGTCATGTTCTAGACTTAGTTCTACCCCCTTAATATAGTGGCAGTTTTTTTTCTCCGTGGTATCGAAAATGGTATCGAATATCGATATTTTTCAAGGTATCGTATCGAAGTAAGAAATTCTAGTATCGTGACAACACTACAAGGGGGTAGAGGAACATTTTCATTCTAGAGAACATTTCATTGGACAGAAAGTTTTCCAATATTTAAGTCACCAAATTTGAGTCAACAATGTTTCCAGGAAGAGAAAGACTGTACAAATTTAATGAATATTTGAATTTGTTTAAAGTTTACATTTAGGAGTACACTAGCATAAATCTGGTATCAGACATGGAGTAAAAGCCACAAAACTCACACATTTGGGATTTTTTGAAAATCTGAATCCTTTTGGGATCTCCAAGCTACCACAAGTTAAATCTATAGCTAAAGATGTACATCAGATGTACAGTACCAAGAAACGGAACAGAATTACAAATATATTCAAATAAAGGAGTAAAGTAGTAGTAGGTCAAAAGAACAGACCACCAACACAGTCCTTGTCTCCAAATATTTCTACTTCCCTACTATGTATTATACCAAAAGCAGTATGTCAGATGAGTAGGATGACCACATTTTCAGTATTCATAAAACAGTAGGTGAACATTATTTAGATGACTTACTACATCTGCTGAGATTCTGAAGTGTGCATTCACTGGACACTTCATTATTTCATAATTCAAAGGGGGCTGAGACAGGCAGATTCAAAACGCTGAATTAAAAAAAGAAAATAGCGAATTGAGAATCTCTCTTTTGAACTTTAAGTGCTACAAAAAAAAAAAAAAAAAAGCTTATGGTAAGATTGTACTTTAGCAAACCCAAAGCTAATTATTTTTGTGGGTGTTCTTAGGCTACAACATTACGTCATACATTTGGGTCATGGAACAATGTCTGAAGAATGAATGTATTTAAACAGCTCACCTGCATACCTTAAGAACATATTTTATTAAGGGCTGAGAAGTACATGCTTCATCAAATGCAGTACACACTCTGCCAGTATGTAAATTCGGACACAGCTAATATGTGCACTGTTCGAAACAACAGTGTAAAATGAATTGCCATTTTTCCAGAATGTCTTCTGTTCAGATCAAATTGTAACCCAAATAGCTGTATTTAATTCCTGTTTATCCCTCTGTATATGGATATTTATACTCTGAAAAGCACTAATAATGCTGCTTCATATCAGCAGAGACCAGAAAGACATAGAGGGGCCTCTCTGACAGGTAAGCCCACACAGAACCCTGGCACCAGAGGAAGGGCTCACATGGGTGGGCTGACCAGGATGTCACGTGTAGTAGGAGAGCTGGGGCAGAAACCTGGAATGGCTTTTTCTAAGATACTAAAGATCAACTCATTTGTGGGCATTATGATTTCATTTTGGTTTGTCTAATCATTGGGCTCTCAGTTGTATTACAGTTTTTTGCTATTTTTAATAGTGATCTTAAGGAGGAGGTTACATATAGTCAAAAGACGATAGAGGCTCAAATTTAAAATGAAAGTTTTTCTTGTGCTGTTCAAATACCCCTCAATTCATTTACTCTACAACTCTCTATTTCTTTTTCAAGGTAGTGGTAAATTTGAATACTCCCTGGATTGACCGGTTTCAGATTACCGGTTCTTAATCTGTAATTGCTGATCACGTTTTGTGTTCCACTGAAGTAAAAAGTCATACATGTTTGGAACAACATGAGGGTGAATAAATGTTGACAGAATTTTAGTTAATTTCTTTAAGTCTTGGTGTGAGTTCATGTGGTCAAGTCAGAATGTGAGTGATGTGCTCAGAAAAGATACCACAATGGAAATAGTAAAATAAGACTTTTTTTTTTTTAGCAGAATTCAAAGAGGTAGACAAAATGTTTTGTGTTAAATACACCTCACCAGAGGTAGCAATTTTTTACTTAAACCCTGAAACCTGGGCTAATTGTTTCCTTTGAGAGCCTAAAATTATCTTTTGATTTACCTTTCTGTGTGTGTTTGTAGAAAATACTGTAGACTGCAGTTTGTAGAGGAGAGTAGAGAATATGTCCCACAATGTATTGCTCTTACCAGCTGTGTTTGCTTCCAACAGGCCCTCTGTTTTTAAATTATAGACCTTTCCACCTATCCACCCAGGGTCAGTTAAAGCATTTTTCTACACAAAAAGTTGAGCTAACCACATCCAATTGCCAACAACTTTCCATTTCACTTAAAATAACACTTTAAAACAATCTCCAACTAATTAAAGGCATTAAACGGTTAGTTCACCCAAAACAAAATTCTTCCTTTTACTCACCCTCATGACGTTCTTTCTTCCGTGGAACCTTAAAGGACATATTTTGAAAAGTGTTCACTTTTCCATAAAATGAAAGTTCTGTCAAACTCTGAAAAGGACAATTAAGCACCATTAATAATCTTTACGACATGTGTACTATATTCCAAATCTTCTGAATTCATACGATAAATTTGTGTGAGAATCACATTGAAATCTATGTTGGTCTAAAAATCTTCCCCTCTGCCATTGCTTTCCAATTTCATTGTCAGAAAATGATAACAAAATTATAATTTTTGCTTAAACTATCCTTAAGACAATCAGTTGAATCTATACAAATATAACATTACTTAAATAACCACTCACACCCATTCTGACTCTTTAAATGTTATTTTTACAATTAGGCTATAAATCTGTATATTTCTGCCATGCAAAGGCAAAACATAGCAACTACACATTTTGCCAAAATTGAACTACACTGCATGCATTCCTGATGAATTCCTCAGGATTCATTTTATTGTTGAACAAACACAATGCTCTCTGTCAATCCAAAATGTTATTGAACCTCAAACCTGAATGTTTAACAAAGGAAAAGTGAGTTTTGTCTTTCTCAGGGGAATATATACAGTAAGTGTGCACAATTATTAGCCAACCATTAGCGTGAACAATTATTAGGCAACTAAATTACAAAAATAATTCATCCCAACTCAATTGTTTATTCTCAATATTTAGAGTAAGTGCAACAAATAAGTAACACAAAATGACAATTAAATAACAGTATTGGCCTTTCAAAAATATTCAGTGTCCAATATAGGCACCCTTCTTTTCAATAACTGCCATGAGCCTTCCATCCATGGAGGCTGTCAGTTTCTTGATCTATTGTCTTCCCTCACTGTAAATCTCATGTTTGATTAGGGCCCAAAATTTCTCAATAGGATATAAGTCAGGTGAGGAAGGGGGGCCAAGTAAATTTTTGGGCATCTTTGAGGCCCTTACTGGCTACTTGGATGCACTTGATGGAGCATTGTCCTGCATAAAGATCATGGCCTTCTTGAATGCTGAGGACTTCTTCCTGTACCGTTGCTTGAAAAAAGTACATTCCACAAACTGGCAGTAGGTTTGGGAGATAAGTTCATCTTCAACTCGAAAAGGTCCAACTACCTCATCCTTAATAATAGCAGCCCACACCAGTACCCCTCCTCCACCTTGCTGGCGCCTGACTCGAAGTGGTGCCGTGTGTCCAATAGTGATCCAGCCATGGGCCCATCCATCAGGTCCATAAAGAGTCATTCGCATTTCATCTGTACATTAAATCTTTTAAAAATCTGTCTTCAGGTATTTCTTTGCCAATCTTGACGCTTCAACTTGTGAATCTTATTCAGTGGTAGTCCTGTTTCAGCCTTCTTGAACTTCGCCATGTCTCTGAGTACTTGACACCTTGTACTTCTAGACACTCCAGGTAGGTTGCAGTTCTGGAATATGGTGGCACTGGAGTATAATGTGTTCCTGGTAGCTTCACATTTAATTCTTCTCAAGTCTTTTGCAGTTAATTTGCTCCTTTTATTCTCCATGCATTTTTTGCGCCCCAGTTGACTATTTACAACAAAACGTTTGATTGTCCGGTGGTCACGCATCAATAGTTTAGCTATTTCAAGAGTGTTACATCCGTCTGAAAGGCATTTTAATTTTTTTTTACTTTTCAGTGCCAGGTAAATCTCTTTTTTTGGCCCATTTAAGTAATGACGCGGCCTAATAATTATGCACACCTTGATATAAGGTGTTAGTCACTTTTGCCACACCCTCCTTCGTTACAAAAATATACACTCACCTAAAGGATTATTAGGAACACCTGTTCTATTTCTCATTAATGCAATTGTCTAATCAACCAATCACATGGCAGTTGCTTCAATGCATTTAGGGGTGTGGTCCTGGTCAAGACAATCTCCTGAACTCCAAACTGAAAGTCAGAATGGGAAAGAAAGGTGATTTAAGCAATTTTGAGCGTGGCATGGTTGTTGGTGCCAGACGGGCCAGTCTGAGTATTTCACAGTCTGCTCAGTTACTGGGATTTTCACGCACAACCATTTCTAGGGTTTACAAAGAATGGTGTGAAAAGGAAAAACATCCAGTATGCGGCAGTCCTGTGGGCGAAAGTGCCTTGTTGATGCTAGAGGTCAGAGGAAAATAGGCCGAATGATTCAAGCTGATAGAAGAGCAACTTTGCCTGAAATAACCACTCGTTACAACCGAGGTATGCAGCAAAGCATTTGTGAAGCCACAACACGCACAACCTTGAGGCGGATGGGCTACAACAGCAGAAGACCCCACCGGGTACCACTCATCTCCACTACAAATAGGAAAAAGAGGCTACAATTTGCAAGAGCTCACCAAAATTGGACAGTTGAAGACTGGAAAAATGTTGCCTGGTCTGATGAGTCTCGATTTCTGTTGAGACATTCAGATGGTAGAGTCAGAATTTGGCGTAAACAGAATGAGAACATGGATCCAGCATGCCTTGTTACCACTGTGCAGGCTGGTGGTGGTGGTGGTGGTGTAATGGTGTGGGGGGATGTTTTCTTGGCACACTTTAGGCCCCTTAGTGCCAAATGTTGGCCCTGGATGTGCATCCCACAAATCTCCATCAACTGCAAGATGCTATCCTATCAATATGGGCCAACATTTCTAAAGAATGCTTTCAGCACCTTGTTGAATCAATGCCACGTAGAATTAAGGCAGTTCTGAAGGCGAAAGGGGGTCAAACACAGTATTAGTGTGGTGTTCCTAATAATCCTTTAGGTGAGTGTATATCACCTGAAAATTATTGAATCCAATAAGCATTCATTTTTGTATGGTTTGGAGTTGGAAAATTTGCATGGAAATAATGATAAGATCAGAATACTCACTTGCTTAATAATTGTGCATGCAGTTTATTTACTGAAATCGTGTCTCTTACCCTATAAACTGTTCTGTGACAGACAGTTTTGGCTCAACTATGCTCAGATTCAAAGAAAACTGAATGTGAAAACTGATATCAAATCAATTATAAACTTTGAAGCCATTTTTCTCAGTTTCAGTGTTCAAATAGTTAAAGTGTTTTGCCATTGCGGGGCATATATATCTCTGGATTTCAATGTATAGTCATCACTATCATACTGAGTTTGATGAAAATAGTGCATCTGTCCTTCAAACTATACCCCTGATTTGTAATATCCCTTCTTGGACTATAAATATACATCACCTTACGAGTGCGAAGTGTCACGTCAACCTGTAAATGTGTGTGAGATTGACCTCTCACCCTTGGGTGTGTGCTAGGGGGAGCAGACATTGATTTTATCTGCAGGTTTTTAATAATAGAGTTCCATTGTGTCTTTGAGGAGCAGACAGGATGGTGACAACAGAACATGTGATAAAATCTTTTCCTCATTTATTTCTCTTAGCTCTCTAAGGTCAGAAGACATACTGTATGTCTATTTGTGTCTGCCTGAATGACTAATGGTTCTAGGGTTGAGGGCCCTTAACACTATTACAAGTCACTACAAATGATTATCACAGAGTTTAGGGGAGAAAGAGTATGCCTAGTTCCAAAAATGAGGAACAGCACAAGCACACAACAACACTACTCTAACTATTGCTGCAGTATATAGTATGTATACTGTGCATAGTATGTACATTTTCTGTACGCATAATTACCTGGATGATCCATTACATTTGCCGAAATGTGCAGCATACAACAGAGCATACTGTGCTGTGTACTGTCTTATCCAATGCAATGCACTTGACCTGACCACACACAATCTCGGCGGCCTGAAAGTGGAATCACACCAGGGAAGAATGTGCTGGATGGCCTCTGTCTGCTTCTTGACTGCCGAGAACTACTGGGCAAAGTCCTCGGCAGTGTTGCCGAACAGGCCACCTTGAGAGATGGGGGAAACGGCATCCCTCATCTCTGTCCACCATAGTGGACACTGCCTGCCCGAGAGGCCACGCCGTGACCTTTGTCGCCCGCAGGTCTTTCAGTTCCTTGGCCTGGTGGGCCTGCTGGAGGGCCATGGCATGCAAGGCAGAGGCGGCCTGTCCGGCAGCACTGTAAGCCTTGGCCATCAAGGACGATGTGAACTTAAAGGCCTTGGACCGGACCCTAGGACGATTCCACCAGGTGGCGGCGTTTAATAGGCACAGGTGCACCGCAATCACCTGCTCAAACCGAGGAACCTCCATGTACCCCCTGGTCACCCCGCTATCGAGGGTAGTGTGAGTGGACGAACTCCCCACCATGATTTTGTGAGCTCCTCATGAACCTCCAGGAAGAAAGGAACCAGGGCAGGGAGCGGCTGGAGTGGCTTTCCCTTTATTTAAGAAAGCCGTGATCACAACGTAGCCATGGTCATGTTCTCACAGTTTTCTTTTAGAGAAAAGAAACAAGGGGCGTTCTCTGCACTTATCTGTGCAAGAAGGGAGAACCTGTTGTAAATGTGCCGTATATCAAACAGCCTTTTAAACACTCGTAGAGGCGAATGGAACGCCAATGGATTAGCTTTCAACACTGATCGGCTCTGAAGAACAAATTGGCCTTATTGGCCTTTTCTCAAATATCAGAGGAGACTGGGACTCCCAAGTTCGACCCCTAGTGTCACTACATCGACACAACAACGAGAGAGTGACCGATAGAGAATGTTGTGTCTATACTGTACACATACAGTCAGTGGTTTACATACACCTTAGCCAATTTAAACTCACAATTTCTGACATTTAATCGTAGAAAACATCCATGTCTTAGGTCAATTAGAATCACTACTATATATTAAGAATGTGAAATGTCAGAATAGTTGTAGAGAGAATTATTTATTTCAGCTTTTATTTCTTTCATCACATTTCCAGTGGGTCAGAAGTTTACATATACTTTGTTAGTATTTGGTAGCATTGCCTTTAAAATTTTTAACTGGGATCAAACATTTTTTCAAGCTACTCACAATAAGTTGCTGGAATTTTGGCCCATTCCTCCAGACAGAACTGGTGTAACTGAGTCAGGTTTGTAGGCCTCCTTGCTCGCACACGCTTTTTCAGTTCTGCCCACAAATTTTCTATCGGATTTAGGTCAGGGCTTTGTGATGGCCACACACTTTGTTGTCCTTAAGCCATTTGAATCCCCTTTTTCTCCCAATTTGGAATGCCCAATTCCCACTACTTAGCAGGGCCTCGTGGTGGCATAGTTACTCACCTAAATCCGGGTGGCAGAGGACAAGTCTCAGTTGCTTCCACTTCTGAGATGTCAATCCGCTCATGTGGCTCGTCATGCATGACGCCGTGGAGACTCTGCATATAGCAGCAGCACAGCACCCCCACAACATAATGCTGCCACCTCCATGCTTCACAGTTGGGATGGTGTTCTTCAGCTTGAAAGCCTCATCCTTTTTCCCCCAAATATACTGTAAGGATAGTCATTATGGCCAAACAATAACATTTTGTTTCATCAGACCAAAGGAAATTTCTCCAAAACGTAAGCTCTTTGATCTTTGCTGAGCAGCCTTTCAGGTTATGTCTATATAGGACTCGTTTTACAGTGGATATAGATACTTGTCTACATGTTTCCTACAGCATCTTCACAAGATCCTTTGCTGTTGTTCTGGGATTGATTTGCACTTTTCACACCAAACTACGTTCATCTATAGGAGACAGAATGCATCTCCTTCCTGAGCGGTATGATGGCTGCATGGTCCCATGGGGTTTATACTTGTGTACTATTGTTTGTACAGTTGAACGTGGTACCTTCAGGCATTTGGAAATTGCTCCCAAGGATGAACCAGATTGTGGAGGTCCACAATTGTTTTTCTAAGGTCTTGGCTGATTTTTTTTTAAATGTCCCATGATGTCAAGCAAAGAGTTTGAATGTAGGCCTTGAAATACATCCACAGGTACACCTCCAATTCAGTACACCTCCTATGAGAAGCTAATTGGCTAAATGTCTAAAGGCTTGACATAATTTTCTGGAATTTTCCAAGCTGCTTAAAGGCACAGTTAACTTAGTGTATGAAAACTTTTGACCCACAAGAATTGTGATATAGTCAATATAGCAAACAACTGTTGGAAAAATTACTTGTGTCATGCACAAAGTAGATGTCCTAAATGACTTGCCAAAACAATAGTTTTCTAATATTAAACCTGTGGATTGGTTAACAAATGAGAGGCAAAAATAAGCTCAATGCCGAAACTATCTGTTCACTGTTGCATATGGGGCACTTCTGGGACGTGTCACCTTGCATGTAAACGGTGCCACATGTTAATATGGGCACTAAAACAAAAATGCACTCACAGAGGATGTGTGAACCCGGTGTGAGATACTATTCTCCTCAATACAATTGTACAGAGGTGTTATCTGAGTTACCGTAGCCTTTCTGTCAGCTCAAACCTGTCTAGCCATTCTCTTTTGACCTCTGTCATCAACCAGGTGTTTGTGTCCACATAACTTCTGCTCATTGGTTGTTTTTTGCACCATTCTCTATATACTCTAGAGACTAAATACTCAAAACAACCTGTCTGGCACCAACAATCATGCCATGGTCTAGATCACATATTTCCCACATTCTGATGGTTGATGTGAACATTTACTGAAGCTCCTGACACATATCTGCATGATTTTATGCATTACACTGCTGCCACACAATTGGCTGATTAGATAATCAGATGAATAAGTAGATATATAGGTGTACCTAGTAAAGTGACCAGTGAGTGTATTCAGTATGTCTATGTATGTCACCTGCAACCTTCCTAGCTGTAAGCCTACAGAGCCCCCTTGAGGACAAAACTGGAATGTGTAACATTATTTTACAAGCTGACACAATAGAAAGGAATACGCACCCGCCAGAGTGGCATGTGACACTGTGAAATTTAACACTTACCAGGTGTTAAATTCAGACCCTGAATATATGCAATATAATATAATATTTATGGATATAGCCTAATACTTGTATTTGAAATTCACCCAGATAGAAGGTCTCCATTAAAATTAACAGCATTAGAGGGGAGAGAATTTCTTTCATATGTAAGCAAAATGGCCATTAGAACTGAAATATATCCATTTGATTCTATATCAAATCTGATTGAATCAAAATCAATTTGAACTGAATTGAGAGCTTGTGAATCAGAATCAAATCAAATATGGAAATATGTATATGAACAAATTAAAACAGCCCTGGACTACAATGTAGCATACTACTGTTTAACATGTTTATTGTGGAACAATGCCTACAGTTTCACTTATTTATTTTAATTAGTAGGCATTATACAGTGTATAATGTGCAGTATTCAGTAAGTTGTAAGATAGTATTCTGTTTCAAACATATGGTCAAAGAGTGAATTCTATTTCCGTTTTCAGGAATTAAAGGAAACATACAACAGCATGAAGTGTGGGAGTATTTTGCCGGTGTTACTGCATGAGACTGAGAGCTTTTCCTGTTTATCAGCTTATATACATTTAGAGATGATTGTGGAAGGAAGCGCATAGTCCTTGTGTGTGTGTGTGCCTGAATTATGATGCAGCGTTTGGGGCTACAGATGTGTTTAGTTAAGTAAGTGTGGGTGCACTTATTTTGACAACCTGTCTATTACAATTTAAAACAACGAGTTTTACTGTTGAACTCATCTCATGCAGCCCCCCCCTGTAAATGCAGAAACAGAAGACAGAAATAGATATTCACAGCATACAGAGATCCTTCACATTATTTTGGGGTTAAGGGCATTAATACTATGCCATTATTGATTAATGTGGTCTTTTGAACATGCAGCTGAGGAAATACAGGGCCTCTGTGTGTGTGCGTGTGTCTGGAGACTTAAGGGTATGTAGAGGGCATCTATAAGTCACAGGTCTATTGTTCTTTGCTCAGCCCTGAAGTTATTAATGGCCCAAGGCCAGCCCTTAATATTCCTCTCACTATATAAATAAACCTGGACACCCTGTGTCACAGCACTGCACATAAAGTTCATCCTCACACACGGATGCCAAGAAAGACATGTTTCTAAATCATCATCTTTTGCCATCAGAAGCAGGGGAAAATCAGCAGTCTTTCATGACTTAGTATGGCATGCTCGGAGACATACTGGTTATGTAGCATTCCCTTCATTTTATGATCATTCTATAAAAGTTATCTTGAGCTTTCTCTGAAAAATGAGCGGTCCATGACCTGTTTTGCCCAACTGGAACTGACTCCAGTTGCAGCAACTTTTTCAGAAGTTATCATCCTTTTGCCTTATTCCTTCGAAGTCTTTACCATCCACTGTGAGAGATTTGGATAACTAAAAGGTGTGGGGCTTAAACATATTGGTATTCTGAACACACTTTTTAAGCCATTTTTATTGGAAATTCTGTTTGATCATGATTGTTCTTCCTTCAAAGTGCCCTTTGGAGGGGGATTTATCCCGCTGGGAACACAGAGATTTTTCTGAATTTATGTTGTTTTATGTTTGTTTGTCTTTATGGCAAAACATTTGTCAACATTTGCTAAAGGGCTGGCTTGTTTTTAAAAAAAATGTATAGTGTGCACCTCGCTTTAGTCCTAACCCTATCACTATCACTAACTCTAGCCTTAACCATTACTATTACCTTACCCATTACCTTAGCCAACAACCAGAAAAATTTGAGGGAATTGAAGGCACGGTCACATTTACCTTTGCATGACGTGGTGTGGGCGGACGTTAATCATGTGTGAAACCATAAAAAATGGACTTGCCAAGCAACCTCTTTTTAATGCTGCACTTTACACGCTGTGAGAGTAAAGTAAAAACGTTAAAAGAAACTTACTGCTAAAAGTATATCCTTGTCCATTGTGACTATTCAATGCAGCTGTGTACAAAGCAAAGCTGACACAGAGGTCACTGCCAAACCAAGCAACTTCCTATTGGTCAATACGGCAAATTCACCTGTCAAAGTTCATCAACCTTGAACTCCATGTGAAATCAATCAGTGGAAATTCCACCAGAAGTCCATCGCAGGAAATTCACGAGTGCGCAGATTCCCATTTAGACGAATGTGTTTCGCCCACCAAATTTCGCCACATGAGGGTAAATGTGACCATGACTTGGGAGGTTGTTATTTTGCATTTTTTGCAAGGCCCTTAAGCCAAGCCCTTTTTAACCATACACTTTAAAATTTTGGGGAGAATTTTAATAAGAAAATAATGTAAAAATTCCACATACACAAACTGTTAATTGGTTAACTGGTCCTTTCCATGTAGCCTATAGTGAAAAATTATAAATCAAGCCAACACATGTAATTTCTTGCTAAATATTATATTTAAATTTTGTAAAAGTTTAAGCTTTTATAGATTTACCTTATAGTTAACATGGCAAAAATGTATTTTATGTTTAAAAAGAGAATACATGTTTGGTAAATTATTGATAACATTACAGTGGAAACAATAATTAGGTGTACCCAAAAGTCCCTGCATGACCCATTACATTCAATTACATATATATCCTCAGAGAGTAGTATGCTCGTAGGCTTGTGTGCGTAGTGGTTGTGTGCGGAGCAGTAGTAGTGCAGAGATGTATAACTGAGGGGAACTCAGAAGAAGCAACAATGGAGGCGAGGCTACAGGCAGGATGGTAACCACAATCCCAGCGCACACAGCGCAGAATGGTAACCAATACACAGAACACATAATAGGGTATACTAGGACGGAGGGAGAAAGTGGTAAGCAACAGGACTCAAACAACAATCGAGTGACGAACACAAAACAGAGTGAGGTAAATACAGTCAGGGAATTAATGGCGATCAGGTGCTGCTCGCTCGCAGCAAGCTGGAATGATCAGCATTACCATGGAAACAATTGTGGCTTCCATGGCAATGATAATTACGCAAGTCAGCGACACTTGAACCAAACACAGAGAACATGTAATAACAACCTGGAAAAAAAAACAGCAAACTCACCGAGACAGGGCCACTCCTGATGTAACGTATGTAATTATATGGGCCTTTTTTTACCACTTGTATACTGATTTTCGTAGTTCTAGTAGGTTGGTATTTAAACATTATATAATTGAATGATTTGGTAATGAACTGTAAAATATGCAGGCACCAAAATAGTATCCTGTTCTGCCTGAAACATGGTCACTGTATTTTTACATTAATTTCTGCCAAGCACAGCTGCCGGTTTTATACCATAAATTTAACAGGATTTTATCTTTAATTTTTTTTAAGGTGTCAGTCCTAAAATCTAATTGGTTAATAGGAATGTTGTTCCAGGACCAACACGGATGTCATATATGGCAAAATAATGTTATTTACATAAAGATATTTCAATCTCTCTGTCTGTGAAGTTGCAAGTTTATGTTTCTATGTGCTATTTGCAAGATTGACAAAAAACATTTGAAATGGGTTCTGCAGTCGAAATTCAAAATATTGAAGAGTTGTCTGCCGTAGACACGAAGACTCAACGTTCATGCAGGTTGCCAGAATGTTGGCATGCAAATTTGCCAACTCAGCATCAGTTTAAAAGGATTTCTGGGCTTTAAGCTGTCTCCATCTTCCAAAGGCATCTAATATTTATCATTGTTTTACTACGCCTCTGCTCATGGTGTTTTTAGACAGATGGTGTGGCTTTTTAGATCAGGTGGAATCTGCTATCTCTGATCCAATTAGTTTGCTGGCTTCCATGGCTGCAACACACAGTGTTGTTTGCCTACAAACTTGTTCAAATCTGGCAACCAGGCAGTGTCGAAATACTATTGGTGATTGGGCAGTGGGCGGGATCACACAGGCCAAAATATAAACATAAATTCCGGCCCGGAATGGAAACTTCAAAGTAGAATATACTGGCTGTAGAATTGTTATCGGAGAAGCCAGTATTTACTTTAGCATGCATCCTAATTCTATAATGACATATTATGGTCATTTTATGATTTAGTTCATATAAATTATTACATATTAGTCAAGTTTATGTTATATATCACCTTTAAAGTGTCAGATGTCAACAGGCACAGACTGGCCATTGGGAAATTTTCCCAGTGGGCGGCTGCGAAACGGGGACGAATGGGCCGCGATAAGCTGAAATGGGCTGCCACTTTATGACAGCGACCCCCAGAATCAGAATCTAGATCCATTAGAATACATGCTAAAAAACAACTCTCACATCAGCAAAACAAGATCATGCCCAACATTTTAATTCCTTACGAGTAGTCAGTTTACATAGACAACATTACGCTGTGATGACTAAACCTACATTATGAAGGATGGAATGGCACTATTATGGATTTGAAGTTCAACTGGCTTCAAACTGAATGGAGGCTTTATTTAACCCCATTAGACTCTTGACTATATTTTCAGAGGGGAGAAATGAGGCTGGCCAAGTGTGCAACTGTAGACGAACAGAACGAAAAAGGGAAAAATAAGAAGAATCCATCCATCTCTGTCAGTGAAATTGCTGCCCTCAGCACCACAGACTCATTAGAGACCAGGTGGTAGTGATGAAAGTAGGTGAGGTAGGTGTGTATGTCTACGTGTGAGTGTGAGTGTGTCTGCGGGATGAAGAAGTAAAAGTCAGGCTCTCTCTCTCTCTCTTCATAAGATCCACACTATAAAATGCCGACTGAGTCTACAGGGAGTTACTTGTGCTGAGAAAGCACTCTCTGTGGGTATAAAATAGGGCGAGGACCTTGTGTGTGTGTGTGTGTGTGTGTGTGTGTAACTCTCTCTCTCTGTTGCACATACCCTCTATTGCTTCTGAGCTCTCAAAATTAGGTTCCATATAGCTCCAGGTCAAAAGTGACCACAGCCGTTCTATCTTTTTTCTTTCCCTAAAAGCTTAAACCATATGTACATAATTCTCAATCCAGATCTTCAAGAAACATCTCTCATTCTGAAGTGGCATCAGCATGGGATGCTGGTATGCTGGTGTAACCATCCGGCTTCTTGGATAGTTGAAATTGTTAGCTAGTTTCTCTCATAGCAGAGGTCTTATTGGGTCCTAAGATCTGTACACGACCCGAATCACTTCTTACCCGAACCACACGCGCATAAATACATTTTTAAAAAAGAGAAACCCGACCCGAGACAGACCCGGTCGGATTTCTCGGGTCCCAACGACAATTTATTTAGAATCCGACTGGACGTGAATGTAAAAGGCAGCGATGTCTGCACAGCCTGCCAACACCAGTATCCAGGAGGTTTTGGTAAATACACATGAAAAGTGGCAAAACCACCACATAGCTATGAGCTCAGTAAAATGCTGTATGATTGGCAGTGAATAAAACATTTTGATTATCGGTTAAGCCCGACGCGGCTGCCATCAAATATTTTGATCTCTAGCTGCGCCTGCCTGAAAGTGGACACTAGACACTTGCGCTTGCCGCATCTCGTGTGTAATGGCCTTTAAAGCGTGGATTGACAGAGAACAGAGAAAAAGTGAGATAATAATGTTGTCGTAGAATTATTTCATATGCATTTGTTTCAAATAATAAAATATTGTTAAACGCCGAAATGAATAATGGGTAGTTGGCATATTTTAAAAGAATTCGGGTCTTCTCTGGCTCATTCAGTAAAAGCGTGTTTATTTAAAATGACCCAAGTCCCGAGGCTACTAATATCAGTGATAATGGAACTTTCCTGTCCCATGTCCGAGGCACTCTTCAAAGTGTTATAAAGTATATAGTTTACAAGTGCTAGAGCAACTAGTCATAGATTAAGTTGAAAATGGTTGATAACAGTAACGCTTTAAATGGTTACATCAGATGGTTACAATTTAGATATAATAGTTACAAATTGGATTTTTTTTGTATGAAACCTGTATACACTCTGCCTGAGTGAGAGAGAATGAGAATAGAAACATAAATAAAGGATAGAGAGAGAGATGCATTTGAGAGCTGGAGTCTGGCCTAAAACTCTGTCACCTAAGAGCAGAGTCCAGAGAGAAGAGACAGAGACAAGAAGAGAGATGTGAAAAGAGCCCTGAGCACAAGTTAAACTCCACTTCTTTCCTTGATCATATAACCTAAAGTAGACCTGCTACATTTAAACTGACCAATCAGCAGACCACATTTAACCCCCACTGTATTGTAATTGTGACCATTTGCAGAGCCCCAGTACACAATCACTATCAGCACCCTTTGTATGTCTTGGAATGCAAGAGGTGTTCTGTTTTCACATAGGAGTAAGAGTTGTAATAGAGGAATTTATTTATTTTTACTTTTCAATCCCACAACATGCAACAGACATTCACTGAAATATGACTTAAATAACTCTCTCTCCACTTCACTTGACTTGAAATTTGAGGTTGTTTCTTGTAAGCCTTCAGAAGAATTGGAATATGACACATGAGCTGTATGGTCTATTTTATGATACATTTGGGTCCTTTTATAACTTTTAAAGTGAGTTCCTATCAACTGCCATTAAATTGAAAAGACAAGAAGACAAGAAAAAAAGGGCATGGGGTGATGATTATGACGAAATATACATTTTTGGGTGAACTGTTCCATTAACATACCTCAAATAGCAAACAACTTTTTAAGACCAGATTATCCTTCGGTTTTCCGCATACTGATAAGTCTTACGCACAATCCGTCTGACCCAAATTTCTTCATCAGCACAGTAAGCGCACAGCCTATTTTTCTAGACATACAGACAGTCTGTGCCTTTGCACGTCATCTTTACACTTGCCGTTGTCTGTGTTAAGGGAGTATCACAGCAGTCGTAATGTGCAGTGTGCATGCATCAAATATGGCTGTATGGGCTTGTGATCAAGAGTATACTTTGAAAGGCTAGAGCGGACGAGCATGCACTAGACAAAATGGCAAGCAGAAAAATTAAGTATTCCCTTACCTTCAAAAGATCAGTGTAGCAGTGTGAGCATGAGATCATTCTCTTATAAGCACAAAGTTCAACATTTACATAAAAAAATCAGAGAGTAGAAAGGAAGAACGTATTAGACTCAGATGTAGACGCAGAAACACACAAACTCTTGCACCTGACCCACAAACATACAAAGAGGCCTGATTGCAGACTTGGAGGTCTTGGAACAGACTAAAGCCAAGTTAGAACAGATGGAGAGAGAGGGAATGACAGAGGGAAATGTGGGGGGAGAACTCACTTCCTACGTACATACATCTCACCTCATCAATCTATATTCCCTTATGATCACACAAACGCACGCATGCACACACACACATAAACACACAGATTTCTGTCAGGTCATGCAAAATCACACTCAAGACCCACCTACAGGTATGTCTGACTATGCCTAATAGCATTGCTGGACTGCTAAACTGTTGGAAAAAATGACTGAAACAGTAAGCAGCAGCAATCTTGTTGTTTATATACTGTCTGTACACATTAAGGCTCATAGCATGCAGGCAGTAGGAATTAACTATAATGTAATGGGGTTCCAGTTTGAAGATTAGGTCAGATTTGGAGCCCATTCCTCATAGTCGAGCAGTTAAACCCTTTTTTTTTCTTACTAGAAAAAATAAATTATGATCTAATGAAAAATATGATCGTGTCTGGTAACATGTGGATGTAAAATGGCTAGAAAAAGCATTTTAGCTTAGCGTAGAGCTGACAATCTACACAAGGTTTATTTCTATTTCTTCTGCTACAAACTTACTTCAAACTTACATATCTGTCTGCTCGTATGAATGTAACACGTCATAAGAAAGTGTTTCACCGCTGTTCAAATGCAATTTGGATCGTTTAAATGTATAAATGTTTTCCATCTGAAAGGACTCAATATTAAATTAAACAAATAACAATAAATCTCAAAGCAATCTCTTCATTAATAAAAATACTATTTGAATGTAACTGTATTCTAATTACCAATGATTTAAATTGTAACTGTAGTGGAATACAGGTACTTAAAGTTTGGAGCAACATGAGGGTGAGGTGAGTAAATAAGAATCTTAATTTGTTTGGTGAACCATCCCTATAAAGCTGAGGCCTAGACCAGAGGTCGGCAACCTTTTTGGCATGGAGTGAAATTTGTTATTTTCCTGGTCAATGGCTGTGCCGATGCGCCTTAAAAACTTTAAGCTACGTGAGAGTCGCTTATGATTCACATCACGTACATTCACGTAACATGCACTTATTGCGTCAATTTCATTAATCTCTATGATTGAGCATCAATACATCTGAAACTACATCTTACTAAAGCCATAATTATTTATTTCTATAATTACATTTTGTAATAGTTAATACATTTCGGTGCCTTGACAAGGTTACAAACAACTTCCATTTTTGTCAGTATTTCCACATTATTTTCATGTTGAGAATTAAACCTCTTGACATACTGGCCAAAGTGATCAGCACATTTGAACTGGACAGGTCCCGTAACAAAGTACTTAATTCCTAATTTATAACGAGTAATCCACGTGCTGTTTTGGGAAACTAACGAGTAATGTTCGTTAAGATGATCGTTATAGCTTAAGTTGCAATGTTATCGGGAAACCCAGCCAATGTCACAAATTTGCTCTTTTGATTACTGATCACGAAATTGTGTGGAATCTTAAATATTTCTTATATTATGTCATACATTTCTCAAAATCACGCAGATGGTTATTACTAGCGTGCAAGCAACAGCAAGAGAGGAGCAGGCTATTTTATTTATATTAAGATTTTCACACCAATCTACATCTTGTTGTAGTCCTTCCTTATGATACCTGTATGCTGGGTTTGAAATCTCAAGGATTAATAGTGGTGTTTTCCTTATTACATCACGTGTTGTTCTGAAAGCAAAAAGAAACAAAATAAACATGGAATGTAGGCTGTCATCCGCACAGCCTATCCGAAGCAAAGAGTGCGTGTTTACTCGAGTGATTAACCGAAAATGAAGTGATGTGCTGCACGAGTCTGTTGGGTATAATTCAGTCTCATCAAATTTTAACTTTTAGCCTCCCATTCAGCTTATGAAAACACGCTGTTTGATCAAGAGGAAGGATTACATCAAGAAGTAGATTGAATGCAGGTGTGGAATTTCATATAAATAAAATAGTCTACTCCTCTTTCGCCATTGCTGGCATGCCAGTCATTACCCCTCCGCATGCCAATGCTGGCAAGCTTGCCATAGTTTGCTGACCCCTGGCCTAGACTTGCTAGGTCTTTATTATTAGATACATCACTCTGCCTCAGAGCAGTAACTCCCACTACAACCAGTCTGAACCACTGCTGGCAACAGCCCCTGCAATATATTTACACATATAAAAACAATCCAGAGAAAGAGTTTCTCCTTTTTGAAACAAAATATTTTTCCCTAAAACTGTTTCTCTCGTACCATAGAGTGACAGCAATTCTCTCTGGCATACACTTAACATCAAAGTGACATTCATTTGAAATTAACATTTGTGACTATGACATCATGCAATGACAGACGTGAGCCTAAACACTGAAAACAAAAGGCATCGTTTTCTATTGCGAAAGGGGGAGTGTATGGCTGCCTTCTCTCTTATGCTGATTTTGTTGCTTTTGTCTTTTGTCAAAATAATGCCCTTCCTTCTCATTTTTAATTGGTCTCTTATCTCTGATGAAAATCTTCAGTTACAATGACATAAAATAAAATGTTTTTAATGGTTTTTAGCATGTTGCTATACAGTTGCTAGGGTGTTCTAGGTCAGTGGTTCTCAACCTTTTTGACATAATCTATCATATTTTAAATAATTTTAAGAAATCTTGAGGCCCCCCCTGAAAGTCTGTTGAGGCCCCCTAGTGAGTCTGACCTCCTGGTTGAGAACCATTGTTTTAGGGTGTTGTGTAACCGGTCCTGCTCAATGAGCTCTGAGCAAGATTCGATCAGCTGGCATGGAAGGTGGGCCTGCTAACAAGGAGGATAAAGGCTATAGCCTCTAGCGTCAGTCAAGTGAGGTTTACAGATACCGCACAGCTATCACGTACCAACTGGCTCCCGTTACACTCACCCCCCTAAATCTCACTCCCATCCAGGTCACGGCACCACTGTAACAGGTCCCGCTCCAAGTTGGATTCGAACCGGCTTCAGCCGGCATGGGAGGCGGGCGTGCTATTGAGGAGGCTAATGGCTACAGCCTCTAGTGTCAGTCACTAGTGCGCCTCTTGAGGCCAAAGGAGTGAGATTTACACATATCGCACAGCTATCATGTACCAGCTGGTTCCCGTTACAGTTGCTTACAGGCCCATTCAAAAGTGCTCACACTCAAGTCTTTGTGATACTGTGGTCCTTGCATATGGTTTAGGTCTCTCATTCAATGTAAGTCTATCAAATTTTTTCTCCTGTTTTAACCTCCGCCAGGTGGGAGTCTGATAACAAAAAGCTGTGTGCTGTGTTCCCAATCTTTTCAAGGCAAATTTTTCAAGGACATTTTATGTGACCAACAAGTGTAATATTTAAGCAAAAACACATGCCTCCATTTAAATCAAGCTTTTATTTCTGTTTGTTTTTGACGGTAGTTCCTCACCTCCAGATAAGCAGTTTGCTCATGGCCCATTGTGATTATTAATCCGTGTAAAGCTGTGATTAAATTTAAAGAGGCCCTATTATGCTTTTTGGGATTTTACCTTTCCTTTAGTGTGCAATATAGCTGTTTGTGCATGTAAAAGATCTGCAAAGTTACAAAGCACAAAGTCCATGCAAAAGGGAGTTATTCTCTCCCACAGACAACACTGCTCAAGAACTACAAAAATGGCTGGATTGTAGTAGCCATTTCTTTTGTAATGTATCTACAGTATGTCACTATGTAACACATCTGCATAATGCCCACCAAAGGGATACTTTGGCCTGCCCTCAAACAAATGAAGTTATAGGCCAGGATGAGTTGGGTTAGTGTTGTTGCCATGTCGAGAAGATGCTTTTTTCTTTACTGCGAAAGTAAAACCTCAAAAATGTGACAAAAATGCATTGCATTTAAAACCAGTAAATTTTCTTCTAGCAAAATGTCTTATATTGATATTCCAAAAGAGAAGGCTGCTCCTAAATCTTCTTTAATATCCTCTGCCCTGTGTGTAAAAACACATTTTAAAGTGGATAGCATGGAAAAACTTTCCAACTGGAGACAAACAGACATGTGGTGTCTGAAGAAAATCTAAAATAGGCCCTGGGAGCATATATAACCATGTAGGCCATAGACCAGCAGAACCATAAACCTCCTCAGATGAGACGATCCACACCGCAGAACCGCCTCTTGGTTCTATGACATTTCCTCCCACACTAAGAAAACAGATGTCGAACAGAAAGAAGGCTGGCCCACTTGTCCTTCTTTATTAGGCAGAAACACAAAACACACTGCCCGATATCCTCCTCCAATCATTAAATATGATTCCCTTTCACGTGTTTGTCTGCTGACCCTGGCCAACCTCGAGCCAGACGGGCATCCCGTGCCACCTCAGTTATACCCTACTGGTCTCGCACACATTATTCGAACTCGGGCACTTCTGAAATTCAGTAGCTGACACCCCCACTCCTTCCAATTTTCTCCAGAAAGAAACAGTGGAGGGCGCTAATGGAAAATAAAAACTTTTAATTGACTAGTTTAGTGACCAATTCTGGAGGTGTCATTAGGTGGTCTTATGTGGCATGATTGAGTCATTGAATCATTATATTCACAACCCAAATCTGCAAAGAGACTTTAGCATTATAAGAACAAAGCAGATCTATAGTTTTCGCTTCTGAAATTCATTAGCTGACACCCCTCTCCTTCCAATTTTCTCCAAAAAGAAACAGTGGTGGGCGCTACTGAACCCCCCCCCCCAAAAAACATCTAAACAACAGAATACTGTTTGTGAGAGAGGCAAAAGTGTTGATCATCTCGGCTAGCCACTCCAAAGTCATTAAGAAAGCTCTCTGCTCAGCGGACACGCCACTACAAGAGATTCACAAATCAAACACATCAAAACACTGCCTGCCCCACAAGGACCCCACAAAATCAGCTCCTTAGTGCACAAGTAATTAACATAGGCATAAAGTGTGTTCTAACAATAGAGACTTTAAATTAAAACAAAGAGATGCAGTGCTCTATTGTGCCGAAACTGTGATCTATTCTGTCGGGAAATTCCCACCCACAGTCTGTGCACTAACCGTCTGATGCTTATAGTACAAAAAATTGGAAAAGCTTTCTCAGTCCAGCCAGACCAAATCTGATCGGCAGACTTCTACAGGATTTCCGAGAGGCTAGTTTGCACTGGTATGGGTGGAAGCATGAGCTGATTGCACAAGGTTCCATGTTGACACAATGAGGACTAAATAATAAAATAATTTGCCAGGTTAGTCACATCACATTTTTTAAGATATTCATTGTTTAGTTTGAGGCACATAGCAGAAAGTAAAGCAGATATCCATGAGCAGAGCTGTATATTCTGCTTTGTTTACTTAGTTATGTCTGTGAAATACTTTGTAATGATGTTCTGTGCTGTACTTACATTCGTTACACATTTTCCACTATTTTCCCGTGTGTTTTCTGTACAATCGCTTGCAGAGACTCATGCTCAATTATATTAATTATTTATTTTCCCATGCCGATCTTTTATTATGGTAAGAGCTGCCTCTGATATCCCCTCCCCTAGACATCACGTAATGACAAACACGACTGTGACTGGTTGCTTAACATGTCAGTTAGAGGGCTTTTTCTGCCTAAGTGGGCGGTCCTTTGCCAATGTTTGCTGCTATATACACCAGACATTTGCTGTTTTAGTCAAAGGTCTGGTTACGCAAGACTAGGATATTTGTAGTTAATCTTTAGAACTTCAAAATGCATAATCTCTGATAAAGTTCACAGTTAAATTATTGAGGATTGTAATAAAAAGCTAATTGCAGATTACTGGGTTCCCACACTTTTTGACCAATTAATTTTCATGATATTTCCATTCATTTCTGATTACTGGAAAAGGAAATGTAAAAATAATCTTGATAAAAACCAATTTGCTAGTGAATCATTCTGACTGATGTGTGACCTGGTTCGATTGACTCTTTGAAAAGAACTGATTTAAAATAATGATTTGCTCACAAATCTAACATCGCTTTGGCTTCTGATCAGGTATTACTATACACAAGCTGTACACAAAGACAATATCTAGTTAATTACATTTTAGAGCAGAGCATGACTAGCAAAATGTATTGTAATTTTAATTACTTGTCCATGACTTTAAAATTGTATCAGTTTCAATGATTTTCCAGGCCTGGAAAATGCAATTAAAAAATTCCTTGCTGTTTCCAAATTTTCTATGGCTGTGTGAATCCTTATAAAAGAAAATAAGAATGGAATAATGTGAAGTCAGCCAGTTTTTTTTAATGATTAGCTGACTATATTATACCAGTTATTACATCGCTTCTTTCCAAATACATAAACAAAATTAAATATTGATTTGGAGTTTAATTTGTTTTATTATGATTGCACAGTGATGTGAGAGACATACAACTAGCACTGCTATGTTGGAATTTGCTGCCTAGGACAATGGTCAATTATACAGATTAGCGATCATTATTATACAAAAATATCCGACCACAGAATGCTTATCAGAATGTAGTATTGACCAATTGGAATCAAGTATCCCACATAGCCATGTAATAAGAAGATTTAGTGGTATGTGGGAACATGGCGGTTGGGAATATACTATTCTTAATGTGGCACATCTTTCAGAAACATCCAAAATAGGTAGTCAAAATTTTTTTTTTATTTCTGAACATAGCCCAACTGATTCCACAAAATTAGGTGACTCTATTGTTAAATGCTGGACAGATTTTACGTAGTTAGCTCACAGTGAGTTTGGAACAAATTCAGAGAGTATTTTTGGCCACCAGCTGCATTGTAAGTGCGGCATGATTTTAACAAGACCGTCAGGCCATCTGAGAGCAGCACAGATGGCCAAAACTCATCCCACCATTAGCCCCTCAGAAATTACAAAAACATTTTGAGGTCCTCTACAACTCCCCTGTTACCACAGCAACACAATAAATATGGCGCCAAGTCCAGGAACCTTATCATTATGAAGGCACAGTTCTCTTGGCTAGGTGTTGAATGATAGGGAAATGCTGTTCCAGTTTCCCTCTCAGCAATCTTCTGCTTCAATCACAGATCATAAACCTACATTAATTTTTGTGGTTATGAATATATTCTCACTCATCAAATTGTGCGAAAAGAGCCTACATCCCTCTGCTTCATTTTATCTCTCGAAAAAATACCTTTGCTTCAGGCAGTGGAGCTGATTTCCTCTAGTTTATCTCCCAGAGGTCAGATAGAATTTGTAAGAGAAGATATCATGGATGACCGCAATGGGTACTCTGGAAACATTCTCAGAGATTTTAATTCTAGTATAATTTGAAACAAGAGGACAAAAGTGTCTGGAAGATTTGGAGCACATTTGATTATTAGTCATTCTGAACAAAGATGGTGTGCGGATATTATAAACAATACAGTCTTCTACACAAAATATGCATAAGCAAGTAAACAACAACAGAAATACGAAAACTTTTAAATGAAACAGATAAATACAAAACATTTCACAGACAACATGCTAGTGTAATCGGTCCTTCTAGACCCGCTCCGAGCGGGATTCGAACCGGCGTCAGCTGGCATGGGAGGCGGGTGCGCTAATGAGGCTACAGCCTCTAGCGTCAGTCGCTAGTGTGCCTCTTGAGGCGAGGGGAGTGAGGTTTTTACACACACCGCACAGCTATCACATACCAGCTGGCTCCAGTTACACACTCACCCCCTAAACCTCAATCCCTTCTGGGTTACGGCACAACTGTAACTGATCCTGCTCGACCCGCTCTGAGCGAGATTTGAGTTGGGAGTTCGAATCCAGGGCGAGCTGAGTGACTCCAGCCAGGTCTCCTAAGCAAACAAATTGTTGCTAGGGATGGTAGAGTCACATGGGGTAACCTCCTTGTGGTTGCAATTAGGGGTTATTTCTCTCAATAGGGCATGTGGTAAGTTGTGCGTAGATCGCAGAGCTTAGCATGAGCCTCCACATGAATCTCCGTAATGTCACATAGCGAGCCACGTGATAAAATGTGTGGATTGACTGTCTCATAAGTGGAGGCAACTGAGACTTGCCCTCCGCCATCCGGATTGAGGTAATGCCACCATGAGGACCTACTAAGTAATGTTAATTGGGCATTCCAAACTGGGAGAAAAGAAGATAAAAAAATATAAATAAAATAATAATGTAAAATTATATTGGTATAATGGTTAAATAGCTAAATAATGTAATTTTACTGTAAGTATTGATGGCGGCTTGCCATCTGTCTCCACATTTGATGAATTATGAATTTTTTTATCGACTAGAGGGACAGACTGTTTACTTTATGTTTCTATTGCCAAATTTATATAAATAACATCACATCAATCAATAAAATGGTAGGGCTACAAATGAACATTAAAAATCCACAAAACACTCTGCTAATAAACCGCCTGTGAAATGTTATAACTGAAGTTGGTGTTTCAAACACCTGTTGCAGAAGAGAACATTTGCATATGTCCATATCGCCCAGTCGTCTCTGCCAAACATAAACTATGCAAGTATCCGAAAGCCTATTTTCGCCTGGTACACCGACTCGTCTGTTTTCCTATTTATATCTCTATAAATGCTCAAAGAAACGTTATATAGCTCAGGAAATTCAGCAACAGTGAGTTTATTCTTCTCAATTTTGTGTTTGAATACATAAAAGTTAATGTCATTTGATTGGTTGTGAATAAATTCATTTCCAATTGGTCAGTGACAAGTGGCAGCCACGGGGAGATAAAATATTTGTATCTTGCGCGGTGTGGGCCGCAAGCAGTCTTGCGCAACGAAGCAACAGGATTCTTGTGAACGAGCTTGGAAAGCAGCGCCACTTCGACTGCCGCCTCCGTTTTGACGCCTGCCACGTTTCTCTAATTGAAAATGAATAGGGAATTTGTGGTGACCGCATGCCATGTAAAACATCCCATGTTCAAATCCTTTGGAATTTGGAAATGTTTGAAACTTTGGGAAAAATTATTTGATCACTAACAAGGTAGGAGCAATAATAACCAACATATCATTCTCTCTTTTCCTCCCTCTCTTTTTTCAAACACAAACAATACACCCTCACTTATATACCACCCTTTCATACAAAAATGACTTAGGAGCTAAAGTGTTCCAGCTATTGGTATTCTGCTCAGAACTCTCCAACATACAAACACAGAAAGATGTCCAATCAAGATAGAATCGCTATCACTGCTATTAAATAGAAAACTGTGACACCACTGTGACATAAAAGAGTGCTTAATTTTTTTTCTTAATTTCATTTTTTAAATCTCAGTTTAATGTGCTATTTTAATGTAAGCTATTTGTAGGTTGATTTCCCCAAAAAGTCAAAAAATGTTTTATCAAACAATGGAAGAATGGAAATATGCTTAAGGTGGTGGGATGTTTGGAAACATCAATTTAAAAAAAATAAAATCTTTTGGTGGTCCTAGTGGTACAGAAACACACTTCACCTTTTAAGTCAGACATGTTCTTTAAAAGGCTCATTTCACTATGCTATTCATGTTATCCTCTAAATACTAACTTCCACAATGAGCATTCCCTTACACACACAGTCAACCACAGGCATTTAGTGTGACTGTGCATGAGTGCGTACTAGAGTGTGTGTATAGTTAGTATCAAAGTCAGAGTTAAAGACAGTTTAAGTGGTCAATGAACATTGGGATGGCCAAAGCAATCATTAAATAAATAGCTGTGGAACAGTAGCAGTGTCCTTTGTGGTCATGGCTGCCCAAAGTAACATATCTCAGTGTTTCAGATTTACTGAGTTGAAACCCAATTAAGCCCACACACAAAGTTACAACATAGCAGGGATTGAAGAAAAGGCTAAAAATTGCCAGTATAATCCAGTTCTGAATGTACTGTTGTTTGCCGTACATTCCGCTGTGTATTTCTCTGAATTATTCTGGATTAGAACCTTCTTACTTTTGGAGGCCAGGGGTTACAATCAAAGCTTGGCTGGACTTTACACAATGGAACTTCTTTGCGGAGTCAATTAGGACTTGTTCTGTCACTGACTATGTCTTACGTCATTATCTTACCAAACAGGTGCAAGAATGTATTGCTGCAATGCATTAAGCACTACACTAACCACATGTCCAAAGCAGCTGCTGCTGTGGAATTTGATGAATGGAAAGCTATTAGTAGACTGAATTTCAGCTGTTAGTCTGTAACTATTCAGTAGATGGTTTGATCTCAATTCATAATCCCCATTTGGAATTGAACCTGCGATCTTTGTATGTGCAGCCCAGGACCTTAAATGGATAGTTCACCAAAAAAAATGAAATTATGTAATCATGTTGGTCCAAACCCATAAGACTTTCTCTTCTTCATGGAGCACAAAAGGAAATCCAAGTCTCAGTCACCATTCACTTCCATTGCATCTTTTTTCCATAAAATTAAAGTGACTGGTGACTGAGGCAGTTATTAGGCCTAACATCTCTTTTTTTGTTCCTCAGAAGAAAGAAAGACATATGGGTTTGGAACAACATGAGCAACAATTTTTGTGTAAACTATTCCTTCAACCATTCGGCAACCAGCATCCAATTTAGACCATTTAAAATCTCTTAACATCTCTAAAGTAAGAGTAAAGAGTTCATGTAAAATACCAAAATAGATACTCTTAAAACACAATCCCTATCACAGATATACCTGTATTGAGATGGCATGTCACATATACAACACACAGTTATTTACACATATGCATGGCCTATAATACAAATGCACACACACACACTTACAGACTTCAATCCTTGCGTGCAGGAATTCTTGCACCTCATCTGAACTGTGTGCTTAAAATTCAGCTTCCAGTCTAACTCTAAAATAGTCTTGGCAGCAACAAGACAAGTACAGACACCTGCACAGAAAGAAAGTGTGTGTATGTGTATGTGTGTGTGTGTGAAAACACTACAGAATACACTATATACTGTGGATGGATGGATGGATGGACACATTACCTCACTATATTGCCTCACTATATTGCAGGGGGAATTCACAAAGAATTAATTTTATTTATTGGTTTAGTGTCTGATTCACCACAGTAATTATGCAGATTAGGCAACGGAGCAAACATGACCACAAAATCTGTGTTGAACGAAATTTGCATGGTGCTTTCCAATCTAGCAGGCCGATTCTGAGTGCTATATTATGGAGGATGCAGCTGACCATCGTAATCTGAAACAACCAGAATCATGAATTATCTCTTTAACATGCCGAAAGAGCACTTGACTACACGTGCGTCCGGTTATATGCTACCTGTGGCAGGCAAATAACTAGGTTTAATGAATAATGAATTCATTTTAGAAACAACACTGCATAAGATGTATAGGTTTTTCAGAGAATGTATTTTTAACATGTGTATATTGTCTTACTGTACTGGCAGAGTTTTTATTGTCAAAACAAGTAAAAAAATCTACCAGTTCTGAATAAGTAATCCAAAGTATTTAGAATACATTACTGACCTTGTGTAATCTAACGGAATACGTAAAAAATTACATTTTACAGCATGTATTCTGTAATCTGTAGTGGAATACATTTCAAAAGTAATCCTCTCAACCCTGATAATGAGCCATAGAAAAGATTAATTTTTGCAGGGAAAAGAACGATAATTAATTAATTTAAATACTCAAGAATAACTGTATCTAATTAAATTAAATTGAGGGTGGTTAATGAATAAGACAAAGGTTTTTGCTCTGAAATACAATGCGCAAATGTGGCAAAACTGTTTAGTGAATTTGCCCCAGCAAAATTTTTGATTGTCTTATCAAATAATTTGCAGAGAAGCAATTGTGCAAATTACAGTGCTTTATAGTTAATTTGTTACAATGGACATGGAAGTTAAAGTGCACTGCAGTGTAACATCCTGTATTACATGCGGTGTATTTAGTTTTTTTACTGCACAATGTAGCAGGTCATCCTGGTATTCAATGCAAACAGAAAATGTGCATGCATGTGTACAGTGCAAATACTATGTAAAAATTGAAGTATGGTAGCATGCCATTCATGCATATGCCATGTACACAAATCTGCTTGAGCAGAAATGTATCCCAGTATTCTAGAGTCATTGTGCCTAAGAGTCATTATGTAAGAGCAATGAGGCTCAGCTGAACCAGCTGTTTCTCTTGATGAAGCAGTCCATGTGAAGCTCTGGAAATCATATTAGTTTAACAAGAATTTAAACATTGGGATGATCATTTATACTGAGAACTGGGGTCAGTGCCCTCATATCTCTCCATGCCACTGGCATAACTAATTGAACCACTGTTTGCCAAGAACTCTATGTATGTGTGTGCATGTGTGAGTGTGATAGGCTCTTGTTATCAGTGGGACAGGATTATTTTCACTTTCCCTCTTTGTGGCATCAGGACACACACATGCAGCCTCTCATCTCCCCTCTTGATCTTTGTGTTATATAGACAGGTGTAATTACCTCTAAACTGACCTTATCTGACCTTGCTCTCTTTCTCTCCTTGTTTTACTCTATGCCTGCATCTGCTCGGCATCACAGGTTAACGTCTCAGTTCTTGATGAACAAAAGACCAGTGGTGTCATATTTTGGAACTGATTTGACAACACTTTTTGATCTTTGGATGTAAAAAAAAAGTGTCTTTGTTACATCATGGTTCCTTCAGATCAGGGCACTGGTTTCTGGGATCCTTAAAGCACTAGAACAGATTAGTTTCTAATAAACTGAGATAATTATTATTTTTTTTGTGGAACTTTAAAAGTTTCTCCTATGACATCAGACTGTAAACACTTTCTGGTTCTTATTGGAGCCATAATTTTTAAGAGTGTTGGTATCCAGTTTAAATTAAGCTAAATATGCAGTTCCCCTTCTGTCGCTCTCTCCACGTTGTGTCGGAGAAGCGACACTAGGGGTCTCTCTTGAGCGCCGATATTCACCTCTGACCTATTGAAAAGGGCCAATGAGAGTTGGCAGTCAGTATTTGCATACCCCGCCCCCGCATACGGGTATTTAAGTGGGGCAAATACGGAAGTTTAGTCAGAAAATTTCTTCGGAGCCGATGGTCTGTTTGCAGTCTGCTGCGAGAATACACACCCTGAACGTTCCTGTATCTCTGACGATCTGCTTGCTGTTGGATCTGACAGCGCACAACAGCGGCTTTCTCTGTACTTTGCACGGCGTGCATTGTTGCCCCTGAGCTCGACAGCAGCACACACACACACACACACACACACACACACACACTGTGTATTAAAAGAGCAAATTTCCTGTAAAAGAGCAAATTTCTCTAAAAGAGCAAACACAGCGGCGTTGAACGTCCTTTTAAGGACGCCTCTTTTTCAAGATGCCTTTCCGCCCCTGTGTCGTTCCTGGATGCGGTAGAAGCCTCTCCGCTTCAGACAGCCACAGGCGCTGTCTCGTGTGTTTGGGCCGCGATCACACCGAGGCCGCGTTTGTTGATGGTTCATGTTGTCACTGCGAGAACATGACCATGACCACGTTGCGGTCGCGGCTTGCCTTCAACAGAAGGCAAGCCACCCCAGCTGCACCCCCGCATTGCTCCTTCTTCCCACGGGATTGAGGACGATGAGGTTGGCGCTGGGGGCGATTTGGGGGCGGCAGCGGGTGCAGTTTCGCCGGGTAGCCCCCCGCGAACCTCCCGTTCCCCGACATGCTCGCTGGTCCCCGTCCATGCTCGCGACGATAGCGGCTCGCCTTACGGCCCGGCCGTCTATCCTCCCGAGTCCGAAGCGGATGAGCTTGCCGCTGCATCGGAGAGTGCGGTGTCTGATGCCGAGGACTCCCCTGGACTGCCGCCTTCGGGCCAGCAGGCCCAGGCTGAGGCCGACGCTCAGATGTCCGACATGCTTTCCCGGGCCGCCGTGAGCGTGGGGTTGGATTGGAACCCTCCATCCTCCCCACAGCCTTCGCGGTTGGATGATTGGTTCCTGGGGGCAGCGCGCCGTTCTCGGCCTCGCATCCCCCCGGTCCCGTTTTTCCCAGAGGTGCATGATGAGCTGACGTCTATGTGGAGAGCCCCGCTCTCCGCTCGTCTAGGTGCCAACCGCTCCACTCTCTCCACCCTCGACGGCAGAGAGCGCCACGGATACGGCGCGATTCCTCAGGTCGATAGGGCAGTTGTGCACCATCTATGCCCCGGTAGCCCTACCTCCTGGCGCGGTCGCCCCGTACTCCCATCCAAGCCCTGTAGGACAACATCCTTGCTTAACGCGAAGGCCTACAGTGCGGCTGGACGCGCTGCCTCCGCCCTGCATGCGATGGCCCTCCTGCAAGTCCACCAGGCCAAAGCTCTCAACATGCACGGGGGTGGACCTGATCCTGATGTGCTGCAGGAACTGCGCTCAGCGACCGACCTCGCCCTGAGAGCGACGAAGGCCACAGTGCAGGCACTCGGACAGACGATGGCCACCCTAGTGGTCCAGGAACGCCATCTTTGGCTCAATCTGGTCGAGATGCGTGAGGCTGACAAGAATCGCTTCCTGGGCGCACCTATCTCCCAGATTGGCCTTTTCGGTGGCACAGTCGAGGACTTCGCCCAACAGTTCTCCGCGGTGAAGAAGCAGACGGAGGCCATCTCCCACATCATGCCCCGCCGCAGACCTGCCGCTACGGGCCCTGCCCCGTCTGCCCGCCGAGGGCATCCCCCTTCGAAGAAACCAGCTCCTGCTCCGCCTCAACCCGGGCCCAGCTCTCAGCCCCAGCGTCAAGCACTCCGCAGGCGGCGCACGCCCCCTGTCTCACGAACCCCCTCTAGGACCCGAAGGCTCCCGGTGGAGGGCCGGGAGGAGAATCCTTTGTTTTTTTCATTTGCCACACCCCCTGACGGGGGCTGTGGTACCCACATTCTCAATAAAAGAGCTATTTCCTTTGCCTCTGGGTCACCTGGCCCGCAAATGCCGTTCTCACGGCAATCTGCTTTCAGATCACGACAGTCCCGGTACACCGGACGCGGCGATCCCGCCTTCCACTTGCCCTCGACTGCCCGGTTCAGACGAGTCCAGAGGACGCCAGCATCAGACCTCCTCCTCAGTCACGAACCCGCCCCTTATTCTCAGCACCTCAGCCTCAGGCCGCAACGAAGCCGCCCGACGCTGCATTACCTGTTCCGCCCCGCTGCGAGGCCCCGCCGGGTACGTCCAAAATACTCGTCCCTTTGGTGCCCCTAGCGCAGAGCTGGGAAGCATGGCTTTCGCTTCCCAATGCATCACGCTGGCTGCACCGGACCATTCGACTCGGTTACGCAATTCAGTTTGCCCGGCTCCGGCCCCCTTCAGGGGCATCCGCTTTTCCGCAGTACACGGCGAGCATGCCAGTTCCCTGCGCACAGAAATCGTGACCCTCTTAGCCAAGGGCGCGGTAGAGCCCGTCCCTCCAACCGAAATGAGGAAGGGTTTCTACAGCCCTTACTTCATTGTACCCAAGAAAGGCGGCGGCTTACGACCAATCCTGGACCTGCGAAGTTTTCAATCGGGCCTTGTTAAAACTCCCGCTCAAAATGCTCACGCAGAGAAATATTCTGGCTGGCGCTCAGCATCTAGATTGGTTCGCAGCGGTAGACCTGAAGGACGCGTACTTCCACGTCTCAATTCTGCCACGACACCGACCTTTCTTACGGTTCGCGTTCGACGGCCAGGCATTTCAGTACAAAGTCCTCCCCTTCGGCCTGTCTCTGTCCCCTCGCGTCTTCACGAAGGTCGCAGAGGCGGCCCTTGCCCCGCTACGAGTAGCCGGCATCCGCATACTCAACTACCTCGACGACTGGCTCATCCTAGCACACTCTCGAGAGTTACTATGCACACACAGACACCAGGTGCTCCGGCACCTCAGCCGCTTGGGGCTTCAGGTCAACTGGGAAAAGAGCAAGCTCACTCCGGTTCAGAGCATCTCTTTTCTCTGGCTGGAGTTAGACTCAGTCTCAATGACAGCACGTCTCACGAGCGAGCGTGCTCAGTCGGTGCTGGACTGCCTCGCTTCATTCAAGCCAGGCACAGTGGTCCCTCTAAAACTTTTCCAGAGGCTCCTGGGGCATATGGCGTCCTCCGCGGCGGTCGCGCCGCTGGGGTTGATGCATATGAGACCACTCCAGCACTGGCTCCAGACTCGAGTCCCGAGACAAGCATGGCACCACGGCACGCATCGGGTAAGAATCACCCCCGCCTGCCTCAAAACACTCCGACCCTGGACAGACCTTTGCTTTTTACGGGCAGGAGTGCCCCTGCAGCAGGTGTCCCGACACGTTCTGGTCACAACCGACGCCTCCCGGTCCGGGTGGGGTGCCGTGTGCAGCGGGCACGCAGCAGCGGGCCATTGGAAAGGGGCCCCGCTGCGTTGGCACATCAACTGCCTGGAGTTGCTGACCGTCCTTCTTGCTCTCAGGAAGTTCCTCCCGTTAGTTCGGGACAAACATGTCCTCGTGAGATCGGAAAGCACCGCGGTGGTGGCGTACATAAATCGCCAAGGCGGCGTACGCTCCCACCAAATGTCACAACTCGCCCGCAGTCTCCTCCTATGGAGCCAGCAGCGATTCAGGTCGTTGCGTGCCACTCACATCCCCAGCAAGCTCAACATCGTAGCGGACGCGCTATCACGATAGCACCTGCCCGGCGGGGAGTGGAGGCTTCACCCTCAGTCGGTCCAGCTGATTTGGGAACGGTTTGGCAGGGCCCAGGTAGACCTGTTTGCTGCACAGGAAACATCCCACTGCCCGCTCTGGTACGCCCTAACAGAGGCTCCCCTCAGGACAGACGCGCTGGCACACAGCTGGCCCTCGGGGCTGCGCAAGTACGCATTTCCCCAGTGAGCCTTCTTGCACCGGTGCTGTGCAAGGTCAGGGAGGACGAGGAGCAAGTCACGTTGGTGGCCCCCTACTGGCCCACTCGGACTTGGTTCTCGGAACTCAGGCTCCTCGCGACAGCTCCTCCCTGGCGAATTTCTCTGAGAAAGGACCTCCTCTCTCAGGGACGGGGCACGCTCTGGCACCCGCGCCCAGACCTCTGGAACCTCCACGTCTGGTCCCTGGACGGGACGCGGAAGAGCTAGCCGGCTTACCGGCGACCGTTGTGAATACAATTAACCAAGCCAGAGCCCCCTCTACCAGGCACCTTTATGCCCTAAAGTGGCGCTTGTTCGCAGATTGGTGCTCTTCCCGAGCTGAAGACCCGCAGAGATGCGCGATTAGGTCAGTGCTTCTGTTCCTACAGGAGAGGCTGGACAGGAGGCTGTCCCCGTCCACCCTCAAGGTGTATGTTGCCGCTATTGCCGCCCACCACGATCCTGTAGACGGCAAATCTCTGGGTAAGCACGACCTGATCCTCAGGTTGTGAATCTGCAAGCGCTGCCCCGGGAGGAGGCAGACCCAGCCCTTTCGTTGCTATGTCCAGTGCGTGCCCTGCACATTTACCTGGACCGCACACAGAGCACCAGACGCTCTGAGCAGCCCTTTGTCTGCTTTGGGGGACGGCAGAAAGGGAATGCCGTCTCCAAACAGAGGCTCGCCCACTGGGTTGTCGACGCCATCACACTGGCTTATCACACCCAGGCCGTGCCCCTACCCTTGCAGGTCCGAGCTCACTCAACAAGGGGTGTAGCGTCCTCGTGGGCACTGGCCAGGGGCACCTCCCTAGCAGACATCTGCAGAGCCGCGGGTTGGGCAACACCCAACACCTTCGCAAAGTTTTACAACCTCCGTGTTGAGTCGGTTGTGTCTCGTGTTTTGTCAGGTCCGAGCCCGTAGAACTCGGTAACACGTAGACCGACCGGCCGGGTGGATCGCTATGCCTCAGCGCCCTTTCCTGACGTCAAGGTAAAGTAGTGCACCTTCTTCCCAGGGCGCCCCACTCCGAGTCGGGCCACTGGTCGATTCCTCCCCAGCCCTCCGGGTCCGCGGTTCAGCGGAGGAACTCGCCGACCCAAGCCACTGCGGGTACCCTAATGGCTACCCTGTACTGGTATAGGTGCTCCACAGGTAAGGCCTCCTGCTCGGACTCCCCCTGTGTGTAACTCCACGGTTCTGTCCCCTTATGAGCGGACCCCCGTGTCTCCCTT
Organism: Xyrauchen texanus; assembly: GCF_025860055.1. Lineage (NCBI taxonomy): Eukaryota > Metazoa > Chordata > Actinopteri > Cypriniformes > Catostomidae > Xyrauchen > Xyrauchen texanus. Next base: position 16,196,326 of record NC_068279.1, read on the forward strand.
AGGCAGTTACAGCTGCCTCGGTCTCCGTGCTGTAGCAACTCCCCCCTTTCCAGGCTGGATCTACCACCGCACCATACTTTCCACAAGAGCTCTAAGACGGCCGTGTGACGTGTCTACCACTTTTCCTCCCCAAGAAAAAGGGCAGGTGTGGTCTCCGCAGGGTCTGGGATAAGACCCCCTTCCCTATATGCGTGTAAGGGCCCCGGCCGTGATTGCTCTATGCGAGAAACATAGAGAGAAAAGAGGCCCAGCCAGGCTGGCCCGTTCCCATGTTGGCAAACATCGCCTTGTTCCCCTCCCAGGGTAACCAAAAGGATTCCGATGTTTTTATGGGGCATTGGGGAAGGGTACGTGCAGCCAGGTACGGACGATGCGTGGCACTGGATTGAATCCCTGCCCGCCTCTGTATCGGCGGTTCACGTACACTGTTCAGCACATGGCAAGATTGGAATGGGTCCCCTAGTGTCGCTTCTCCGACACAACGTGGAGAGAGCGACAGAAGGGGAGCTTTGGTTACGTATGTAACCTCCGTTCCCTGAGGGAGGGAACGACACGTTGTGTCTTTCCTCCGCCATGTTGCTGAACCGAGCCACTGTTGTGGCCGGACCATGTATGTATGGTAAATTTAAATGGTATAAAATACTGTATACTACATTGCATAGAGTGTTTTTTAATTTTAATTACAAAAGCAAAAATATCAACAGTCCTTATTAGTTTCAAATTTCTAAACTGATCATGAATTTACAGATTATAATAAATTATTCTTAATATACTGCATAAAAAAACAGTGGTGAAATTTTGCAATCCTAAATGCCCAAGGTTGCAATTTTCCTAAATTGACCCCCAAAACATGCATGAAAATCCTAATTTTATTAACTAGTGTCTTCCTGAAAACACATTCAAGGAGGGAAATACATATAAGAATATCATCAACATCAATCGAGTCTCTGTTGGCTCATTCAGACACAGACACACACATACGCACGCACACACACACAAACACGTTGTTGCGGCTATCCTAATGAGGACTCTCCATAGACATAATGATTTTTATACTGTACGAACTCTAGATTCTATCCCCTAACCCTAACCCTTACAAAAAAAAAAATTATTATGGGGACACTAGAAATGTCCTCAAACCACATTTATAGCATAATACCCTTGTAATTACCAGTTTGTAACCTAAATTAATGTCCTTGTAAACCACCCAAACACACCCACACACACCTCAAGGGCACTGCTCTCTCAAGTTCAAGAGTCACTCACAAAGACTGTTTATGAAGCATGTGATAGCCCCTGTTATCTAGCATGGCAGAATTTCAACACTCTCTCTTGTTTGTCCCATTTCCCGGCCTGCTTGTCTGTTTTTGTTTAATGAAAGTAATGAGATTCAATAACAATACACAGCTGTCCCTCAATCCCCCCTTTTCTGGCTTCAGGTTGACCCGCAGGTGAATGCTATGACACAGGCGCATACAAACATTATCCAAACACTAATTTTCACTGACAGAAAGCAGACCAGGTCAGTGAGTGGTGGGTGAGAGACTAAAAGGAGTCCCATAGAATTCCATATCCAATTCCCACGCCTCTCTCTCTCTCTTCCCATAGATCTGAGTTTTATCTTAAGCAGCTATTTCAGCAGAACATCCATGCTGCCTTGTGTTTGTTAATACAGGGGTAGTTGAAAGATGGAAGGATAAAGAGAATGGTGGAACAGGATAAGGGAACCCCTGTGATTAGGGCAATGAGGGGGTATTCAAATAATGCAAGAGAAGAATGTCAAACAGCACTGATTTGACTGTGAGAGAGTGGTGTAAGAAACTATACCCAGATTCTCTGTCACGAGTCAGTCAAAATACAAGCAGGTCATCAGAGATCAGGTAGGTAAGGAGTAGCGATAGAAGGCTCTGGAGGGGTTTTAAACAGATGCCAGACTATAAGCTATTAGATCATTTACTGGTTGTGGCTTGCATAGTCTGACCCCTAAGGTTAATGAGAAGCCAATTTAAAAAAAAGATTATTTGGACAAGTTTGAACACATAAATCAGACTTAAATGCATGAATGTTATTGTGTAACAGTAGATACAAAATATACAAACAAGTGGCATCTTTACTTTCAGCTATGTAACTGTTGTCAATTAGATTTTTAGTGGATGCATCAAGTCTGTTCGCCTCAAGTTCACATCGGTGTGCTAGTAAAGTAACCAAAGTCATTGTCACAAAGAAACTCAGAGGCAGAGGGATGAACTCAATAGCATGGTTTATTGAACATCTGAAGTAATTCAACAATGTAAACGACAGGCGAGAATCCAGGAACAGATGCGATGATAACAGTTGGTGAAGATCCAAACAGGGTTGTGTAACAATGTACAGATGATCGGTACACTCAAATGAAGTCCTTTGATCCTTTCAGGAAAAAGCAAACACAGGATGATCCAAACACCAGGGATATAGCATGGGAATGCACAACACCAAACTAAGATGACGAGAACATGGATCATAGTGAGTAGCAAACAGGTAAGTATCAGCAAACTGGAGAGTTTGTGGTCACAGGTATAACACTGACGAGAACATACAATGGTAGTGAGTGAGAGCGGGGGTATATATGCAGTCCTTGATTAGAGCGCTGATGATGTTCAGGTGCATGTAACAGTAAATAGAATGGGAGGGGGGGGGGGGGTACTAAGCATAGAGTGGACAGTGAGTTAAAGGGAGAGAGAGAGCCAGGTGGATCCTTGACAGTCATGTTCCACTAAGTTTGACAACCAGAATGTCTTAATTTTTGTCTTAATATCTATCACTTTAAAATGTAAAAACCTTACAAAACTTTTTTTTCAGTGGTTTTGCTTGAAAGGTCTCTGAAATAAATTAAACTTGGTTTTAAGTTTGCTTATATAATGTAGAGACATTCTTGCACTGCTAGTTGCGGCTTATGTGTCCAAATACTTTTGGGGTATAGTTGGTGCATGACTAAAAACCACATAATAAGATATCTAATCTAAAGTTTATGCTTTTTTTTAAATCCTACTTATAATCAGAGGTGTGTCTATGTATATCTGTGTCAGTAAATATTGGATTTTATATTTATTAAAAAAATTATTTTCTAATATTTTGTAGTGCAATATTACACAGCAAATTTCATTTTATCAGTTGCTTGGCATTCATCTCACTCAACTTTTAAAAGCTTTTTAAAAAACAGGGTGGTTAAGCCTTTCAAACTAACTTATGAAAGTCTTCAAGTTTAAGAATACAAATGACTTCACCCAGTGGGCAGATAATGAGATAGTTAAAATTAAATCATGCTGTTTCAGTAGGAAAATGTCTTTTCCATATATTATGTGGAGTTATACTAATTAGAGAAGACTTTGATATATGCTGCACTGAGGCTACTGGATGTCTGAGTGATGTGGGTGAAGAACGTTTTATCTGAAAATCTGATGTGACTAACTGATGGGGACAGACTTGTGGTTGTGATTTGACTAAGTGATATAAAATCTTCAGAACAGGTTGAACTGTACGACCTCTGAGAGAAATAAGTTGGTGTGATTCCGAGCCGTTTCTAGTGGAACCATTTTTTATGTACAGTATCCCCTTAAAAGCTGTCTGTGAGAAGGCCAGCACTCAACAAGAAGTGAATGTTTGTCCTCAAGGTGGTTTGAAATATGTCCTTAAAGGTGAAATTGACAGCCATATGCAGCACACCCCCTGGCAAGTTGTCACCAAGCTGAGCTGTGACATGCAATACACAGAAATAACATGGCTAGTAGTTATCTATTATGTAACAAACCTGTAGCAAAATTAACTTTACCTTGCAGTGACATATTTCCATGTCTTGTTAAATGGCTTTTCTCTAGGGATGTGCACAGATAGTCAACATTAATTTAACTGCTCGACATGCCACTATTTAAATATCAAAATCACTGTTTATTCTACACATGAAATAAAGGTCTTTAACCCAAACTCGATGAGTTCTGACAAACCATCTGGTTTTGGGTCAGTTTTTCAAGTATAAGGCGAGTTAGGGTCTGTTCAAACATGCTTTTCTATGTGTCTGCACTTTTTTATATAAATTATACTGTTAATACATGCAGGACAGATGTCTTTGAGTCTCCCTGGTTTTTCTTTCAGCGTCTCATGCAGGATCACCGCATTTGTTGTGCTGCATTGTGCTGCTTTCTGAATAAGTTCAGGTTGCAAAGACTTCATGTGACTATTACATCATTAAAGATTGACAACAAATGTTTGAAATGGGTATGGCAGTCCAAATTAAAAATATTGGAGACTTGTCTGTCCTGCCCCAGACTCGAAGCTCATGCAGGTTGCCAGAATGTTGACATGCAAATTAGCCCATTCAGCATATGTTTTAAAGTATTTCTGGGCTTTAAGCTGTCTCCATCTTCCAAAGGCATCTCTAATATTTATCCTTGTTTTACTACGCCTCTGCTCATGGTGTTTTTAGACAGATGGTGTGGCTTTTTAGGTCGGGTGGAATCTGTTATCTCTGATCCAGTTCGTTTGCTGGCTTCCATTGCTGCAGCACGCAGTGTTGTTTACCTGCAAACTTGTTCAAATCTGGCAACCTGGTATTGTCGAAATACTACTGGTGATTGGGCAGTGGGCGGGATCACACAGGCCAAAACATAAACAGAAATTCTGGCCCAGAATGGAAACTTCAAAGTAGAATATTCTGGCTGTAGAATTGTTATTGGAGAAGCCAGTATTTCAACTTAGCATGTTTCCTAATTCACTAAAGACATATTATGGTCATTTTATGATTTAGTATAGTAAAAATATTACATATAACAACTTTAAACATGATTCAAGGTTGTTTTTTTCACCAAGGAAAGTTTCAGCACTTGATAAACGGTAAGACAGTGTTGTGGCGCACAGATGGAACTGATTCACCACTTATCTTCCCGGCCTCGCTCTGCACAGACGCTATTCGGCCCCGCCCTGCTCGCCACAAATGTTTTTTCCTGTGGCATGGTGGGGCGTGGTCATGTGTCTGTCTGTGGGTAAGGGAAAGTGGTTTAGGATCGTCACCTCTGCTGTACACCTTTCTCTCATTATAGTGAGAGAGAGACCTGATAAGGAACGCCAGAGCATCAGAATGGAGAGAGGTTCCAGAACAGAAGGCAGATCTGAGAGAGACTGCACTGTATTACCAAGAGTTTATGTTAGTTGACAGTTACAGTCAACTGTGTGTGCGACCATAATTAATAGAACTGACCTTGAACCTGTTTCATTATCTCCTGACTCCATTGCCCACAAACTTTACATTATCACATTTCCCTTTTGCTCTTGTTTGCATATTTTCATACAATAATTAGAACAGTTCAATGCCATTTGATTTTAATTAATTGCAAAATTAATTAAAACACACCACGATCACATTCATGTGAGCATCTACAGAAAAATGAATGTAAACAACAGTCTCAAATGTTGACAAATGTCTTAATATGTTAACATGAATGCATTATGAATAAAAAATGAACTAATAATAAACAGTTGTATTAACTAAGATTAATAAATGCTGTTAAAATGATGTTCATTGTTTGCTCATGATACCTTATGCATTCATAAATGTTAATGAATAGAACCTTACTGTAAAGGTTTACCATCAATATAAACATAAATAAGCAAAGGAAAACATGAAGAAATGGTAGGTGTAATCTGATTTATCTACCAGTCTGTGTAACTTACTTTCCAAATCCAATGTTATACAGAGCCTTCTCCTTCCCTATGGCTCTGACATCTTCTAATAAACAATGGATGGATGGCATGGAAAGGGAAACTGGGATGGAGTTTGTTTGGGTTAAAAAAACACAAGTGAACAAAAGCCAAACAAACACTGGACAAATCATAATTCTGTGACACATCAATTCAGTCAAATCCAATCGAATCTATTTGGAAGAAAGAGACATAGGGAGCCACAATAAGCAATGCCCGGAATCTATCATTGTGGCATCTTGTACTAAGCACAGAATTCCAAGAATATGGAGACTATAACCATTTTACAAACAATACTAATCCACTGAGCACTAATGATTAAATAAAAGCCATCTGGGCTGGACCATATCATTCAGACACTCAAAGGTTGACCACTGAGTTCTTGTTCATATTTTGGACTAGAGGAGGGAAATGATAAACAAGGCCCCAAACACTCCATAACACTTAAACCTCTTCCAGAAATATCTACAACGCTCAAACCACAACAATATATACACATGAGACAAACTAATCTCTCTTATTGGGACAGCTTCCACCAAACATAAAAAAGCATGTGGCAGTTATGACAAGAGTTCAGTTAAATATGGGCTTGTTTAGAACAATGCATATTTACGAATGCCAGTTTGTGGCGGTCTGACAGTTTTGTTGTTTTACCCAAGAAGAGTTTCTCAACATTCAGCTAAATCTATTAAGGCAGATGCAATTTGCAACCTTGTCCAAATAATGGCATATGCTATTTACACTCCAGTGTAAAAATCAAATGTGAAAAAGAGTGGGACAAAACACGGATTCGAACCGCAGTCATAGGACAACACTACACATTCACACTGTCTTTACACCCCAAGCCACTGTAGTGAAATCTAATACAGTGATGCAATCTACTACATTGTTAATTACCGTAATTTCCGGACTATAAGCCGCAACTTTTTTCCCACGCTTTGAACCTCGCAGCGTATACAATGACGCGGCTAATATATGGATTTTTCCCGCTTTCAAATTTTATAAAAAAAAAAACAAAACATTCTGTGACGTGCTCAGTTTTTTGGCGGCGTGAAGCTTTCATTAGACCAATGAAATTGCCGAACGGGTTAAGGTCAAAACAACTTTTTTTGTTTACTGTTTAGATTAAATCGAGCGCGCTCAAACTTCCCATCATTCTGATTACGGTAGTAATTTTGTCACCCTCACCATGGCAAAGACATGGAGAAACGCATATGATGCTGCTTTCAAGTTGAAGGCGATTGATCTGGCTGTTGGAAAAGGAAATAGAGCTGCTGCACGGGAGCTTGGTCTTAATGAGTCGATGATAAGACGTTGGAAACAGCAGTGTGAGGAATTGACTCAGTGCAAAAAGACAACTAAATCTGAGGTTATTCAACTCCGACACCGAAGGAGATGACTTCAGTGGTTTCAGTGCACAGGACGAGGAAGATAGTGACCAATGACTTTCTTGGTAGGCTACTGTTTACTGCAAATGTTTTATTACAAGCCGTGTGTGGCAGCGGGGGCGTGGTCAAGCGCCCATCCGGGAGAGAAAAGCTGAAAGGGCGCTTACACCTGAGCTAAATTATGTCTAACACCGGTGTCTAATTTCAAGTGCCCTGCTTCACGTGTCCTTCTTGGGAAAACTATCACACGGGCACCAGTGTGACAGTTTTCAGCAGGGCACTTGACGTTCCAGGTAAGGCTTTTAATGGCCACAGCAATGTTTACAATCAATTTTATAAAGTTTCTCAATTCTTCTATGCGCCAACACTAGACTGACGTGTGTCACTCTCTCAGCTCTGTGGCTGCTGCCTTTTTATACCGCTCTCCCCATGCTTACTGAAATTAGACACCGGTGTTAGACATAATTTAGCTCAGGTGTAAGCGCCCTTACCGCTTTTCTCTCCGGACGGGCACTTGACCACGCCCGCTGCCACAACGTGTTTCGTTAAAGCCTATTTATTTTTGTTACAAGCCTGAGTAAAGTTCATTTGTTTCAATGTACCGGTAGGCACCTGCGGCTTATAGACAGGTGCGGCTTATTTATGTTCAAAATAATATTTTATTTAAAAATCAGTGGGTGCGGCTTATATTTAGATGCGCTCAATAGTCCGGAAATTACGGTATGCTATTTCTGTTGTTCCACAAGACTATTGGGGTGCAAATAGCTGCACTGTGTGGCAGATGCTATTTACACCAGGGTGCAAATAGGCACCCTGGTGTAAATGGTGTAGGGAGGTTGGAGAGAGAGTTGATAGACTTATTGCGGCCCTGAAACCTGGCAGCAGCCAAAGGAAACATGTATTTTTTGAGTTTCCCCAGCCTTTGACTCGTCCACTCATGCTTTTCTTTCATCGTGGTCTTTCTCTGTGTTGACTCATGATACTGAGAGATGGGGGTCTTTTCATCTGTAACTAAAAAGAAACGCTTATCCAGCAATTATGGGACCTTGCAGCATGTAACAAACTCATCTTTATCTAAACAGTTTGAAAAGCTCATTTGTTTACCCAGCATCATAACATGGCCTTTAAACTGACAACAAATGAAGGAGACTATTGTCCAGCAAGCTTAATTTTTCAAACTGTTTATTTTGTGTGTGTATCAGCTGTGGGAAAAGCTGAGCTGTTCAAAGCATCAATATGAGTTCTATAAATAAAACAAGAGTTCAAGACCAGCGTGTCATTGACTTCATTGAAGCACTCCTTATATCAGTGCCATATCTGTTTCAGCCTAGTGTGTTTCAACCCTCTTCTGAACAGCTATTTTATTCAGTTTCTGAAAATGTTAGCAGAATCAAATGCAAAAAAATAATTAACATTTACAAGACTTTCTTTTTTACTGCTGAACACAAACAAAGATTTTCAGAAGAATTTCTCAGCTCTGTAGGTTCACTCAATGCAAATTAATCTGTACCAAATTTTTGAGGCTGCAAAAAGCACATAATGGTAAAACATACAACTCCAGTGTTTAAATCTACATCTTCAACTATCAGCAAAATTATAGTTGTGTTTGAGAAACAGATCAATATAAAGGTATTTTTTTACTATAAATTCTCCTCCCTGCACAGTAGGTGGCGATATGCACAAACAATGCAAAAAGCCAAAAACAAAAGAATGTGAAAGTGGAGATAGATAGTAAAAAGAAAATAAATATGGTTTGTTTCTTATCCACACCTACTGTATCATATTAGTTCTGAAGATTTAACCACAAGTTGTATGGATAACTTTTATGCTGCCTTTATTTCCTTTTTGGAGCTTCAGAATTTTGGACCTACTGAGCTGAGATATTCTTCTGAAAATCTTTGTTTGTGTTCAGCAGAAGAAAGAAAGTCATACACATCTGGAATGGCATGAGGGTGAGTAAATGATGAGAGAATTTACATTTTTGGGTGAACTATTCCTATAAGGTGTATGTTCGAGACAGCTTTGAAGACAGACTAAATGGAACACATCCAGCCTAAATAACAAAACCAGACATCAACCTGCCAGTGCTAAATACACATGCCTCAAATCTCCTGGACCAACCGATGTCTCCAGACAACTACGAACAATCCTCCTCATTAGCCCATCGTAGGACAGAATGCAGAACCCTTCACACACATTATGTCACAGCACAAAATCTATTAAAGTGATTTACAACCCTTCCTGTCTGTATGCTGAAAAATATGGAAGCATCAGTAGCTGGTGTCTATGTGTGTAAGATATGTTTAGTTCAAGCTCTGAGTAAGAGAGCAAAAAACAGCTGATGAAACACAATCTGACATTCCTTAAAGGTGTATTTATGTTATTGTGGCTGATAATTGACAGATCCAATAAAATTATCTCCCTCAGTGTCTCACTCCAAGGGCCTTTCTGATGACACTTAGACAGTTGTAAGGCAGTCATGACCCTGGCCTGAACCAGATGGCCTGAACGAGCTGGAAAAATGTACTCAATAAAACCCCTCGCTGTCAAACAATAACACACCACATTGGTTTTAAAGGAACAGTTAATCTAAAAATGTAATTGAGTTTTTTATGTATGATGAAACCCATATGAAATTCTTTGTTTGGTGGAACACAAAAGGAGACATGTTTTTTAAAACTATTTAAAATAACTATTTTCAACTTGGCATGCTTTATTAAAAATGTGACCTTTTTGGCACAAGAAGCTAACAGCAACAGTGAGACGCGATATCCAAAGACATTCATTTGACACATGTACACAGACCATCAATTAATAATAAGCTCAGATGATCCCCTCCCCCTGAGTTCTTCATTACCTGATTAATTTCATGTCAAATACTTGAGTAGACAATAACTAAAATTCCCATTCCTAAAAAGTGAATAGTAATTTCTACTGTTAAGTTCTGATAAGGACAAAAAAGTAAAAATACCATAAAAGCAGTCCATACGACTTGTGCGCCATATTCCATGTCTTCTGAAGCTTTGTGATTTGTATAATGAACTGTGTAATACAGGTTTTAAATTATATGATGGTGATGAAAATACTATCCAGGACAAATTTTGAGTCAGAGTCACGCACCAGATCAGCAGCACGCACACACATTAAATCACTTTGTTTTAAATTTCCTGCTCCTCGTAATGATCTCTTTTCTGACACAGATTCGGTTTGTTATGATGAAGTTAGCACCAAACCCACAGACAGAAAACTCTAATGCACACAGCAAACTGCAACTCCATCATCCTCTTTTGAACACCAGCACCTCCATCATCTCTTAATGCAATAATGGTCTCGCTAAAAACCCAACACTAAAAATTTACATCAACACATAATCACTAACGTCTTATTTTATTATCTTTAACAGAAAGATATACTGCCTTACTATCCCACAAGCAAAATTGTGATCTAAATTTTTTTTTGTGCAAAAAAATTATAGTTTTTTACAAGTACACTTAATAGTGTGCAGTCAAGCATGTGTTTGTGATGTAGTACACATCCCGTTGTGTGTATTGTGCAAAAGTTGCCAGTTTTACTTGGTCATGACAGGAGTTGAAAGATTCAATATACTGTAACTTTGCACAGACAATGTTAGTTAGCAATTCTATTTAATTAATCCATGTTTATATTTAATATTAATATATATTCTTATTCTTATATCTTAATATAATATAATCTTCATTTAAGTTCAGCAGATGAAAGAAAGTCATACACATCTGGGATGGCATAAGTGTGAGTATATGATGAAAGAATTTTCATTTTTGGGTGAACTAGTCCTGTGGCTATACTTTCAAAACAGTGTGAATTTTATTATGTTTGCTTATACAAATTGAGACACAAATTGCACACAATATTTGATTGAGGTAACCAACATCATACCACAGATGTTGCTCATAAAACTTTCCTTTGAACCAGATATTAAATTCAGTCTGACAATACTCGATGCTCAACTTGCTTCAGTTCTATTGCAACACGACACTTCTACAGTCAACTGGTTTTATTCTAATCCTTTTATCCTAGAAGTTTCTACAGCCTTGTTGTGGAGCGTGGCTCTCATAATCATATGTGTGTGTGTGTGTGTGTGTGTGTGCCTCTCTAATTACAACCTATTCCACTTCTATTCCACTTCCTTTCGCAACCACTTCAGCACACAAATACCCAGACACATATACAGTATTTACATAAAAACACACACTTACGAATGTTTGCATTTGGAATAGGGCAAATGCAGTCTTGCGTTGATGTGCTGTTCTGCAAAAGCAGTGGCTCAGAATTAAATGAACTTTAGGAAACCACAATATAATTTTAATATCTAAATGACATCATAACCACTCACCATAGATGAAGTCTTCTGTGGTGGCTGTCTGACTCAGACAACCACAGGAGTGAGTTAGAGAGAAAGGAAGGTGGGGAAACAAGGGAGAAAGAAAGAAACTAGGTTTTCTAGTCAGTCATTGATATAAAACAGCAGTGCCTTTTCAAGTGGCAGACTAATAGGTATATTTTACAGGCTCACATATAAAAACAACACAATTTTAACATGTTGAAAAACGGCAAGGAAAAAACAGGTAAGAAAATAATGAAAGGAATGGGTAATAACGTAGCACTTCAGCTATAATCTGAAATGGTATTGCTTAAAATGACCCAGATTTACCAATGGACATCAAGTAGCAACCAAGTTCTTTATTGTACAACCACTATGTTACCAAAATGTAATTAAAATCAAACATTGAAATATATTACTAACATGATCGGCATAGGCCCAATTATTAATATGACTCAATTATTAATATGACATAGGGTAGGCTAAATAGGAAAATGTACCATTTTGTAAATGCATAAACAACAGCAGAACTGTGATTAACCACAGGGCTAAATATTGTTATAATATAAAACAGTTAGTTTGGGTCCTCGAATTTCATTGGACGTGAGGTATGCTAAATAGGAAAATATTCCATTTTGTAAATGCATAAACAACAGCAGAACTGTGATTAACCACAGGGCTAAATATTGTTATAATATATAACAGTTAGTTCGGGTTCTCAAATCTGATTGGACGAGAGACGTTCCATGAGCTCTAATGGTCTGACAAATCAGTACTCGGACGCTTCACTGTGTGTTCGTGCTGTTCTAAATTAAAGTGTAAGAGTATGAATGCATATGTGTTAAGAGTTACTGTATAAGTGTCTCTTACATGTATTTTTGTGTGTAATATGAGCAGTTGGTGATGTGAAGTGAATCCGTCAGTCATTGTTTACATAGAACAGTGCTCCGTGATCACTCGTATTACTACTACTACACAACTACAGCTAGAAAATAGCTTTAAACGGCTTTAAACGGACAACTTCAGCATTATGGCTCATCAAAGCTGAGAGACACAACAGACAGATTAATTACACAACTCATTACTTACCTCTTACTGGAGTTTCCACATAGGAGAAAAAGTACTGTTCAAAATGGCGGAGGACATTGCGGTTTCTATAGTGAAATTCTCTTTCACCGGCTACCATGAAATAGGGAGAAATATCCCCGCTTGGACGGCTATTTTTCCACTGAGAAAGCTGATCTCCAGAAAGCTTCTCTGCTTGGGTGTGGCAACAGGTGACCACACACGCTCTGTCTCTCTCTCTCTCTCTCTCTCACACACACACACACACACACACACACACATCTATCCTTGTTTATCCAATAACTTGTTCGAAACAGCACAATACTATTTCTGAAGTGACATTTTTGAATTACTAATGAAGGCTTGGACGCATCATTTGTTTTGGACCAGCAACGGCAGATTCTGATAGGTCACGTAAGAAAGTAGTTCCATGCACAAATGCTCTTTTTATGACCGTACTCAATTTTACAAAATTTTTTAAGCTTGTTTTTTCCCTTACAGTTTGCTATCACAACAGACCTGCAGCTTATTTTTTGCTTGAGATACACCAGTTCAGAAGCACTGCTCTAAAAGCCCTTATAAAATAAAGGCTGAATGTGTGAGGGGAAAAGAGTTCAATCTTTTAAGGAAGAGAGTGGATGTCCCACTGCAGATCAAAAATAAACCTGCCTTTGAAACATCAATCCCTCTCTAAACCTCACTAAAAGTGAACAACTGCCCATAAACTGAGGCAACTGCATAAAACAGCAAGCACATGCTTGTCAGGATAAAGAAAAATTGAAAGACTCCACAATAAATATGAACTTTCCTTTCATCTTTTCAGTTAATTTGTTTCTTTCCATCTACAGTGCTCAACTTCCTTTTGTGTGGCCCTGTGCCATGCAGCACTTCCTATTTGAGTTTATGGGGAGGGATACACTGGGCCAGTTAAACTTGAAATCGCCTGGTTTATACTGATATGTTAAACGTGCACATAGACTTTAGCAGGTGGTTTATGTTGTCCTGCAGATTGACTGGTGCCAAAGAAAGGAGCTCATAGAGGAAAGGAAGTAATTACATTACTAATATACAATATACAGAACACACAGAGAGAATATAGAAAAACAAACAGCTTACACATGTACATTTTCACATCAGCTTATAATAACTCAAGATGCAAGAATGGGGAGAAAGAGGAGTGGGTATAAGATTACACAGGCTGCTGGTAGGCAATTCAGGCTATGTGTTCAGAGTGTGTTTTTAAGCATGTGTTTATACTTAGTTTGTGTTAAGAATATGCATTCACAGAGAGAGTGATTTTAAGGAATCATAGGCAATCCTTTCGGATGCGAAGGCTGCTCCAAAAGGTAGGTCCCTCAGATGTGCCTCCTAATATACCAGTTTTAGCTAATTTTTTAAGATAATTTTTTAAGATTTTTTAAGATTTTTTAAGTTTTTAAGATAATATTGTATGCATCCTTCCCCAGAAAGGCAATCCCAGAAAGCACTGTGATGAGATTGGTGAAAAAATTTAATCCAAGATGGTGGACGATGCAAGATACATTTTGATCATAAATATAATCAGGGATCGATTTGAGGTAGGATGCATTCCCCCTTGTTGAAAGAAATAACAAAAACCATCCCCTTTGTAAAACCATCCCCCCCTTACATCCCTTTTTGATCAATTGTGTCATCTATTACTTAGAACTAATCATGAAGTAAAATATTTTAACTCTCTACATTTGATAAATAACAGACAATTAAATAACAACAATTAGGCAATTACAACTATATTTTGGCATATTTGGGGTTGCCAGATGTCAAGAGAGGCAATCCCCCAATCAGATCTTTACACTTGCACAGTTTAGAAATATACTGCCAATGTTATGCTTTAGTTGAGCAATTTGGCAACCATGAGTGCATGAGCTCACTCCCCTGCAAAAAGGTGCTGGTGTTCTGAAAACATGGGTAAATGAGTATGATGGGGATCAGCAATGGGTTGGCATGTCCTTACCTTTGTTAACATGAACTTTACACCTCTGAAGGTAATGCAAGTTTTCAATAGTTTTGCACACCTTCAAAAATGGCCAGGAGAACAGTTCAAGGAAATTGTATGACTTTCTTTAAAAAGAAGAGAAAAGAAAAAAGACAGCTTGGAAAATATAGACACATCATATATTGCCAATGCCATAATCATTTATTTATTTGCTACATGTTCCATCAGTCTATATGATATTTGAATGCTTTAAATGGAAGTTATAAGGATAGTATGTCATGGTATGCGGAAGTCCCTGTAGCTGTAGCATGTACATAGTAAAACTGTTGTGAAATATGAAAGCTGGAGGGTACCTTTCTAATGATGTAGGTTCTCACGACTGAAAAAGAATTGCCAATAACATGTACTGAATGAAAACCAAACCGATTGCAAGGGCCCTGCACTCTTTGTGGCAGAAGCTATTTGCACTAAGTGCAAATAACATTAGAAGCTATTTACACTAAGTTCAAATAACGATAGATGCTATTTACAAGAAGTGTTAAATATGGGTCCTTTTAAGCAATACCATTTCAGATAATATAGCTGAAATACTACATAAATACCCATTCCTTTCATTCCTTTCTTATGTGTTTTTTCTTACCATTAAATAAAATGAGTTTGTTGTGTACATCTACACCTTTACACACCACATCATTGGAGTGACACTTGAGGGTGCAGTTTGTCTTTAATTACTGTTTCCACCAAACTATTTGAGTGCAAAAAGCCACACTTTGTGGCAGGTACTATTTGCACCTAGAGCAAATATTCACTTCATTAATATATATATTTTTTGAATATTGAGTATATGAGTATTATGGTATATGATTTAGTCTCCCGTGTTGCTGCCTATAGAGCGTTCCAATTCGGTACAGTAAGTTATAAGACTCCATTGTAGCCAGGATGCTGCCACAGACGTCAGCTGCCTACATAGCTGCCTAGGTTTTGGAACAGACCCATTGTCTGCTCTAGTGGTGGTAACACAATAATTCCAGCACTTTGTGAGTTGTTCTGAACTGCCTAGTTAGTGTGAGACAAGAATATTTGGGGTCAAGTCCTTATGAAAGCAATTACAGTATCTGAATTTTGATTAAACACAGTGTGCACACACACACACACACACACACACACACACACACACACACACACACGCACACACACACACACACACACAAAAACTGCACACTGTACTCCTCAGAACTTCATATATCCTACACACACTCACAAACGCAGTGCCACAGTGCCCCTTGCACAAGGGGCATAAGCACTACCCAGCCACACAAAGCTGACTGGCTAACACAAAGACTGGTGAGAGGCTTTGCCTGAAGGTTTGGCCCTTTCCCAAGTCATTAAGGAGAATTTAAGGCATTGCAGAATAAAAAGTGCTTGGTGCACACCCGCTCACAGATAACAGCCTCCATGGTGTGTGCGTGTAACAAACTGATGTTTGAAGCGTAAGAGCTTAGCATAGAACCCCCCGATAAGCTGAGCTGAGCTGTGAAAACACAGATTACATTTCTTTGGCTTTAAAGCAGGCGCCAAATGCCTGCGAGCCGTGTAGATAATTAGCGCATCAAAGCACACAGCCTCTCTTTGGCTGAGAGGCGGGGTTCGAAATGGGACATTTCATTCTCTGTGACAGGTGTGTTAATTCAACACATCCTCCCAAATGACAAACACATAAGCTGCTCACTTCCTCCCATTCGCTGGCTGGCTGTCGGACTCTCTAACACACACACACTCATGAAGAGTTAATATCTACTGAACATGCATATATATTTATTCAGTATTGGCAAGTCATTTAGGACATCTACTTCGTACATGACATGAGTCATGATTGAAGATTGTTTCACTTTTAATTGACTATATCACAATTCCAGTCTGTCAGAAGTTAACATACACCAAGTTAACAGTGCCATTAAGCAGCTAAGAAAATTCCAGAAAATTATGTCAAGCCTTTAGGAAATTCATCAATTAGCTTCTGATAGGAGGTGTACTAAATTGGAGGTGTCCCTGTGGATGTATTTTAAGGTATACTTTCAAACTTAGTTCTTCTTTGCTTGACATCATGGGAAAATCAAAAGTAATCAGCCAAGACCTCAGAAACAAAAGGGGACCTTCACAAGTCTGGTTCATGCTTGGGAGCAATTTCTAAACACCTGAAGGTACCACGTTCATCTGTACAAACAATAGTACGCAAGCATATACACCCTGGGACCACACAGCCATCACGGCCAGAGATGAACATAGTTTGGTGTAAAAAGTGCAAATCAATCCCAGAACAACAGCAAAGGACCTTGTGAAGTTGCTGGAGGAAATAGGTAGACAAGTATATATATCCACAGTAAAATGAGTCCTATATCGACATAATCTGAAAGGCTGTTCAGCAAGGAAGAAGCCACTGTTCCTAAACGGCCATAAAAAAGCCAGACTACAGTTTGCAAGTGCACATGGGGACAAAGATATTAATTTTTGGAGAAATGTCCTCTGGTCTGAGGAAAAATGTTTTTACTGTTTGCCCATAATGACCATCGTTATGTTTGGAGAATAAGGGTGAGGCTTGCAAGCCAAAGAACACCATCCCAACTGTGTAGCATGAGGGTGGAAGCATCATGTTGTGGGGGTGCTTTGCTGCAGGAGGGACTGGTGCACTTCACAAAATAGATCAGGAAGGAAAATGTTGTGGATAAATTGAAGCAACATCTCAAGACATCAGCCAGGAAGTTTAGGCTCTTCCAAATGGACAATGACCCCAAGCATACCTCCAAAGTTTTGGCAAAATGGTTTAAGTACAACAAAGTCAATGTATTGGAGGGGCCATCACAAAGCCCTGACCTCAATCCGATAGAGCATTGGTGGGTAGAACTGAAAAAGCATGTGCGAGCAAGGAGGCCTACAAACCTCACTCAGTTACACCAGTTCTGTCTGAAGGAATGGGCCAAAATTCCAGCAACTTATTGTGAGAGTCTTATGAAAGGCTACCCAAAACATTTGATCCAAGTTAAACAATTGAAATGCAATGCTAAAAAATACTAACAAAGTGTATGCAAACTTCTGACCCACTGGGAATGTGATTAAAGAATTTAAAGCTGAAATAAATAATTCTCTCTACTATTATTCTGAAATTTCACGTTCTTAAAATAAAGTAGTGACCTTAACTGACCTAAGACAGGGAATGTTATCTAAGATTAACTGTCAGGAATTGTGAAAAACTAAGTTTAAATGTATTTAGCTAAGGTATGTAAACTTACTTCAACTGTATAAACATCTCAGAATTAATCCTGAATCATTAATTTAAAAACAAACAAACACTAAAATCTTGAGGAGTTGTTACAAAAATAATTCTTAATCCTCTGAGAAGAAGAGGACGATAAATAATGATTTAACAAGTGTTAGGGCAATATGCTTATCAACAATATTATCTGTGGAGCTCTGCTGAAATAATAAACTAAGTTGAATATGATTTAACAATATTTTTAAATAAAGCCTGGTTAGAGAGCATTTAATTTTTTTTCATGATAAAACATGATGTAATTTGTTCTGTGTACATAATCTGGGCTATTAAATAATCATCTGTATTTTGCAAGAGTGTGTGTGGGGGATTTTGTTGCTTGCAATTACATGGAATTTGGAGATACAGGAGGTATTCATTCAAGCAATAAGCCACAAGATTTAAGTGACTTATTGCTTTTATAAAATAGCAGCAAAAACAAAACAGTATGATAAAATACACCAATGTTCAATAAAGTTAAATTTCTTATTCATAATAATCTGAATAAACAATTCTACATGTATTGTTTTTCCAGATGTTTTACTCCAAAGCAACTGACAAATGAGGAAAGCAAAAGCGATTGATTGTAAAAGGACCCAATAATCACTTTATTTAAAACTATACAGTTAAAAACTATTACAATTTTTGTATAATTATTACGGTATAAATGCAGTTCCCCTTCTGTCACTCACAGAATTTGCATGTCCCGCCCCCGGACATACGGGTATATAGTGAAGCGTGCGTGCGTCTGTCAATCAGACCCTTTCTACGGTTCGCGTTCGAAGGCCAGGCATATCAGTACAAGGTCCTGCCCTTCGGCCTGTCCCTGTCCCCTCGCGTCTTCACCAAGGTCGCAGAGGCAGCCCCAGATCCGCTATGAGTGGGCATCCGCATACTCAATTACCTCGACAACTGACTCATCCTAGCACACTCTCGTGAGTTACTATCCGCACACAGGGACCAGGTACTCACGCATCTCAGCCGTTTGGGGCTTCAGGTCAACTGGGAAAAGAGCAAGCTCTCTCTGGTTCAGAGCATCTCTTTTCTCGGCTTGGATGTCTCAATGTCAGCGCGCCTCACAACCGAGTCAGTTCTCAGGTGCCTCGCTCACTTCAAGCCAGACACAGTGGTTCCTCTCAAACAGTTCCAGAGGCTCCTGGGGCATATGGCATCCTTGGCCACGGTCGCACCGCATGGGTTGAAGCATATGTGGCCATACATAAATCTGTGCGCTCTCGTCATTTGTCACAACTCGCCCACCATCTCCTCCTTTCGAGTCAGCCGCAACTCAGGTCGCTGCTCGCCACTCACATCACGGGCGACCACAACATGAGGGCAGACGCGTTGTCGTGACAGGTTACGCTTAGTGGAGAGTGGAGGCTCCACCCCCAGGTGGTCCAGCTGATTTGGGACCGGTTCGGCATGGCACAGATTGATCTCTTTGCCTCCCAGGACAACTCCCATTGCCCGCTCTGTTACTCCCTCATGGAGGCACCTCTCGGCACAGACACGTTGGCACACAACTGGTCTGGGGGCTGCGCAAGTACGCATTCCCCCCAGTGAGCCTTCATGCACTGGTGCTGTGCAAGGTCAGGGAGGACAAGGAACAGATCACCGTAGTGGCTCCTTGATCTCACGCTCCTCGCAGCACCAGATGCTCACGTCATCCTAAGACTACGACTGGGATACGTGCCCAAGGTTCCTACGACACCCTTCAGGGACCAGGTCGTGAACCTGCAAGCACTGCCCCGGGAGGAGGAGACCCAGCCCCTTCGTTGCTGACCGGGTGTTCCGCTCACAAAGTTGATCCAGTGCACCTTCTCTCCCAGGTTAGCCACTAAGCTCTCGCTTCCTATATGTTCTTCCTCCCTAGTCCTCTGGCCTGCGAATTTCAGCGGAGGAATTCGCCACCAGACCCACCACGAGTCAAGTGCTCTGTGTTGGGCTTGGACTCCACAAGAATAGTTCCGGCTCCAGTCAACTCCCTGTGATATATTTTCTGCGGAATGGATCCCCTGCTGGCAGGACCCGCATCTTCCTTGGGCAGTCCCTGCTGCCCCCCCGGTCGCCGTGTCTGTAGTAACTCCTCTCTTGTCAGGCAGGATTTACCACCGCACCATATCCACGTGTGGCTTGACAACCCCTGTGTGTTTTGGCCACAAGTTACCTCCCCCAAGTCTGGGCAGGTTGTGGTCTCCACAGAGCCTTTTCCCCCTGAAAGAATAGGAATGGGAAAGGACGCCTTCCCCGACACACCTATAGCGTTAAGATAGCCCCAGCCGCTTTGAACTCTATGACGAGAAACAAAGAGAGAGAAAAGGCCGTGGCTGGCCAGCTTGCTCCCATGCCAAGTCATGTTGCCTGTTCTCGTGCGGGTACTGGGAACCTAAGAGTGGTATATGACATCTTTTATTGGGAGGGTTACATGCGGCCGGCACAGCTGCTTATAGCACGCAACAGCCTGCTTGCACCTGTCTCAGCAGTTCACGTAACATGGTTTAGTGCATGGCATTTTTAAATGGGAAACCTTGTGTCACTACAATCGACACAACGTTGAGTGAGTGACAGAAGGGGAATGTCATGGTTACTGTTGTAACCTCCGTTCCCTGATGGAGGGAATGAGAAGTTGTGTCCCCCTTGGCATGTCACTATCTTTATCACTGTAGCGCACCGTACCTTATTCTAGGCTCCTCAGTGCAAAAACCTGACTGACAGACGCACGCCCATTTCCCTTTATACCCATAGGTCCAGGGGCGGAACATGCAAATTCTGTCTGCCAATTTCACATTGGCCTTTTCTCAAGTTCAGAGGTATGCAAGGCTCTCAAGAAAGACCCCTTGTGTCACTACAATCGACACAACGTCTCGTTGCCTCCATCAGGGAATGGAGGTTACAACAGTAACCATGATGTTTTAATGACCTCATCATTGAGAGACTAAATGGAATATTCCGACTTATCCTAAATCATAGACCTTATTCACAGTGGTGCCTTATTTGATTTTTGAAGGGAATGAAAACGAGGCTGTGAGGGCTAACAATGGCATGCACTGTAAAAAAGTCCTAGTTCACATCACATTTTCAAATATTTATATACTAAAAGAGTGTCACATAGCAGTTGTTGTGCACATGCATAAAATGCATTTCTATTCGTTTGCAGTCAGAAAAGTATACTCACAAAGGCAATGTGGTCAAACAGGCACAAGGTGATCCAGAACATGCAAAAACAAAGTATATCTGGGCCTTAAGTCTATCCTTCACAGCCTTGTCTCCATCTCCGTCAAATATCAAATGCATTCCTATTTGTTCGCGGTCAGAGAAGTATACTCACACAGGCAACATGGTCAACCAGGCACGAGGTGCTCTGGAACATGCAAAAACAAAGTATATCTGTGCATTAAGTCTATACTTCACAGCCTTGTCTCCATCTCCGTCAAAAATCAAATATGGCAATACTGTGAATAAGGTCCATTTGTCACACTGCAAGACTACTTAAGTAAACTGCAAAGCTAAAAGGTGAGAGAAATGATGACCAATTACGGTCCGTAAAATGTACACTTTCCCTTATACTTATATATTTTAGCCTAAAATCTGGATGCAGCCTGAATTTCAATCCAGGTCCTGGTTGGTTTGTGCTGGTCAGTGCTGGTTTGCTCTACTAGCTGGTTGACAAACATTGCCATGCTGTTCACCAGCCAAAAAATGCTAGTCAACCAGCAAGGTCTTTCTTGGTAAGCTGGTTGACAAAGAAGATCAAGCTGGTTAAGATAGTTAAGAAGCACAAAACAGTACAGATGTATGCAGAAAGTGTAGAAGAGTACAGAAGCAGTTTATATAAAACTCTACTGGCTGGATGTCCGTGAAAGAATCCTGAGAGCACTTCCATCTGTTAGCACTTAAAAATAACTGCCTCATCTCAAAGACTTACACATAGACAGTAAGACCATATCATAACAGCTCACATAGACCATATCTGAGCTCAGGTAAATACTACGCAGATACAAATTTTGTGTGTGTGTGTGTGTGTGTGTGCAATTTACTTGAGATTAAAAGCTTGACATTTCTTCATATAAGCTTTTGTGTCTTATCAGTGATGTAATGTTTTTAGTAGTTCAGACAACGCCAGTGAAAGAGAGGCATAATAAGAAAAGAACCTGAGATTAAAAGCAAAACAAGTCAGGGAAAAAAGGGGAGAAAACAGAAAATAAATTTTTGGTATCCATATTCATAAATGCACAAAAATACAGAGATCTTCAAGACTGTATAGAGAAATAGTAGGCCCAAAAGTGAAGTAAAATTTTATTATTTACACATCCTCATATAGTTCCAAACCCATATAACTTTTTTGTTTCTTGTGTGGAACAAAAATTGAGAAATGTTAAAGAATGTACTGGCCACTCATATTATGAAAGTGGAATGGATGTGGAATTGAAATTCAGACTTGGACTATAGAATTTGAGTAGAATGTACAAATTTTACATTGTGAATTTAGTCATTTTGGAACTTGACACTCCAAGTCCTCACTTCTCTTTCATCATATGTAAAAGAATGGCCAGGAAATTCTTTACTCATCTTTCGTGTTCCTCAGAAGAAAAACAAAGGTGTATATGTTTGAACCAACATGTGGTGATGATGTGTAAGAGATATTGTTCAAGGATATCACCACTTCTCTCTTCTTTCAATCAATAAACTCCACATCAGAACACAATTGATCCTACAACAACAAAGATATAAAAAATGCACCTAACCCAGTGCTGAGATGCCATTACACTTTACATTTCAAACTAAAACCCATACTGTGTGCTTGACACCAATCTGGAGCCAGTGTAGACACAAACAGAGCCAGCCAAAGAGAGACAGACTGTGGGGTCTGTCTCAGGTTTGACTGTTACTGTCTGGTACAGTAAAGACCAGATCAGTACATCTTACTGTATATGAGAGGATAAAGCTCATTCTCCATGGTGTCTGACATACCAGACTCTAATAAATGTTCATGCAAACAAACACACATACACACACACACACACACACACACACGCACACACTGAACTTTCAGTTTCTGTTCTGTGTTATGGCCTATTGCATCAATCACAGGAGCGATAGCTTCAGGGTGCTGAGGCAAACTCTACACTATGGGGAGAGAGTGCAGAGCTGTCAGTTCCACTCAAGCATATCTGTGATCAGAGATTGTCACACATGGTACTGATAAGACATTAGTGTTCACAGTTCCACACAAGACAGTATTTCATCAACCCTCCCTCATGAGGAACAGACATCACAAAATTCACTCTCTTTATTTCTCATTTCACGGATGTCAATTGTCTTTGGGGTATTTAATTGTGTGAATATATGAAGAAAATTAGCTAAATCAGAAGTAGCATCCCTTACGGGACATTCAGGGACATTATTAATATGGGAACTGATATATTTAAAAAGCTAATACTTCGAAAAAACACATTTCTAATAATGCATAAAAATTATTTTGGAAAAAATAAGTTTTGTCTATAGTAATTAGAATTAGCTTTATATAAAAACATTAAAAGTATATGTTAAGTCCCCATTTAGATAACCAAGTACACGTGTGTTTGTCTGTGGATTTAAGTAAACTCCCAAATTCCCAAAATAATTAAATATTGGGGAAATCAACAAATCAAAAGATTTCTAAATGACAAAGACAACTCAGCCTACTGATGGGGCTTATAATCTATGGCATGGGTCCCAGTTGCCATATACCTGGTAATTAAACTGAGAGTACTTACTGTAAAATGTTCATCTTATCATCTTAAAATGATTCAAGATTCATAAATTTACATGCCCATGTAATCTTTGGGAGATAAAGGTAAACAGATTTGCTTGCTACCTGCAATGGAGAAGCTAAAGGACCCAAGCTCTGATTTCCCTCCTTGGACTACTAATAAATAGATGCAAGATTAAAATAGGCATACATATTTAATTTTAAGTGTGAAGTTGGACAGCTGGCAGAAGTGCCACCAGATTAAGGTAAGCAGATGGTCAGTAGATAAACATGCTTTTTCCAAAACCTTCCTTTTAAAACTTCATGTAGGTAATTAACTGTTTCTCCTATTTTGCTCAGAAAAGATTAAAGACTGCAGATGGACAAAGCCATTGGCTAGGTCTACAGAAACTCCACCCTGCCTCAAAGACAGGAAGTATAGCTAGTACACTCTGTAGGCCACATGACAAACATATGGCATCAGATCTCAATTTACTGCAATTTACAGGGAGCATAAAAGCAGAAACTGTCTATAAATGTAAATTAAAATTGCCACCCTGCCTGCCACATTAAAACATTTTGTGGACTTTAAAAGAGTCAGACCAAAGTACAACTGAAAAACAACTGCTGTGACAAACTGAGGGAGGGTTGAGTGGGTACAGCTGGTTCAAACAACAGCTTAAGCCATCTGTACATTGCAAAGGTGGCACAGAAGCTGCATCTAAAGTGGCATTTAGGTGCATTTACAAAGACCATATAAAGGGATAGTTCACCCAAAAATTTAAATTCTCTCATGATTGTATTTACTCACATATCACAGATGTGTATGAATTCATTTCTTCTGCATAACACAAATTACGATTTTTAGAAGAATATTTCAGCTCTGTGGGTCCATACAATGCAAAGTGAATGGGTGCCAAACTTTGAATCTCCAAAATAAGGCAAAAGGACTTAAATATGTATCTGTTTCTCACCCACACCTATCATATTGCTTCAGAAGATATGGATTCAACCACCCAAGTCATCTGGAGTACTTGTTATGTGGATTTTGGAGCTTCAAAGTTAGGCACCCATTCACTTTGCATTGTATGGACCCACAGAGCTGAAATATTATTCTAAAATCTGAGTTCAGCAGATGAAAGAAAGTGGGAGTAAATTATGAGAGAATTTTCGTTTTTGGGTAAACTAACCATTTAATACTGCTCAGAGCAGGCACAAATGCATTCACAGAGCAATAATGAATCCATAAATAATGTTATGGGATTAATGTTTTAAATATAATTATAAAATTATGAAAACAGAAACATTAATCAAATGAAAATATGAAGTTATTCTTTTAAATATGAAACTAAATTATGAAATATATGCTCTATCATAACAACAATAAAGGCTGCTCTGATGTTGCATATCATTTACAAAGAATTTAAGCAGCATCAGAACTGGCTTGGATGCTAGGGACTGAGGTGTATCAGAGCAGGCTTAATTTAGTTTGGCTTTTGCGTCTTTATACAAAATTTTGAGCAGGCTCAACTCTGAAGACTTTGGCCAAGTCAGACAGGATCAATGCAAAATACAGTATAGTATAGGAGAGGAGAGGAGAGGAGCTGGCTGGTCTTCACATTGACTCCCAGCATGGCTCACACTGAGGCTCTGGCTGACACTTAAAGAGAATGCAGCCAGAAACAGCACGCAAACACGGCTTAAGACATGCTCACATTAATCACACTCTCACTCTAGAACACACACTGTCTCACAGCCATCCATCCTGTTTCTCGTCTTTTGTCTTTTCTATTCTTCACTCTCCTGACAGTGGAGCATGATTTACAAACAAAGACAGAACAGCAAACTAGAGGTAGTCAAAGTCAAAGTGAGACG
Source organism: Xyrauchen texanus (assembly GCF_025860055.1). NCBI lineage: Eukaryota > Metazoa > Chordata > Actinopteri > Cypriniformes > Catostomidae > Xyrauchen > Xyrauchen texanus. The sequence goes on from NC_068279.1 coordinate 16,221,757, forward strand.
TGAGTCTTAGCCAGGGTAGAACAATAGTTGTTTGGTGGTCTGTTCATGTGAGCCTGTATAAGCTTTAAAAAAACAAATATCACTACTTCACAATACTTTTGTGTAGTTCTGCATTACAAGACACACACACAGCATAGAGATTCCTTCATTAGAACTGTGCGTACTGTAGTTCCGGATTGAGCAGTTAACTAACTTACCTTCCTCACACTGAGATCCACTGTATCCTGGGCAACATTTCCACTCTAGCGAGGTGATGGTGCGGTGCACGACTTTATAGGATGGACGGACCACAGTGCGGTAGCTATAACACACAAACACATAAAATGTAAGACTTTTGGCTGTTAACAAGTATCCCTTCAGTGAGAGTGTGAAAAGGCTAAAAGTTTAGTGCTAGGGTTAATATTTGGGTTAGCTTATAGTCACTTATAGCCATTTTAACACATGAAACCAATTAAACTGTCATAAAATTGCAAGATTAACTTCTCTGGAATATGGACCACATCAGTTGTTTACACAAGCAACACATTTCCATGCATTATATGAATGGCTACAATTCACAAGTCACCACAAAAATATTGTTAAAACTCTCTGATGTAATTTAATTTCAATTTATTTGGAGTAGGGATGTTCGAGATTAGTTGACTAAATGGTTCTGATGCTGCTAGTCAACACTGGAATTACTGGTCTGTTAATTTTTTTTCCCAGTAAACTGTTAAAAGTTTTTACACATTTACATTTGGCTTTATATTTCTACAAAGGCTGCACTTAAATTACTGTCATATTAATGTTACACATTTTAAATATAATTAATAATAAAAATGTTATTTAAAAAAGAGGATATCTGGAGCGGACACCCTTTCTAACTCGCAGCGCATGCAGGAAAATGTCCTTTCACTAGACAAGCAAACTCAGCAAAGTAGCTATGAAATCACTTCAGTGGTGGTGCGGGAAGCGGATTTCTGAAACGTTGGCTTGAAAATCCCTTTAGATGTTTTCACATTTCAGATGTTTTCTGTATTTTAATCTGTGCATGCTTGTAAATTATTTTTCTGCTGAGCAGGCATTTTTAGGCGCAGGATAATCGCCTCAGGTGAGTCAAGTCCCATCTTTCACAATTTATTTTAATGTGCTGATTAAAAATGCTATTTTCAACGAGGTGCCGACTGCTAAACGGGTTAAACTATCTTTTATTCTGTGTGCACGACATGTTTAGAATACATTTGGTTTATTGTAGGCTACATCAAAGGCCTATTTTTTCTATCCTATAGCAATTTTTTTTCTGATCGTAACTGTAATTGGTCAACATTCTTTACAGAACAGCTGTCATATTAGATCAATGGCTAATGCATGACGTATGTCGTGAAATATGTGCACATTTTCAGCACATTTTTCTCTCTCTCGTAGATTTGGCTTATTAATTATTTTCAAAAATGTCCTGACTGTTATAATATTTTAAGTAACTTTTACTTGGTTAATTCCATTTAGAACAGGCTATTAGGGTTGCTCTATTGGTCCTGCACTATTTATTCAATTGTTTTCAATAAATAAACCTGTATTCGCTAAAGGTGAATGCGTGTCGTTCTTCAATAAAATAGTTTGCTGCTAAAATTCATTCTGGGAGATCAAGAGCAGGCTCACTGTGAAGTGACTAGTTTTAGGTTAAATGGCTATTGTTTGCAAGGCATTAGGGGAAAATTTACATTAAAAATCATGATATCATCTTGGTGAAAACGAGTGACATTTTGAACCATATATTTTAAAACCCCCATGAAAATTAGATAGAGATAATGTTCACGATGTCTCTGAACAACTTATCTATTTTTATCATCTCACATCAGCATTCACTTGTCCGTCTAATGAGAAGTCAAATAGAAAAGTATAAATCAACCTTTGCAGCAATATAAATATTACATTTAAAATGTTGCCAGGATTGAACAGTATATTTTTATGAAAAAGAATAAATAAAACTGTACACACTAAAATAACAGTATAGCACTGCATTGTGGGATATAAAGGTGAGAAACCCATAAGGTTTTCTGCATGAATAATTATGTAGAGTTGAAGTCAGAAGTTAACATACACCTTAGCCAAATACATTTAAACTCAGTTTTTCACAATTCCTGACATTTAATCTTAGAAAACATTCCCTGTCTTAGGTCTGTTAGGATCACTACTTTATTTTAAGTCAAAATAATAGTAGCGAGAATGATTTATGTAATAATTTATTTCAGCTTTTATTTCTATCATCACATTCCCAGTGGGTCAGAAGTTTACATACACTTTGTAAGTATTTGGTAGCATTGCCTTTTTAATTGTTTAACTTGGGTCAAAGGTTTTGGGTAGCCTTCCACCAGCTTCAATAAGTTGCTTGAATTTTGACCCATTCTTCAAAGACAGAATGGGTGTAACTGAGTCAGGTTTGTAAGCCTCCATGCTCACACACGTTTTTTCAGTTCTCTGCCCAGATTATCAGATTGAGGTCAGGGCTTTGTGATGGCCACTCCAATACCTTGACTTTGTTGTCCTTAAGCCATTTTGCCATAACTTTGAAAATATGCTTGGGGTCATTGTCCATTTGGAAGACCCACTTGCGACCAAACTTAAAATTCCTGGTTGCTTCAATATATCCACATAATTTTCCTTCCTGATGCCATCTTTGTGAAGTGCACCAGTCCCTCCTGCAGCAAAGCACCCCCACAACATGATGCTGCCACCCACATGCTTCACAGTTGGGATGGTGTTCTTCGGCTTGCAAGCCTCACCCTTCTTCCACCAACCATAACGATAGTCACCATGGCCAAACAGTTCAATTTTTGTTTCATCAGACCAGAGGAAATTTCTTCAGAAAGTAAGATCTTTGTCCCCATGTGCACTTGCTCACTGTAGTCTGCTTTTTATGGCAGTTTTGGAGCATTGGCTTCTTCCTTGCTGAGCAGCCTTTCAGGTTATGTCAATATAGGACTTTTTTACTGTGGATATAGATACTTGTTTACCTGTTTCCTCCAGCATCTTCACAAGGTCCTTTGCTGTTTTCTGGGATTGATTTGCACTTTTCGCACCAAACTACATTCATCTCTAGGAGACAGAATGCATTTCCTTCCTGAATGGTATGATGGCTGCGTGGTCCCATGGTGTTTATACTTGCATACTATTGTTTGTACAGATGAATGTGGTACCTTCAGGCATTTGGAAATTGCTCCCAAGGATGAACCAGACTTGTGGAGGTCCACAGTTTTTTTCAGAGGTCTTGGCTGATTTCTTTGAATTTTCCCATGATGTCAAGCAAAGAGGCACTGAGTTTGAATGTAGACTTTAAAATACATCCACAGGTTCTCCTCCAATCAGTACACCTATCAGAAGCTAATTGTCTAAAGGCTTGACATCATTTTCTCAGTTAACTTAGTGAATGTTAACTTCTGACCCACTGGAATATGATCAATTAAAAGTGATTTAAGTGATATAGTAAATTAAAAGTAAAAATATATCTGTCTGTAAACAATTGTTAAAAAAAATTATTCATGTCATGCACAAAGTAGATGTCCTAAACGACTTGCCAAAACTATAGTGTTGTAATATAATATCTGTGGAGTGGTTAAAAAATGAGTTTTAATGACTTCAACCTAAGTGTATGTAAACATCTGGCTTCAACTGTATGCTTGGGAAATTATTGGGGCAACAAAAAAAGTTTTATTTAATGTTGTTGTTTTTTATGAATAGTTGTGTTTTGTTTGAAGTCACCATTATGGTGATTAGTGTTCCCTTGAGCTGGTACCTTGGACCTATTTATTTTATATTATGTTCTTCCAGGCAGTGCAATTGTATTGTTGTAAAACCTTTTGAAAGACAAAACCTAAGGTCAGATTGAATGTCTGATCCTTCTTTGCAAATGGCACTATATGTGGCAATAGTGAACATGAGTGAACACAAACAGAAATCAACACTCGGCCTAAAAAATGCAACAATGTCAATTAACAAGCATGCTTTCATGTAAAAAGTAAAAGCTTTTATAAAATATAAGTAACTAAGACTTCAACAAAAAACAACAGCAAAATATATGTAATTCCTTCATGCCGCAGTGCATGCTTGGAACTTAGCTGTTCATTTCAACAGCTATATCCTGTTAAAATACAGTTATATACTGTAACTGAAAAAACAGTATCTAGCTGTTAATTTCAACAGCATTAAAACACTGTATTTTTACAGTATGATACAGGCGACTACAGCTTCCAGTAGTTTAATGTTTTTTAACAGGATTTCTTTTTACAGTGTACAATGCAAGGTGAGCATGTTGCAGATAAATGTCCTTTTCCAGTGGAATGTAGCGTCAGATTTAATAGATTAAGTATATTAAATGGTTTGCATAAACAAATGGACTGTTCCCTTTACAAAAAGCTTCACTTTGATGCTGCGCTTTTGCTAAGCGCTACGGGGAAACACGTCTCAGTGTGACCAGCTGTGAATATGTATGCAACACGTCAATGAACATTGACTGGAATTTATAGCCTCTGCCGATGTAATCATTGGACGCACCTGGCGCAGTGGCTATAAATAGATGCGTCACCGGTGCATCATCACACATTTCGTCTTCAGAGCCATTCTGTGATGTGTGCTTTCACAAATCTGTCAAACTTTCTTTCCTCTGTTAGGAGTTAGATTCCGTTAGGCAGTGTGCAGTTGATACCTTTTCTCCTTTCTGTTTCCTCTGAAAAGAATAATATATATATATATATATATATATATATATATATATATATATATCGGTCATTTAAAAAAAAATGACTGAGAATGAAGGCAAAAGATGCGTGTTTCCCTGTCTCCGCTTTTTGCCCGAGACGGACACGCATCAGTTTTGTTTCATTTGTTTGGGGGAAGAGCATGCTGCTCTCGCGTTGCGGCAGGGCGGGTGCGAGCATTGTGATCTGCTTTCGGGCAGAATGCTTCACGCTCGCCTCGCTCACTTCCGGGAGTCAGCGCCCACACTTCACTCGTGGGGCTCTCGCATGGATCTGGCAGAGGAACGAGAGACAGGTTTTTCCCTTTCGCTCGCTCTCTCCTCTGATCCAGCCGGTCCTTCCCGTGATCTTGAAGCGTGCCACGGCGCCTCTTCAGTTCATGAGGAAGACCACGACTCACTTGGTTCAGCGGAGATAGAGCTATCCACCTCCGGGCATTCCGTGTTTGATAAACCAACAGAGGAATTGCTCGACGTGGTTACTCATGCTGTGGCCAAGCTTAAAATAGACTGGCCTCGACAACAAGAGACCCCCAAACATTCTAAATTGGAAGATAGATTTTTGTCTGGTGGCCGGGGGAAGGGAACGCCTCATCAGTCCCTTCCCTTCTTTAATGCCCTCCATGACGAGCTTTCTCGTTCATGGAGGAGACCTTATACTTCCCGTGTTCACGTGCCCTCGACGTCGATATATTCGACTATCGTGGGTGCTGAGGCACGGGGGTATTCGATGATGCCGCCGGTTGAAGAGACACTTGCGGGTTATCTCTCACCAGGCTCGGCACCATCAATGAAAAGACCCTCACTCCCCACAAAGCCGTGCAGGACCACCTCCACGCTAGTGGGGAAGGCGTATCAAGCGGCGGGTCAGGCTGGTGCTGCCCTGCACACCATGGCGGTCTTGCAGGCATACCAGGCTGATCTGCTTAAGGACCTGAGTGCAGGTTCCGCGCTCGACGAGGAAGCATTTTCTGAGCTTCGCCGAGCTACGGACCTGTCTCTTCGTGCGACCAAGCAGACAGCCCGTGCTATTGGCCGGTCTATGTCCGCATTGGTCAGCACGGAGAGACATTTATGGCTCAACCTATCAGGCATCAAGGACAAAGATAAAACTTTTCTTCTTGATGCCCCAATTACGCCTTCTGGGCTTTTCGGAGACGCTATGACGACAGTTATCTCCAGGTTCCAGGAGGCAAAAAGCCATGAGGAAGCGTTTGGGCAATTCTTCCCTCACCGCACTCAGGGGGCGGGGCCATCGGCCACCCAGTCCCACCCCAGTGCTCTTAGAAGAGAGGCTCAAAAACAGAGCGTGGCGAGCCGTGCTCCCCCTCGTCAGGAATGGGGAGAGGCTCGTCGCCCCCGACAGCCTCCAAAGCAAGACCTCAGGGCAGTTATCTCAAGGAGGAAAAAACCCTGAGTGTCTTGCACTTAACCCAGTGGGGGTAGCTCCCCTCGGGATGGGGCGCGTGTCCTATTCACTATGCCCCTCCCGGTACCCTCACGAATCCTCTCCTTCCCCGCCGCCTTTGGTGTTTTAGGAAGCAGAGGTTTCTAACAAAAAGTTGGGTGTACCGCTGTTCCTGCCTTATTTCAGGACTCGGAACACCCGACATCCCCTCAACAGGAAGTGTTAAAATATAATACCCATCTCAGAGATTCTGGCAGCGTGGAAACTTCTGCCGGATATATTCTTCTCTGTGGGTCTTATAAGGGCATCAGGATTTAATTCACTCACCGCTTTTCCGTGTTTCAACGGCATGTTCTCACTACCGTGAACCGGATTTCTTTTTATGTAAAAAAAAAAAAATCAATCTCCTGGTTAAAGGGGCCATGGTATGTGTTCCCCTTCCAGAGAGAGAGTTAGGCTATTACACTAAATACTTCCCGTTTCCCATGGAGGGTGAGGGGTGGCATCTGGCTTAGATCTTAAAGCTTGAACTACCCATGGGTGTTCAAGTCCAAGATGATGCCATTTAGAAGTTCTGCCACAACATGGGAAGTTCCTGAGGTTCACTTCCGGGGGCGAAGTCTTCCAGGGTCAGGTTCTTCCACTCAGCCTAGCCCTTTTTATCCGCACATTCACAATGCATGTTGTAGCGCTGGCTCCTTGCGACTCCGGGGCATCTGCATTCTGAATTATGTAGACGACTGGCTGATCCTAGCGCAGTTCCAGAAACTGGCAGTTCAGCACAGGTACATCGTCTTAGCTCATCTGTTTCTCTGGGGTTGAGGCTCAACGCCAAGAAAAGCGTCCTCTCTCCCACTCAGAACACTGTCTAAATGGGGCATCGTATGGAGTTCAATCACAATGCGGGCACAACTGTCTCCCGCTAGAATTGAGTCCATTCAGCTCACCCTGAGCAAAGTCAGGCTAGGTCAAGGTTGCACTGTTATCAGTATCAACGATTTCAAGGTCTCAGGGCGACCGCGTCCACGGTGATCCCTCTGACCTTCTGCTCATGAGACCGTTTTTGTCGTGGCCAAAAGCCAGGGGATTTCTTCCTAGGGCCAAAACCCCTAGGCTAAATAGGGTTACGCGCCTCAGGCTTCGTTCCCTTTCTATGTGGTTCAGACCCCGGTTTTCTGCCTTGGGTCCCACTCTAGGTGCGTCTTGTTGTCGCAGACTACTAACGACAGACGCCTCCCTGACGGGCGGGGTAGCGGCCTTAAGTGGTCGTCCAGCTTAAGGGGATAGAAGGGTCATCAGCTCGGTTGTCACAGTCACTGTCTCGGGTTAATGGCTGTATTTCTGGCCCTGAAATACCTCCTCCTGAGGCTGCCATGTCTTGGTGCGGGTGGACAATACAGCGGTAGCCTCTTACATAAATCATCAAGGAGACCCACGTTCTTGTCAGCTGTATTTCTGACACGTCGGATTCTCCTTAGGGCCCAGGGTAAGCTCCTGTCACTCAGGTCAGTTATATCCCTGGATGCCCGTATACAGGAGCATATTTACGGTCCAGATGGAAAATACCAACGGGGGAGTTAAGAACTCCACCCTAAGGTAGTAGTTGCCCAGAGTTCGCCAGCAAGGGTTTTTGCCTCTTACTGATAGCACTGCGCTGGCCGAACAGGGCTTGGTTCTCGGAGCTAATCTCTTCCCTCGATGGCTCGCCTTATGCGATTTCGAGCAGGAAGGATCTTCTATCTCAGGCACAGGGCAATATTTCATCCCTGCCCCGAATTGTGGAATCTTTCATGTTTGGCCCCTAAGGGTACCAACTGAGGGACACAGGGCTTTCTCCTGAGGTTATCGAGACCTTTTTTAAATGCCGGGCTTTTTCCACTTGGAACAAGTTTGGGTGAGATCTTAGGCCAGAAGAGGACCTCTTCGCCTCTATGAATAGCTTAATGTCCCTCTACTTCTCCCTGAAATCACCCAGCCCCCTTGGGTCTGGACGTTAAGACACATACATGACCCAGAGTGCGTCTGTATGCATTTCTTTCCCCGGTTTCTCTGCTCCCAGGAGTCTTGGCCAATGTTCACCAGCAAGGGTCTTGCCTCCTACTTATGGCGCTGCGCTGGCCGAACAGACTATGGTTCTCGGAGTTATTATCCGTCCTCTACGGTTCGCCTTGGTCGATTCCGAACAGGGAGGACCTTCTTTCTCAGGCTCAGGGGACATATTCATCCCCGGCCCGAATTGTGAAACCTTTCATGCTTGGCCCCTGTAGGGTACCAACTGAGGTTCGCAGGGCTTTCTCCTGAGGTTATCGAGACCATTTCAAGTGCTAGGGCTCCCTCCACTTGGAACTGATCTGGGTAGATTTTACAGGGCAGAAGAGGACCTCTTCGCCTATGTTGATAGCGCAATGTCTCCTCTACTTCTCCCTGAGTCAATAACCCCCCGGGGGCTGATCGTGGTGGTGCATACATGGCACTAATGTGCCTGCATGCGTTTCCTTCTAATAAGTTCATATTACAGAACCAGCTAACTGCCAGTTTGCTTCAGTTTTGGAGTCTCTGTAGAAAGAACTGTCAGCGGGCACTGGCCTCACCACTGCCAGGTTCTATGTGGCCTCCACTTCGGTTTGCCACACCTCGGTGGGCGGGTGGGCATCCTTGCTAGGACCCCCCTTTTAAAACCTCTAGAGTCAGCGTTTGGTAGACTTCTGACTTTCAAGATGGTTTCTCATATGGCAATTACGTCTCTAAGGAGACTTGGGTACCTACAGGCTTTGTCTCTTTTGCCGGCCTGTTTTGAGTTGCCCCAGGTAGGACCAAAAGCATTCTTTGCACCCTCACCCTGACTACCTGCCCAAGGTGCCTTTCGCGACCCTTGGCCAGTCATTCTCTAAGCCTTCTGCTCCCTGCCGTTTGTAATGCCGGAGCAGCTAAAGACTACTCAGACTTTGTCCAGTCTGTGCCCTTCAGAATTATGTCCACCGCATTTGCTAGTGGCGTAAAGTCAGGGCAGCAGTTCTTCACTTTGAAGCCGTGACCGGGTTGTCACTATGGGTGAGGGACCTTACTGCCCGGGCCTACGAGACGCCAGTAGGTTTTAGGGCGCACTCTACCAGAGGGCTCTCCTCCTTTAAAGCCTTTGCTAGAGGTCTCCCTCTGCGGAAAGTTTATGGTGCGGCAGGTTGGTCCTCTCTGCGCACATTCATTAAACTTTTATAGTTTGGATGTTCTTGCCACTCTGGGCTCTTACGCCCTTGAGTTGACACTGAACAAGTCTGTGATGCGGAAGGCTGGTCCTCTCCGCACACATTAATCAAATTTTATGGTTTAGATGTTTATGCTACTCTGGGCTCTTATGCCCTTGAGTCGACATCTCAAGCTCATGTCTGAGACCTCTCGCGTTTTTGTGAGCACACCACAACCGTAGGGGTCCGGACAGCCCCAGTGCGGCGACGTGGGTATTGCGTTCCCCGTAGCGCTTAGCAAAAGCGCAGCATCAAAGTGAAGCTTTTTGTAAAGGGAACGTCTCGGGTTACATGTGTAACCCTTGTTCCCTGAAAAAAGCAGAACGAGATGCTGCGCTTCTTGCCGCACTGTGACGTCCCAGGACTGCTCTTCAGAACGAAATATCTGATGATGCACCGGTGACGCATCTATTTATAGCCACTGCGCCAGGTGCGTCCAATGATTACATCGGCAGAGGCTATAAATTCCAGTCAATGTTCATTGACGTGTTGCATACATATTCACAGCTGGTCACACTGAGACGTGTTTCCCTGTAGCGCTTAGCAAAAGCGCAGCATCTCGTTCCGCTTTTTTCAAGGGTTACACATGTAACCCGAGACGTTTTCTGAGGTTATTTTCTTTTTAGACTAGTCGACTCCAGAATTGTAGTTTAAATGTCAGTAAAATGAGTCCAGCACATCCCTAATTTGGAGCAGGAAATAATTATGACTCGTCCCTCAGTTTGCACTTAAAAAATAAAAAATCTGAAGGCCATATAAAAATGTGCATCCTGTTCACACATGATCTCTGAACAGAAAAATGCCTTTCAATTTACTGCAAAGGCTGCATGTGTGAAAGTACCTTATGAAAGGACCCTACAATGATACAAAAACAAATGTGCGAGTGTGTGAGAATTATAAACTCACCTTCCCCCATTGCAGCCTTGAGGCCACCTGCAGGTCTGGTACACTCTCTGAAGAGTGGTTCCATTCTGAACCTGACATGTCACTGTCTTAGTCACTGTCTGCGGACACCAGTTCCTAAGAAATGGAAATTTAAATAGAAAATTACTTCATTATTCCTAAAGGGAAATTTGTCTTGTACATAAACAAACCCTTGTCACTCTCCGTCAAATCATTATATAACAAGAATAATAAATAATAATACCACGTAAAACATCTCATAATAAAAATAACAAATATTGTATAACTCAAAAAAGCACTGTAAAATATCATAAAGCATGAAAAATAATATTAACCTTATAAAACATTATAGGGACACATGAAATATTTAATATCACATTTTCAGTTTGTTATTTAGTATTTGAACTGAAATTGAAATGATTTCTTAAAAAGATAATACCTATTCAATGGCAAACTGTACGTTTGCCAGAGGGTTATATATTTGCTGTTTAGTATTTTAATTGATGTAGGTATAACGAGAGAGAGAGATGAGGAACAGAGAAACACAGCGATTTAATTTCAACACGCATTGAATGGTTCTGATGACATAGGAATAAATGACAAACTTCAATTCTGGTGGCAATAACACAAAACTACAAACCACAGCTGGCCATAAAATGATCTAACCCAACTTATACTAATAGAAGACTCACACATAAAAGTGATCAGTGTTTAGTGGAGCTCCATGGGACGCCTGAACAAACCCTGTGCGTCTATGTCCTTCTACAGTTGAACCATCCCTTTTGAAAGATCTTTATGGTGTTTACACAGGTTAAATGGCCCGTAAGCCCAGCAGGAAAGTATTGTCAGTGCTGTTAATTTTGCGGTCTTTCCCTATCAATACACATCCGCCCATTTTTATTCTTTCCGCAGGACAACAAGCAGGTCAAGTCACAGAGGGGGACAGAGGGTGGGGATCATTGCTCAGTGTGTGCGTGTGTTGTGTGTGTATGTGTGTGTGTGAATGTGAGTGAGCGGGTTCCCCATCTAGATTTAAGACAGCTTTTAGAATCTCAAGCCAAAACTGGAGCAGAGACTGGCTCTTTTGTGCTTTTTTATCAGGGCTTCTCTTCACATAGCTGGAAAAGCTGTGAAACATTTTGAGCTGCTCAAAAAAAATGGCTTAACACGAGTGACTTGCTTTCAAAAGGTGACAAAACACTGAATAAGGTGCCCATTTCTTTTGTTTTGTCACATTAACACAAACAATGTCTCAAAATCTCCTAGAAAGTGTGTAGTCTCTCGGAAAGATTTCCATGTGTTTTCAAAGGCTTATTTAGAGCATTTTATATATGGAAGCCTGAATGCTCTAAAACATGAATCCAGCTATAGGGCAGCTTTAGAGACCTGACACAGAAAACCCCTCAAGGTATGGTTTCAGTCACGGTTTTCTTGCTAAGTGGAAAATGCAAGCAAGAGAAACAACCCTGGGAGACAAAAGTCATCTGGAATGTTTTCTACGGTAATCATTAAATGTGCCGTACATGATGTGGAACTTTCTAATTGGGAAGCCAGTGGCAAATCCAGCTCTGATGAGGAGCAGGCTATAGAGAAAGGGAAAAGTAACACAGATCCAAAACAAAGCAACACGGCAAGAGCCCAGGCTTTTGGCATATGCAAGAAGTCAAAAGAAAGGAATGAACGTGGGTTTGAAGAGAATCACCAATCAGATCTCTTTCTCCTCTGAGTTCCCTCATGATTTTTACCCAGAAAGGCTTGAAACAAAGAGCCATTGATAAGTTCACCTCAAACAGACCTTTGTATAAACCATTATTTCTCATGTTAAGCAAACAAAAGTCAATGAGATGTGGAGCAGAATTCAAAGAGAGTTAATGCACACATAACATATGGAGGTCATTATATTTACTATACTTGTGGTGGTTATTATCAACAGTTCAGTGTACGCACAGCTATGATCACACACCAGGAAAACAATGCAGAGGGCTGTACTTGAAAAATAATTAGCATCAATTTGCCTGTATAAGTAATGACAGTCCCATTCTTGCACTGGATCTTTGTGTTTGTGATTATGTTCATAATTGAGCATTCAATTTTAGGGTTTGCTTATGTTGGACAATTTAGAAATGCTAACATCACACTCACATAGGGCTGGGTGTTATGTCAGTGTATACTGTGTAATAGTAGAAATGTATGGTGTACATAAGTTGACTATTTTAAAAGAGCTTTGGATATGACTCTGTGAATCTGATCCATATATTTTACATACTACTATTTTTATTCAAGTGTTACTGAGAAGCTGTTTTTGCACTGATGCCAGACTTTTCATTCATTTGTTATTAATTATCTTATCTTTTGTTTTGCATTCATACATTTCCAATTAAATAAAAAGAGAATATCCAATTACATTTCCAAAAATAGGCATTACAGCATGTTTAATTAATAAAAAGGCCATTATTTCATTGAATTTTAAGCACAAATAACTATATAGTTATTTATAGCACTTATCTTTACCGCCATGGCAAATTCTATTATTATTTACTCACCCTCTTGATTTCCCAGGTGTGCATGACTTTCTTTCTTCACCAGAACACATTTGATGAAAATAGAAAAATATCTTTGCTCAGTAGGTCCTAAAAATGCAAGTGAATCGAGATTTTTCTTTTGAAGCTTCAAAAATCACAGACAGCCAGTGTAAAAAACCAGTCTGCATAAACAACCTCTATAAGACTCCAGTGGTTAAATGAATGTCTTCTAAAGCAATACGATCAATTTTGGTGTGAGAAATATCAATATTTAAGTACTTTTTAGCTATAATCCAACGCTTTGGCTAGGCTTCAGGAGGGGTTGGAGTCCAAGAGGTCTGTCCTGTGACGGATTCGCATTGCCATGATACAGACTTAATCTCACGTTCTCTGCTCAATTGAGACATCCAAGATAAGCATACAAATGCACAGATAAAGAAACAGATAAATACAGATCTAAACCAAAACCAACCAAGCTACTGTACAGCATTCCTCCTTCTAACTTGTAAACAGTGCTGTGGCTGTGAAGCACAGATGTCAGTTCTTGCGTGTTTCAAATGTCAATTTTATTAAGTCACATGCATGTACCACTGCTGACAGGAAGCATGATTTGGAGTTAAAAAATTATTTAAAAATGTATAATTTTCACACTAAAAACAATATTTAGAAGACATTAATTTGATATTTTTCATCCTTTCATTCTCAATCATCTTTTTGCCAACGTATTTTTAATCGCTTTCCACGCTTAATTAATCAACAAACAAATAGAGAAAAACAAAAAGTTTATCTTGTCAGAATTTATTCCTTGATGCTTACAACCAAAGTCTGACAACTGTTTCACAAATCGCATGCATGAAGCAGCGCGTGAGTCTGAGTTCAACCCCGTCAGGCCTTCAGAATTTCTTCAGAATCCCTCAACAGTGCAAATGAATGTGCAAATAAAGATTCATCAGCCAATCAGATTGATTTATTTGTTGTTGGTGGGTGTGATCTTTAGGATATGTCCTGGTGGAGGCCTTCTAGATGGCCTTGATTGACCTAATCATGCTTTAAGGGATGTACGTAATTCAAGAGTATAAAGAGTAAGATCAAGCTGTCTGACGAGCCGGCTGTCATCACTGCTGGTATTGCCGTTGAGAAAGAGATCCTTATGGATTTAAAAACACGAGATGTTCTGCATGACCGTGTGATTGCTTAATTTATTAAACAGGAAAGGAGGACTGATTTTCACTTCAAGCAAATTGGCAAGTTTTTGCAATGTTATAGCAACATCAGGAGTTTTCTACATGTAAATTAGGCTGCTTAAGCATTCAGAGTTGGATCAAGTTTTGAAATGTAGTGTTGCATTCCACTGAACTTGGAAAGTCAGATTTTACAACTTCCTACTAGGAAAAGTGCAATGGAATGCATCTTTAAGTCAGAATTACGACTTCTAGGCTTGTGCAGAAATTCTTATCTCCAATTTCGCCAAGAAGCAGGGGCATGATATCACACAACATGTCGACACTATACAAAGTAAGATATACAAAGTAAGTGATAAACATTCACTTTATTAAGTAATATCGATAAATGAGTTTGTTTCCACATTACATGATATTAAAGCTTGTTTAACAATCGCCTGCAGAAACAGGTGTATAAAACATTATAATCTCTTTTGATAATTGTACAACTGAAGCACAAATGCTAGTGCTGCTGCATAATGTTTATCAGTTGGGTTGCTAGGAGACATCTCTAATGAGATACAAACCCCTGCTAAGCTAAAGGGAGCATTGCAGTTTTTTTTCCTTAAACATCATCTTCCGAATATTGGTGAATGGAATGCATTTATGGTCGGAGATATCAAGTAGGAATATCCCTCATCCAACTTGAATGGAACTCTGTATAACCATTGTGGCAGTGGGGGTGTGGTCAAGCCTCCGTCGGGAGAGAGAGAGAGCGGTACAGATGCATACACCTGGCAATAAAGCTGATTATGAGTCTTATGATTCCTAACTTTAGAACCCTAGTTGACCACTCAACAAGAGGGCCAACCCACTGATCCTGTCCATTCAGGGGATCATTTTACTCTGCTAATCCACTACTTTATTTGAACAGATATAGGATTAAGACCAACTCTTAGCAGTCTACCAGTCACATGAACAGTTTGTGGGAGGAGGTGTCCGAACAATATCCAGATAACGATTTAGAGCAGTGCAGCCATCAGAACATAGTTCCCACACTGCCCTCAAAACACAATAAACGCTTTGTGAACAGGGAGATTTGTTCAGCCAATCATTTCCCCCCTCTCCTCTCATCTGATGCAGACTTCATGTGGTACTTTCCCTAACAGTACCTTCAATGCAGCAATTATTCCCTTGACAAAATCATGCTACAAGGCCTGGGACACTGTGCAAAATATCCTATCCATTTTAAAACTGCACAGAGTGCATGGCATTCTCTGGATCTTTAAGGAAATGGGATGAATCTGGACACAGTCCAGCTCCATAAGAAATACTGAGAGGATTTACAGAGAACAAAAAGGACAAAAGCCATTGAATTGAAAATTATCCCTTGCCCACTTTCTGAACACAGAGATGGAGGAAGAGGGAGCTAAACTCTACTTTTGATCCAGAATTTAGCCACAGGGGCAGGGAGATATAGTAGGTTAAATGAGGAGGAGCAATACTTATAGACCATTATGCCTGTAATCTAACATCTCTACTTCAAGTAGCATCTATGACGGGTCATTATGCAACCCAGTTACCAACCCACATTGTAACTCTCAATATCAAAATAGTTCTGCTTATTGTTGTGCCCTGAAAACAGAGCAATGCTAGATTTAGGAGAAAACTGAAGAAAAGAGGAATATGTTACTTCTCAGAGGTTGCTCGTTCATAGCTAATGTGACTTTATTGGAGCTCCAGGGGACAACTGATGACATACCGCAAAAGTATAGAATTACAAAATTAATGTGGATGCAGTAGCCCAGATAATTTGGTCTTGGAATAACTTGATTTACATTTTTGTAGTTAATATTGAAATGTTGACTTTTTGATTGCATGTGCTGCTATCCTGGGAAATCAGAGGATATCAGAATCAGAATCAGAGCAGGAGCACAGAAAAAACACATGTGAAGCAATTGAGAAAAAAAAAAATCTCAATTTGCTCCTCATTTAATCTCATTACTGTAGGAGAAACAATTCTAATGAAAATAGGTAGTGGTTGCACAAGAGATTAAAGCATTATATTTATTAAAGAGAAGATTCTCTGACATATTATATTCAAAGCTGCATTGCATTGATTTCAGCACTGCTTCTACTGTGTCTCAGATATGTGGTAGGTAATGTAAGTCAAGCTAAAAGGTGTGAAAGCTTTCAACAGCCTGGCAGTGCTACATTTCATTGGCATTAACATGCACTTGGCCAACAGTTAGAAAAACTCGCTCCTTCACATACACACAAGGGATCTAATAAATAACTTTGAAATGTGGGCAGAACATAGCACAGAATGTTAGGGGGAGACAACTAAAATCAGAAAATTATGGCAGAAATCACGGAGTTGGACTGTGCGCAACTCAGCACAAAGCAGGTGGCAAACATGCCAAGGTCATAAAACAAAAGGAAAACAACCCACACATAAATAAAAACTAGAGGTAAGATTCTGAAACTATTTTGTTTTAGACAAAAGAAAAGCAGAGGTTGTTGACATGCTCCATTTAAATCCTGAACATTAGCTTTCAGCACAAAGCACGTCTGCTCTCTGCAGATACACACATGCAAACATGTGCACACGAACACACACTTTGATCCAAGCAATGTGTTGCACCCTGCTGAAAAAGATGAGCAAAGCCAGCCACCCGTTTGTATTCATTCAATAGTAGGGGTGTGACAAGATCTCGTGGCACGAGATCTCGCAATGTTACAACATGACGATATTTCTCGTCGAGGTGAAAAGCTGTTTAGCGATATCAGCATGATGGAATTTGAGGGTGAAATTAGGATAGAAGATGCCCCGCCACATTTAAATAGTTTGTGTGGCAGCATTTTGGGTACCTGGTGGAAACAATAAATGGCAGAGAATGTGAAAAGACAAGAAAAATATGTAAGTACTGTAAGAAAATAGTGGCGTACACCGCGGCTAACACAAGCACTATGCAAATACACATAGAGAACAACAACATCTCTCAACTAAAATCCACCATGTCTGAAGAGACTCATGTGAAATCATACAGGAGAGAAGCCAGTCAGTTGAGTTTGTGGCAAAACCTTTTACAGTGCAAGCATATTGCATGCCGTCTTTTACTGCATATGAACTGAAGTGACATTCATTACAAGATGATCAGTTAAAACATTTCAAAATGCACCTGCATTGTTTTGCATTTTGTGACTTTCAGTCGAATTAGGGGTGGGAGAATCGATACTAAAGTATCCATACTTCCAAAACTGATGTGATATCAAGAATATCGATTCTCACATAAAAATATGGATTCTGACGTTTTGTTTAACTAGTGATACTATTATTTAGATAACACAAATATTAATGTATCTCATAAGCTTCGAAGTGGAAAAGAACAATTATATGAGCAAATTGTTGCATTCGTTCATATCATTGAACAATTTTTTCTTACACGCATCTTGACGTGCAGAAATGCTAAAATACACCATCAGACAGCGATCACACTTTCACTTACAGCGCTCGTTCAAAGAGGGAACAGTGCTTTCCTGAGGTAATAAAAGAAAAACAGCATCTGGAGTTATTCACACCAAGTAATACAAACCTAGACATGACTTGTTTTATAAAGGGCTTGTTTGACAAATTTTATAGACTTATTTGAATTCAGAGGTGTTATAAAACATTCTTTAATCCTCGTTAATAAATGATACCCTCATGAAAACTACCCATGGATTTAATGTAGTAATATTGTATTAACCATAGTAACCATGACTGTAGTAACCATATTTGTTAATTTTTTTTTATTTAGGCAGTAACCAAGGTTTCGATACAATTAACCATGGTTTTGCTAGAGCATTACTGGTAGTATCCATATTGTAACTTGGTTTTAGTAATAGTAGCCATATAATAATATCTATAGTAAATTTTTAGGTTTTATATGTGGCTTATACTAACTAATTTTAAAAAGGAAAACAAGTCAGCCTAATAATTTTCTGCTTAAGCCTATAAATATATAAAAAATGTAAGTAATAATTTAAGTTACTAATTTTATCCAAAGAATTCATAAAAATACTGGCCTAAAAGTACTTAGTATCGAATCTAAAAGAAAATAGTGGTATCGCCCATCCCTATGTTGAATAAAAGACCAGTCATATATATATATAGGTGTTAAAATATTGTGAACCCAGTATTGTGTATCGTCTCGTGAGCTAAGTCTATCATCACACCCCTATTCAATAGCTCTGCAATGCCTGTGTGCTGGCCAAGGATCCCAGCGATGTCTGGGGTGTCATCAATCTCGTGGAATTGAAAAAAATTGTCACCAATCTACCGAAAGACACTGCAGAGTGGGTCCAGTGCCACTGACCGCCGTCACTGGATGAAGCAGTGCAGTTGGCAGAGGACCATTTAGCAGTGTACCTGGGGGCCGGCGAGCCCCTCTGTCTCTCTCCCTTCCTTTCCAACTTATCCCATTCCCCCGGAAATGGTGGAACAATCCCCCGAGACCGGTGCACTGGCCTTGGTGGAGTGCTAACACTCCTGTCTCCCCTGGCTCTACCCAGTCTTTCTCTCATAAGGAGGAAGATGCCGCCACTAGTGTGGGCGTGAGGTTTTGGCCGGTCTGTTGTAGTTGAAGGGAGCTGGGCATATCCGTGAACAGTACCTGGTGATGGAGGTGGGGACGGTGAACCAGGAACCTGATACTCCACAGGCCATTCCCATCAAACTGGGACGTACCAAATACCCATAAGTATAAGCCTTGGTGGATTTAGGTTGTAACTAAACCTCTATTCATCAATGCTTGGTTCAAAATGGGGCATTGAATTCAAATAATTGGGTGAAGGTGAGGTGTGTGCATTGGAATATTTGCGATTATCTTGCAGTGACTGTCACTATTATATTTAGGGGTCAAAAGAAAAACATTGAGGCTGTGGTTAGTTACCGCCTCACTCATCCACTAATTTTATGTCCACATCAGGATGGCGAAAGGGAGAGGGAAGCCTCGGCTAAGGGGATTTCCCTCTGTAGAATACGCGAGGGAACGCATTGCACACACATATCCGTATTTCTCAATTATAAATGATCGGTTGTATCGAGTGACACAGGGCGCTCAGACAAATGGAGATACAATTCAGTTGTTAGTACCAAAAAGCTGATGGAAATGTTGTTCCAGGCGGCTCATCATAGTTTGATGGTAGGTCACTTGGGACGGGGGAAAACAATAAGCTGTCTCATTGCCCGTTTCTATTGGCTGGGCATTCGCGGGGATGTTAGCTGGTGGTATGCGACATGCCGCAAATCCAAAAGCGCCATTGCACCCAATTCTGTTGATCGAGGTTCCCTTTAACAGAGTTGGCATGGAATCGTCGGGCCATTAGAATGGTCAGCACATGGGCATTGCTTTGTGTTGGTTCTAGTGGACTACGCAACACAATACCCAGAAGCAGTGACTCTTCGCAAAATTTCAGCACGTAGTGTAGCGGAGGCACTCTTCAGGATAATCTTCTGAGTGGAGATTCCGAAAGAAATCCTCACTGATCAGGGTACTACTTTCATGTCACATACACTATGCAGGCTGTATGTGTCATGTTCACTGTTGTCTTTTGTTTTTGTGCTTTTATGTTGAAGTTTAGTTTAGTTCCTGTTTCCAGTTTGGTTTTTGTAGTCCTTTGTAGTTTCATTTTATGATTGGTTTTCCCCTGATTAGTTCTCATTCCCCGATTGTTTCCCCAGGTGTTCCTCATTCCCTTGTTTGTTCCATTTTGTATTTAAGACCTTAGTTTTCTCTGTGACAAAGGTAGACAGAGAATGTGGATCTATATGCAGCTTTTATTCATAAAAACAGGAAAACTAAGGACAAAGAAAAGCAAGGGAGACCTAGAACAGAACAGAACATAATAACATATGCAAGAACCAACAAAGCAAACAAGAAAACTAAGGCCACTGTTGTGAGCATGATGTTTGGGCTGGTCTGTTGGAGTTGCGGAGAGCTGGGAAACTTCTATGAACAGAGCCCTGTGATGAAGGTGAGAATGGTGATCCGGGTCCAGACACTCCACAGTCTGACCCCTATTGAGCCAGCATGTACCAAATACCCATTAGTATTGGGGGTTACATACCAAGCTTTGGTGGATTCAGGTTGCACAAGGATATTTACGATTATCCTGCAGTGACAGTCACTATTCTGTTTCGGGATCAAAAGCATAACATTGAGGCCGTGGTTAGTTCCCGCCTCACCCATTCACTAATTTTGGGTACTAATTAGCCGGCTTTTCCCGAATTGTTAAAGGGGTTATGTGTGGATGGGTCTACTGTGGGACAGTTGGGCTCGGCTCACTTTTATTTGACACTGGATTTGAAAAAAGGGATATTGGCAGATCCCCTTAATGGCAATGTCCCATGAGAAAATGGCCTTCTCCACACCATTTGGATTACACAAATTTGTGACCCTCCTGTTCGGTTTGTTTGAGGCCCCGGCTACGTTCTAGCATCTTATGGACCGAGTCATTAGACTGCACACTGCGTATGCCCCTGCTTATTTGGATGATATCATTATTTAAAGTAATGATTGGGAAAGGCATATGCAGCATCTGAGGGGGTTCTGAGGTCACTGCAATGAGCGGGGCTCACAGCAAACCTGAAGAAGTGCGCAATTGGATGGGTGAAGGTCTGGCCTGAGTCGGGCAGTGGGGGTATGTGGAGGTGAGGGCATGGTCGAGAGCCCATCTGGGGAGGTTGAAAAAATTCCACTTAAGGACATCCACCTGAGATGAATTGTGACTAATTACCATCTCTGTATTCACAGTGAGGGTTGGGGGAGATAAAAAAATGGCCAGTTCACAGAGAGAGGAGAGAAACAGACAGACCAGAGTCTTCGTGTCTGTCCCCTGAGAGAGAGAGAGAGAGAGAGAGAGAGAGAGAGAGAGAGAGAGAGAGAGAGAGAGAGAGAGAGAGAGAGCCTTGTGTTGTGTGAAGCTGAAAAGTGGACTGTTTATTTGAGTGATGCTGAAAAGCCGTCTTGTGTTTTGAGTGATGCTGTACAATGATTTCTGGTTATCTGTGAATAAAACGGACTCACGTGAGCTGTGGAAACTGGTTCCTGCTTCCTCCTTTATCTGCCCAACAGCAACTTTTCGATTTGCAATCATGATTGGAATGAAAAGCGATGCAAATTATGGCCAAAACATTGTAGATCAAATAACTATTTCCTTTTTTTTTTAAATAGACTTGAAACATAGAACAACAAAACAATTAAAAGTAAACAAAATATTATAATGTGGATTATAGCACAAACAATTTATCAGTTAAGAAATACTTTAAATAAAATACAAATTCTGTTTATTCACCCTCATGTGGGTCCATGGAACACAAAAGGAGATGCTATGAAAAAAAATGTCATCTTGGCATTGCAGTCTCTAGGCTCATGATTTCAAGCTCGAATATGCTTGATTAAGCAAGCTTGAAATCGCGATTGCCAAGGAGACTGTTGTCATGATTTAAAGTGAATAAGGAGTTACATTTTGGTCTGTTCTCACCCAGAACTAACTGGATCACTTCAAATTATGTGTATTTAACCACTGGAGTTTGATGGATTATTTTTATGCTTACTTGATCTGCTTTTTGGTACTTCAAATGTCTGGCCACCATTCACTTTTTTTGAATGGACCTACATAGCTGAGATATTGTTCTAAAAAATATTTGAGTTTAGCAAAGAAAGAATGTCACACATAACGATGAAATAATTTTCATTTTTGGGCGAACCAACCCTTTAAATTTAAAACTATCAATTAAAGGATCAAAAAGTCAACACGCTCTTCTTTTAAAGGAGGCAAAATGAGGGTGGAGATGGAGGTATGTTGGCTGGTGTTGATGGGCCAGCAGCTAAAGGTCTCTCTGGGGCCCCGAATTGCACACTCCCACCCTGAGCATTGCTCTCCAGGGCAGTGAAGCCAAGCAGAACAGGAAATAGCTGCTGACTTAACCCCCAACTGCGCTCGGCTTTACCCGCCCCTAATTAGACAGATATTCTTGAGGGATTTTCTCAGGACATTTACGTTCCAAGCATTGTCTTGGCTACATATTTAAAATGGGTTGGGTTAAATGTTAGGCTGTGAATTGGGGTTAATTATGATTTATGGCAAGAGTTCATATGTCTGTTAAACCTCTCTCATGATGCTTTATAAAATAGAATAAACAGTTCCTGTGTGCTCTAGTGTTTGATACTGCTTCTACTGTATGTTTTTCATCATCATGGGCAAGTGTACTGTATCTGTGATGGCATGGCATTTTTAGGTAACCTAAAAATGTAATTAATGTGGTAACATCTACATACTGTAAACTTGTCAGAAACATTATATGTTGATTGAAAAATATCAAACTGACTATATCAAGCTATTCCAAAAAACAAAAAAAAAATAGGCCTATTTTTTTGTGTCAGGCCGTGAAGCTACTTATGGATAGTTCAACCAAAAATGAAAATGCTGTCTTCTTTGACTTATTCTTATTTGTTCCAAACCCATTTGATTTTTCTTTTTGTGGACAAAGGAGATGCTCACCTCAGTCACAATTTACTTTCAATGCATTGTTTTTCCATACAGTTAAAGTAAATGGTGACTGATCTGTCAGTCCCTAACATTGTGCTTAACATTTCCCTTTGCATCCCACGGAAGAAAAAAGATATCCAGGTTTGAAACAATGTGAGTCTGAGTACTTACTCTATATAAAAGTACTTACTCTTTACCCCATTCACCCAGCACACTTCTTTTTCGAACTGTGTAAGCATACTTGGCAATAAAGCTCATACTGATTCTGACAAAAAGGTAAAGTCTTAAGTATTTTACATAGTTTAAAAGCCTGCAAGTATAAAAAAATACTTAATACTTTATGAGTTTACCTTTTCTAATGAGCTTTATTGCCAAGTATGCATACACACACACAAGGAATTTGTCATGGTAACAGAGATGCCTTGGAAATGCAGTGATATATTCTGAGGGGAGCAACATATCTATTTAGATGTAAAGTGTGAAGTCTGTTTATATAGTATAACTGCATTTCAAAAGGCATCTTGAAAATGTCTCTGACCTGTCTGACCTCTCGTCTCTGCATTATTAAACTGCAGTGGAATATTCTTCTCTAACCCATCATACAGATGATGCAGCTGCACGTTTAATAAACACTGTCTGTTCCAGCTTGACTGTCAGGAGGAGGGCGTGACAGAGATCAAACCATCACCCCCCAAAAAGCAGAAACCTCCTCCACACCTGCACACTTAAGAGACTCCCCACCACACATCCCCTCCACAAAAACTCTAATCAATTTACCCAAACAGATTAAATATTTACATAGGGTTTACAAAGGGTTTACGAAGTCAAAGTTTGAGGGACAAAAGGTTCACATGTTAGATATGTCATGTTTTATCCAAGTTCTTGAATTGTTTAGTCTAAAAGAGCCTCGTGATATAAAAGTACGGATTTAGCTTTTGAAAATTGCTCATGAATAAGAACCTAAAAGAAAGCACAAATATATAGCCTACTGTAAACAGGTGTCATGACTAAAAGTAAAGACCAAAAATAATAGATTACATTTAGTTTTGCTCATTTACTGGATTGCGCTGCAGCTATATATGGATGTTGACCTCAGTTTATTACACACTCACTGATTAGCTGTCATATTATAACCAAGAGCTATCGCTGTTCTAATGAAGTTTGAATGAATCCAGAACATTCAAACAGCGCGTGTACAGTAAATAAAATCAATTAGCTAGCCTCGTCTCGAGCATTTATTTACAAGCATTTTACTTCTCATTTGAATACTTTTAATTAATGTAAAACGCGACATTAGTAACCTCACTGAAAATTGTTTTGACAGCGCATCGAAACAATGTAAACTTTAACTAAAAACTGCAACTTTCGTCACAGAACCGTTGTTGCTGTCCAACAGGTTTCAACTGTCATGTCATTTTAGTCTTACCTTTTTGACTGATCTTTGTTGAGGGCTGTCCCGGTTTGGTATTTGTAAACTCCCGGTCCCCAAGTACCATGAACGCACGTCAACCCCAGTGTCATCAGCAGCAGGAGAGTCCACAAGAGGACAGATCTTCGGTAAACCGAGCGCTCGTCACACGCGCCCATTTCAACCGACAGTACAGCGAGCGAAATATCTCACCTAATATTGCACTGCTTATCTTGAAAGTAGATGTTTTTAACTAGAGGAGACAGAGTGGATAGACATACGACTCACTCACAAGACAACTATCTTTAACTGCCGGGATTTTTGTGTCTGTGTGTTTTTTCAACAATTGAAATAACAAAAGGCTTATACTGTGTAAGTGTGCGACGTTGCGTCTAAAATGCAAGAGTTAACGTTTCAGAGGGATGGCAATGGCAAACTTCTCCACAGATAAATCTCCGCGCGCTCTTCACACAAAGTTTGCTTGCGAGCCGCAAGACAAACGGTTCTTAGGAGCCACTCAAACCTATCCTCACTCCTCCATCTCCGTCTGTACGCTATGGAATATTTCTTGACTACATCAACACAATGGGTAAGAAAGCAGTTTTATAGTCGTCCTGAGTCTATTCAAACCACAACCAGTCTATTTTTTTTTCCACCAGCTCTCTCTCTCTCTCTCTCACCTCACATATGCCGCACTCCCCTTCTCTGTTCTTCCAGTAATAACTTAGTCACTCAAAGTATAGATATGAAACAAACTGATTTACACTCTCCTTGTTTAAGAAGCATGATCTTATTTATATAAACAAAGACAAAGTAAGAAATGTTAAAAAAATAATAATAATAATATGGTCAAAACTCACAAATTATCTATGTAGTATCTTGATTGTCCTAAATGCAGACTATTGTTTGAACCTCTTGCTTCTCAGATTTTCCTCCATGAAAAAGACCTCAGTGATTCCATATGCGAGACGAGATCTCAACAATGTTTTACACTGTTTTCAATTCGGCAATCAACGTCTAAGATTTCTGTACGAATTCAAACATTTTCCAAACAAATTGTCCAAGACCAAATGATCAGAGATATGCGGTCCACATGAATGTTATCACTATATAATTATATTGTATCTTGTCAATATTTATATCCATTAAGGTATTTTAAGAGAAACATCTGAAATAAAGTTAATACTTCAATAACATAACTGGGAACTCCACTGTGCCCCCTGCGTTATTCAGTTGTTTAGTCTTAAAGGCACTTACTAGACACAAAGCAATATAGCTACATATCGACAGACTTCAATATCAGTGACATCCGTAACAGTAGGTTGACTGTATTTTACCAAAATTCAAAACTCTGCCCCTAGTGACCAAAGTGGTAAGTGTTGTTAGGCGTATGGGGGCACAATAGGATAATTTGCTCTGAACATAGATATATCTCTATGAACAGGCATGTGCTCTATATTCCGAGTGTAATGTCCACTGAGGGGCACCAAAAGCAAGTTGCAAGTTGGTTTCAGCTGTACAAGCTGTACTTCAGTGGAGAGGAATGCATATTTTATGAACTGTACCCCCCAAACCAAACTCGAAACCTAAACCTAACCATGAGTGGAGGAAAAAAGGTAATGTTAGAGGAGGAAAGGCAACCTCTGAATCCGTGTTTGTCACCAGTGATGCAAATACAATTACTTCGCGGGTCTCTTATGTTTCTCACATGCTTACACTTCAGATGGCTTAATGAGTCATATGACTGCCATAACAAGAAAACCTCCTCCAGAAGACAAAGCCCAGTTCAATGTCTGGATAGCATCCAGAGCAGGGGAACAAGAGAGAGAAGTATGGTCAGAAAACAACAAGAATACAGTTTACTCTAACCTCTCCTCTGCCCAGTGAATACGGGGAACTGAGGGGTTTCTGAAAACCGCAAAGCTGTGGTACACTTCCAAGCCAAACACCTGGCTCAGCAGGCAAGACAGACTCCAGCCCACTCATATCTGAGGTCGGGTGACTATGCTCTGCGGACCGCCTGACAGCCAGAGAAATAAGCAAACCATGGACAGGGGCATCAATCTCACAAACGGCCAACATATGCAGGTGTCAAGGGGATGCCACTTATCACAGTTTGGCATGTGTGAGTGAAGCTTAAATCAAGGGGAAAATACTGCCTGTTAAAGTGGGTGGTGATATCACATCCTTTCATGCACACCTTGCATGCACAGGATGGTTTATTTGAAGAGACCTTAAAGGTTAACCCAAAATTAAATTTTTTGTCATCAATTACTCACTCTCATTTAGTTCCAAACCCACATGACTGTTATCTGTAGAACACAAATTGAGATGTTTGGCAGAATATTACAATGAAAGGCATAGTTTAAAGGCATAGTTCACCCAAAATGAAAATTCAGTCATCATTTACTCACATTCACCCTTACCCTTTCTTCTTTGGAAAGCAAAAGGAGATGTTACACCGTGTCCTAACTACACGCGACGCGACGCCGCGACACGCGATAAAAGGTATCTTTTCCATGTTAATCAGAGTTTTTGTCCTAACCAGACGCGACGGCAACACGCAAAGTTTCTAATTTAGAAACGGTTCCTATTTCTGCGACATCTCGGCTGACAGATCCGCCCACACAGAAATCTCATTGGATGGAAGTTCTGCGTGTCATGAATATTTAATCATCAAACATGGACGACGAGGAACTGATTGTCGAAGTTCAAAGACATTCAATTCTCTACGATAAATCCCACAAATTCCACAAAGACATCAGGAAAAAGGATTCCGTCTGGAGAAGTATAGCTGAAGCATTGAATACACATGGTAAGTTAAGTTTAGACTTTCATCTACAGCGAATGAATGAATGAATGTAGCATTTAGCTATAGTAGGCTACTAATGACGCATCAACCTGTGTAAAACAAATTCCGCTTTATTTTCAATGTAGAGTGAATAGGCATGACGATTTGTGTCCCTGTATCCAGGGGTGTCATTCCAGACAATCTACTGAAATACAGGCAGGGTGGGGAGTCGCAATGACAATGACAGTAGTCCGAGCTGTGCACACCATTTCCAATGCGAGTAAGGGCCAGCAGTGCGCTTCACAGAGAGACTCACCCACACGCTGTTCTGAATGGCTGTGATTTTTGATTGACGTGTGGCGTCTCACAGTCGCGTCGCGTCTAGTGTGGACAGACACACTTGCTGTCGCTGGAATTTTATCGCGTCGCGTGTAGTTAGGACACGGTGTTAGGCTATATGTTAGTCTACATCACCATTTGCTTTCATTGCATCTTTTTTTCCATACAAAAAAATGGATGGTGTCTGAGGCTAACATGCTGCTTAACATCTCTTCCTAAAGTGATCGAAAGGCTACAAGTAGGAAAGGTGGTGAGACAGCTATGTGACATGTCAACACTTTCACTTTTCTGTTTGGTGTACCCATGGCTTTTTAAACATTTGCAGGTGTTTTAACAACTGAGCAATCAATTAAAGCCACCTTATTGTTTCCCTGTGATTATAGACTATTTCACCTAAAGGTTAATAAAATACCCCCAGGGATCTCTATTTATCTCTTCTTTTCATCAGATTGGTTAAACACACTTGATTTTAAAATCTTTTAAAAGTGCCCCTAATGAACACTCCTTGTGGTCGCTTCTAATGTAATGGAGTTCTTGGTGCAAACACTAAGTGCTTGTTGGCACTCATGCACCCTTTAAACATTTCCAAAACAGGGATTTACTGAAAAGACTCTAAACTGCTTTTGGTGTGTATAGGGCTGGCAGAGCTGTGTGTGTATTCTCTAAATGCAGTGTTTGGAAAGGTTGGAAAGACTTTATCTCACTTGTGCACAATTGGCTCACCTGGTCATACATCATTTATTTATAAAGAGAAAAAGTAGCAGCCGAATTTCTGGCAAAAGAGAAGAATGATAAAAAAAAGAGCGAGGAGATGTCCCAAGGTGGAAAAGTTCTTCACTGCTCTATTTGGCCAATATTTGACACAGATAAAAACTTTCCACAGACTCACTCTTTTTCTTGGGCAAATTCTGGGCAAGAGTCTTCAGAAGCAGGAAATATATATCAGGTTCTATAAGAATGGGCTGAATTCCTCTGGTGACCCATAGGTTATGTATTAAAACTTATGACATGTGCCAACTCAAGCATAAACATATACCACACAAATGTAGCACATAAGTTAGAGTCTGTTCATCCTAAACCTGACTGATGTTCCTTTTATCCCTTCAAAGTTCTGTTTTAGAGTGCTATGACTGAAGAGTCTGGGGGAAGGCTGTGTTGGGAGGTTGTATGGATGCCTGGGTGAAACATAATCTAGAGAAAGAAATAGAAGGACTGTAATTAAGTGAACACAAAGCAGTCCCTCTTTCTCTCACAAGTACCATCCCCCATGTACAACCCAACCTCCCCAACATGGTTCTGAGTGGTGACAGGCTAAAGAAATTTCATGTGGAATCAAAAAGACAGAAGACTTAATAAAGAGAACTATCCTCTAATAAAGAGAAATATCCTCTGAAATTAAACACATCAGGCTCTGAAGAAGGATGGGGGTGAGAAGGGGGGCATGAACTGTGCTGGCAGGAGTCCAGGCGTCTGACATACAAGAGAGGAAAAAGCAGCTGCTTGAGGTTTATAGCTAACACAACACATATTTGTAGTGTGCCGACACCTAGTGGTCAACAACATTTGAGAAGTTTTGGATTTTATTTAAGCAGTGTCACAGGAGCAACAGAGCTATTGTTCTGAATATCAATATCTTGCTGGTCTCATATATATTGCTACAGTTTAAAACATATGTAAACAATGTTGAATAACTCACACTTCAGATAAAATTGGCCAGATAGTTTGTATATTTCTTCTCCATCAGCTAAAATAGTTACAAAATAAGCCTATGCATCCAGCTCAACTGCATTCTTGGTGCAAAGAATGCAGTTGAGCTAGACGCATAGGCTTATTGTCTGACTGTTAAGCCTGGAATGGAACACTTGTATTTAAATTTATGGGAGAAATTGGAACACCAAACATGGAAGGTGAAAAAAGAAAGTCCTGCCTTACAGGCAATGAGGCAAAATAGCCAATTTTATATACAAATATTGCCTGTCAGTCAACATAAGAAAGTGCATGCACACAAGCTGGACCAGCCTGGAAAATATATATATATATTTTTTTTTATGTGATCTGAGCTAAAGAAGCTAAATATATGATACCTTCTGGTTCACTCAAGGTGAACGACTTAATGCGGTCACTGGTGTGATAATGCTAGTAGTACTCTCACTGGATGCAAATGTGCTGTGACAGTTAACTGCGCAACAGGAAGTCCACAGCACATATCTAAGCTCGCAATAGATGTGTTCTATGTCCTCCTGTCCTTCTGAATTTGTTTTATTCCTAGGTAGCTTGGCAAGACTGGTTTTCATAAGGACAGAAGTCCGTTCGTTTAGAATTGAGAAACACCCATTGTGCAAGAGAGCTCCCAGTTTTGTTCATCATTTGAGAATTATTTGGGTAAATGTAAAATTTGACACAAAGTGCTTATAAATTGCATTAAATATATGTTCAGAAGAGTCGGATGTTAAATTGTTTGATATGGATAATTTTTCATGTTTTGGTGCACATGCAAGGACTGGGAATGTAAATTGAATCATATCTTATTTAATGATTTAAAACCCAAAGTGTTTTCCATTTAAGTGAACATGTGTAATGATTATTGTATTGTTTTAACTGCAATGCATGTCCTTAAAGCCTGGTTAAAAAATAAGCAATATGGTTTGAGTGATTTAAGCATGTGCTAAATGCAAAAAATGCTGTAAATTATATAAGCATGTAAGGTGATGTATTCGGAAGCATATGGGTAGGCTAATGCCTTGTTTGTATTTTCTTTTGACATTAGCCTCTACCATATTTCGTTGAACCATATAAAAAATCTTGTATTTCAGTTTCTGTATTTTTTATTAAATACAGTATGGCCCAATTGACTGCTTTTCAGTCATAGCTTTTTATAAAGACTCCCACGTGAGTGCCTAGGATGGTCTTTATAATTTTATTTTTGACACACAATCTAATTTTTTATTATATCAAAATGTCATATATTAATATGAGTGGGTTATCTCTCTCCATATGAAATGTGAATGGGTTGGGGCACCCCGTAAAAAGAAGGAAGGTTATTTCTTTCCTTAAACATAAGAAATATGATATAGTGTTTCTTCAAGAAACTTTCCGCAGGAAGCTGGAAAATTTGGGAAGATATGGGGTGGACAAGTTTTCTTCAGTGCTGGCTCAAGTAAAAGCAGGGGGGTCATTATAGTGATAAATAAACATCTACAATTCAAATTTCTCAAACAGTTTTATGATACATTTGGAAGAGTAATTATTGTTTTAGCTGAAATTAGGGGCAAAGGCTGATATTGTCTAATATTTACGCACCTAATGCTGATGATCAGGGCTTTTCTATAGATCTTGAAGGGATGTTGCAAGTTGCTGGTACCCCTCATGATATAATATTAGGAGGAGACTTAAGTCTATTGATGGGTTCAGTCCTTGTTCATAGAGAAGAAAAAGTGAGTAAGACCCCTAGAGCTACATTAATGGTGCACAGGATGTGTAAAAATATTGGTCTTACAGATATTTAGAGACTTTTGAACCCATCTGGTAGGGACTATATATTTTTTCATCAGTCCATAAAATTGATTCTAGAATATATATATTTTTTTATATATATGTAAGTCCCTCATTTCATCTTTTGTGGATTGTTCAATTGGAAACATCTTAGTCTTAGATCATGCCCTGGTGAGTTTAGAGGTGCTGCCACATATTTATTTCCAACAAATTTTAAAGGCTGAAATCAATGTGTTTATGGAGGCCAACTGGTCCTCAGTATCTTCTGTGGCCGTGGCTTGGGAGGAACCTAAGGCAGTTCTTTGGGTTTGGACCATACAGTGTGCCTCATTCAGCATAAATTACAAAGCATGAGAACTTGTGGAGTTGGAAGGAAATATTAAAAGTGCAGAGGCAGAGCTGGAGTGCCGTATGTTATCTGATGGCCTCAGAGAATTGACCCAATTGAAATACAGACATAAAGTGGAGTTTTGGTTATTCAGGGCAAGACAGTCATACTTTGAGTCAGGGAACAAAGCAAGAAGCTTTTGGCTAGATATATAAAGCAGAGAGAGTCTTTCTCTACCATTCCCTCAGTGAAATCTGCTGGTGGTGAGGTTTTTACCTCGGCCATTGAATTAATAATGCCTTTAAAGAGTTCTATCTTGATCTTTATTTTTCCAAGTCTTTGTCTACTAATGAAGATATTAGAAACTGTGTGGAACCATTAGAACTCCCTATATTGATGACAGAGCAAAAAAATTATCTTGATTCTGAGATAACCTTGCAGGAGATTGGCAAAATAATTAAGGACTTGCCTACAGGCAAGGTTCCAGGGCTTTGCTGCTGAATATTTTTTTTATTTTATACTACAGAACTGGCTCCACTTTTGATAGACGTTTATATGGAATCATTAAATAATGGAAAGCTTCCCCCAACCATGACACAAACTTGGATTAGTATAATTATTATAAAGGACAAAGATCCAAGTGAGTGTATAAGTTACGGTACAATTTCTCTGATCCAGTTTGATGTAAACATTTGGTCAAAAATTATGGCTAACCGATTATGTAAAGTTCCCCTTCTGTCGCTCTCTTACGTTGTGTCAGAGAACGACACTAGGGGTCTCTCTTGAGCGCCGATATTCACCTCTGTACTATGAAAAAAGGCCAATGAGAGTTGGCAGCCAGTATTTGCATGTCCCGCCCCCGGACATACGGGTATTTAAGCGGCGCAAATACGGGAGTTCATTCAGAAAATTTCTTCGGAACCGATGGTCGTGTTTGCAGTTTGCTGCGTGACTACACACCGAGTTCCTGCTATCCTCTGCTGCATGCTGTTGGATTCTACGGCGCACAACAGCGGCTTTCTCCTGGTTGCACGGCTGTGCACTTCCTGCCCCTGAGCGCATCGACAGTTGCAGATAGAAAGATCTCTCACGAGTCTTTCATTCATAAAAGAGTGATTTTATTTAAAGAGTAATTTCCTCTAAAAGAGCAAAACACAGCGGCGTGAACGTCCTTTTAAGGACGTGTCTTTTTAAAGATGCCCTTCCGCCCCTGTGTTGTTCCTGAATCGTGATAGAGTACTCTCCGCTTCCGGCGGCCACAGGCGTTGTCTCGTGTGTCTGGGCAGTGATCACACCGAGGCTGCGTTTGTGGATGGTTCATGCTCTCACTGCGAGAACATGACCATGACAACGTTAGCGGTCGCGGCTTGCTTACAATCGTAAGCAAGCCACTCCAGCCGCCCGTGTCGCTCCTTCTTCCCACGGGATTGAGGGCGATGCGGCTGGCGATGGAGGCGATTTGGGGATGGCAGCGGGTGCAGCTCGCCGGATACGCCCCTCGGACCACCAGCGCCCGGCACGCTCGTTGACTCCGTCTTCGCTCGAGGTGGCGGCGACTCGCCTCACAGCCAGTCTGCCTACCCTCAGGCGATGGAAGCAGATGAGTTCGCCGCGACATCGAGGGCGTGGGCTCTGACACTGAGGGCTCCTCTGGGCTGCCGCCTTCAGGCTTGCACGCCCAGCAGGAGGCCAACGCGCAGATGTCCGATATGCTTTCCGGGCAGCCAATAGCGTGGGCCTGGATTGGAACCCTCCATCCTCCCGCAGCCATCACGGCTAGATGATTGGTTTTTGAGCGTGAGCGCGCTCACGGCCTCGCCCCCAGTACCTTTCTTCCGGAGGTGCATGATGAGCTGGCGTCTTCGTGGAGAGCACCCCTCTCCACTCGTCGTGCCACCTGCTCATCCGCCCTCGCCACCCTCGACGGCGGAGCGCCATGGGTACACGGAGATCCCCAGGTGGATAGAGCTGTTGCGATCCATCTATGCCCGGAAGCACTACCACCTGGCGGGGCGCCCTGTACTCCCTTCCGGTCCTGTAGAGCAACATCCTCGCTCACCGCGAAGGCCTACAGCGCTACCGGACGCGCCGCTTCCGCCCTGCATGCCATGGCTCTCCTGCAGGTCCACCAAGCCAAGGCACTCCGCAACATGCACAGGGGTGGCCCTGATCCCGACACGCTGCAGGAACTGCGCTCAGCGACCGACCTGCGCCCTGAGAGCGGCGAAGGTCACAGCCGGGCACTCGGGCAGGCGATGGCCACTCTGGTGGTCCAGGAACGTCAGCAGTGGCTGGACTTGGTCGAGATGCGTGAAGCCGACAAGACTCGCTTCCTCAACGCCCCTGTCTCCCAGTTCGGCCTCTTCGGCGACACCGTGGAGGACTTTGCCCAGCAGTTCTCCCTGGTGAAGAAGCAGACGGAGGCCATTTCTCACATCATGCCGCGCCGCAAGCCTGCCGCCACGGCCCAGGCCCCATCTGCTGCGCCGAGGCGTCCTCCTGCGGCCAGAAGATCTTCTGCTCCGCCCCAACCTGGGCCCAGCTCTCAGCCCCAGCGTCGAGCAAACCGCAGGAAGCGTCGCCCCCTGCCTCACGGACCCGTCGAGGACCGGAAGGCTCCCAAGCGTCCCTGAGACAGCGGACCCAGAGGGCGAGAAGTTAGCTCGGAGATGGTGAGACCGCTCCGTCCCGGTGGAGGGCGGGAGGAGAATCCTGTGTTTTTCATTTGCCGCACCCCTGGCGGGGCTGCGGTACCAAATTCTCAATAAAGAGCTATTTCCTTTACCTCTGGGTCACATGGCCCGCAAATGCCGTTCTCACGGCACTTTTGTTTCAGGCCTCAACAGTCCCGCGCCCAGGATGCGGTGCTCCGCCCTCAGCTCCACGACTGTTCCCGGCCGGCCGGTTCAGAGCGAGCCCAGAGGGCGCCGACATCAGACCTCCTCCTCTGTCACGAACCCGCCCCTGCGGTGCGCGGAACAAGGTAAGTGCTTTGAGCTTATTCTCAGCACCAGAGCCTCGGGGCGCCACAGAGCCTCCCGGCGCTGCGTTACCTGTTCCGCACCGCTCGCGAAGCCCGCCGGATGCGTCCAAAATACTTGTCCCCTTGGTGCCCCTAGCACAGAGCGCAGAGGCATGGCTTTCTCTGCCCAGCTCGTCACGCTGGCTGCACCGGACCATTCGACTTCGGTTACGCAATTCAGTTTGCCAGGTCTCCGCCCCCTTCCTGGGCGTTCGTTCCTCCGCAGTGCACGGCGAACATGCCCTCTCCCTGCGCGAGAAATCGCCTCCCTTCTAATCAAGGACGCGATAGAGCCTGTCCCTCCAACCGAAGCGAAGAAGGGTTTCTACAGCCCTTGCCGTTGTACCCAAGAAAGCGGTGGCATACGACCGATCTTGGACCTGCGAGTTTTCAATCGGACCCTGTCCAAACTCCCGTTCAAAATGCTCACCCAGAAACAAATTCTATCTGGCGTTCGGCATCTAGATTGGTTCGCAGCGGTAGACCTGAAGGGCGCGTACTTTCACGTCTCAATTAGCCCTCGACACCGACCCTTTCTACGGTTAGCATTCGACGGCCAAGCGTATCAGTACAAGGTCCTCCCCTTGGCCTGTCTCTGTCCCTCGGCGTCTTCCACGAAGGTCGCAGAAGCGGCTCTTGCCCGCTTCTGAGGAGCGGGCATACGCATACTCAATTACCTCGACGATTGGCTTATTCTGGCCCCTCGCAGGAATTACTATCGCACACAGAGACCAGGTGCTCGAGCACCTCCGCCGCTGGGGCTTCAGGTCAACTGGGAGAAGAGCAAGCTCACCCCAGTCCAGAGCATCTCTTTTCTCGGTTTGGAGTTAGACTCAGTCTCAATGACAGCACGTCTCTCCAGCGAGCGTGCTCAGTCAGTGCTGGAATGCCTCGCTTCCTTCAAGCCAGGCACCGTGGTCCCGTTGAAGCGTTTCCAACAGCTCCTGGGGCATATGGCATCCTCCGGCGGTCGGCGCCACTAGGGTTGATGCATATGAGACCACTTCAGCATTGGCTCCAGACTCGAGTCCGAGGCGAGCATGGCGCCACGGCACGCGCGGCGTGGAAATTACCACTGCCTGCCTCCAAACCTTCAAACCCTGGATAGACCTCTGCTTTCTTCGGGCAGGGGTACCCTTGCAGCAGGTGTCCCGTCGCGTTCTGGTTACAACCGACGCCTCAAATTGGGTTGGGCGCCGTGTGCAACGGGCGCGCAGCCGCAGGCCGGTGGAACCAAGGCCGCTGCGCTGGCACATCAACTGCCTAGAGCTGCTGGCCGTTCGTCTTGCCCTGAAGAAATTTCTTCCGATGATTACGTGGCAAACATGTCCTGGTCAGGACAGACAGCACCACGGTGGTGGCTTACATAAACCGCCAAGGCGAGTACGCTCCCCACATGTCACAGCTCGCCCGTCGTCTCCTCCTTTGGAGTCAGCAGCGACTGGAGTAAGCTGCGCGCCACTCACATCCCGGCAAACTCAATGTGATAGCGGATGCGCTGTCAAGACAAACCTTGCCTGGCGGAGAGTGGAGGCTCCACCCCAATCGGTCCAGCTGATTTGGGACAGGTTCGGCAAGGCCCAGGTAGACCTGTTTGCCTCCCAGGAAACCTCCCACTGTCCGCTCTGGTATGCCCTCACAGAGGCTCCCCTGGGGACAGATGCTCTGGCACACAGCTGGCCCGTGGGGCTGCGCAAGTACGCTTTTCCCCAGTGAGCCTTCTTGCACAGGTGCTATGCAAGGTCAGGGAGGACAAGGAGCAAGTCACTCTGGTGGCCCCCTACTGGCCCAACCGGACGTGGTTTTCGGATCTCACGCTCCTTATGACAGCCCCTCCCTGGCGAATTCCCCTGAGGAAGGACCTTCTTTCTCAGGGGCGGGGCACGCTCTGGCACCCGCGCCCAGACCTCTGGAAACTCCACGTCTGGTCCCTGGGCCGGGCGCGGAGGGTCTAGCCGACCTACCTTTAGCCGTCATAGACACTATTAACCAAGCCAGAGCCCCTTCGACCAGGCATCTTTACGCCCTGAAGTGGCGTCTGTTCGTGAACTGGTGTTCTTCCGAGCCGAAGACCCGCAGAAGTCGCGCAGTTAGGTCAGTGCTCGTGTTTCTTCAGGAGAGGCTGGAGAGGAGGCTGTCCCCTCCACCCTCAAGGTGTATGTTGCTGCTATCGCGGCCCACCATGACACGGTAGGCGGCAAGTCTCTTGGCAAGCACGACTTAATCGTCAGGTTCCTAAAAGGTGCCCGGAGGATGATTCCTCCCGGCCTAACCTATTTCCCTCCTGGGATCTCTCGGTGCGTCCTGATGGGACTCCGGAGACCCCCTTCGAGCCGCTTGACTCAGTTGGACTCAGGGCCCTCTCTCTCAAGGCGGCCCTGCTGATCGCTTCGCCTCCATCAAGAGGGTCGGGGACCTGCATGCGTTCTCTGTTAGCGACGCCTGCCTGGAGTTCGGTCCGGCAGACACTTTCGTGATCCTAAGACCGCTGACCGGACTACGTGCCCAAGGTTCCTACCACACCCTTCAGGGATCAAGTGGTGAACCTGCAAGCGCTGCCCGGGAGGAGGCAGACCCAGCCCTCTCACTGCTGTGTCCGATGCGTGCCTTACGTATTTACCTGGACCGCACACAGAGCACCAGGCGCTCTGAGCAGCTCTTCGTCTGCTTTGGGGGACAGCAGAAAGGGCAGCTGTCTCCAAGCAGAGACTACGCCCACTGGGTTGTCGATGCCATTTCCCTGGCTTATCACACCCAGGCTGTGCCCCCCTTTGCTGGGTCCGAGCCCACTCCACCAGGAGTGTGGCGTCCTCATGGGCACTGGCTAGGGGCACTGCCCTAGCAGACATTTGTAGAGCTGCGGGCTGGGCAACACCTAACACTTTTGCGAGATTCTACAATCTCCGAGTTGAGTCAGTTTAGGTCCGTGTTCTCTCAGGTACCGAGCCCGTGAGAACTTCGGTGACACGCCGACGATCTGACCGGGTGGATCGCTTGCACCCAGCCCTTCCCCTAACCAGGGAAACAGTGCGCCTTCTTCCCAGGAGATCCCAGGCTTGGGACACTGGTTGGCTCCTCCCCTAGCCCTGGCGGTCGCAGTTCTCTTGGAGGGACTCGCCGACCCAAACCACTGCGGGTACCGCTAGCTACCCTAGTACTGGTATAGGGGCCCCACAGGTAAGGCCTCCTGCTCGGACTCCCCTGTGTGTAAAACCACGGTTCTGTCCCCTCCACGTGAGTTGGCGCGTGTTTCCCTTAGGCAGTCACAGCTGCCCCAGGTGCCGTGCTGTATGCTCCCCCTCTTTGAGGCTGGTGCTACCACCGCACTACTGTTCGCATAAGGCCTAGGTATAGGCCATGCGATGTATGTGCCACTCAAATTTGCCTCCCCTCCGGGTAGGTGTGGCCTCCGCAGGGTCTTCCCGCCCTACCAAGGGCTAAGACCCCCTTCCCTCAATGCGTGTAAGGGCCCGGCCGTAGTTGCTCTATGCGAGAAACATAGAGAGAAAGAGGCCCAGCCAGGCTGGCCCGTTCCCATGTTGGCGGCCGTCACCTTGTTCCCCCTCGGGGTAACGATAAGGAGTCCTGATGGCTTAAATGGGGCATTGGGGAAGAGTGCGTCGC
The DNA here is from genome assembly GCF_025860055.1 of Xyrauchen texanus. NCBI lineage: Eukaryota > Metazoa > Chordata > Actinopteri > Cypriniformes > Catostomidae > Xyrauchen > Xyrauchen texanus. Next base: position 16,259,263 of record NC_068279.1, read on the forward strand.
GGCTGATACAGTTGGTCGTTCTGCACGTAGGAATACCTGCTCGCTCCTGTATCAGCGGATCACGCATGCGGCTCAGCGCATGGCGCTTTTAAGTGGACCCCTAGTGTCGTTCTCTGACACAAGCGTAAGAGAGCGACAGAAGGGAACGTCTAGGTTGCGTATGTAACCTCAGTTCCCCGATGGAGGAGCGAGGCGTTGTGTCCCCCTTGCCACGTCGCTGAGCCGAGCCCCTGTTGTGGCCGGACCATTTCCGGCTCCTCAGAAAAATCCTGAATGAACTCCCGTATTTGTGCCGCTTAAATACCCGTATGTCCGGGGGCGGGACATGCAAATACTGGCTGCCAACTCTCATTGGCCTTTTTTCATAGTACAGAGGTGAATATCGGCGCTCAAGAGAGACCCCTAGTGTCGTTCTCTGACACAACGTCTCGTTCCCTCCATCGGGGAACTGAGGTTACATACGTAACCTAGACGTTATGACATCTCTTATACATATAGATCAGGTGGGGTTTAGAGAAAGGCTGGCACAGAGTTCAGAATGGCACACTACCATAATACTCTCATCATTTCAAACATATAGGCTAAATGTATAGAATTTGGATCTCAGTTATTGGTGTGGAAGTACCACTACCACTATGGGGCAGGAATCTCTCACCGGAATTCTTTTTTTAATGTTTTTTACATAAATGGGTAGTTGTCACAGTTTGTCTCCGCCGTGTTCAAGGACTCTTATTTTGAAGTTTTCTCCTGCACTACGTTTCCCAGAATCCACTGCCCTTATCACTCCATCTGTTCATCGTTATCCCCACCTGTATGCCATTTCCTCATTAGTTTCCATGCATATATAAACCCTCTAATCTTGTTCATGATTTGTCAGCCCTTGAAGTGTAATTTTTTGAAGTGTTAAGTGCTAAGTTTTGATTTAGTGTTTGTTCCAGCATTTGTTCCACTCCTGCAATTGTAATTAAAAGTTTGAAAGATTCTACTCCTGTGTCTTCCTCTTCCACTCCTTGGACACCAAATGTTACAGTAGTTCACCCAAAATGAAAATATATAATTCACTCACCCTCAAGTTGTTCTCCGTGGAACCAGAGGTGTAAAGTAACAAATTAAAACTTCTCGTTACACTAGGCTAATTGAGTATATTCTTCAAATTTTTACAAAAAACAAAACATTTTTTTATAAATAAATAATTGTACTTGTACTTGAGTTCATTTAAAACAAAGCATTCAACTTTGCTACATTGATTTTTCAACACAACAGCAAAGTACAAATAAAATAAAAAATAAAAAACAAATAAAAAATGACTGCATGGCACGACAGAAGCCCATAGGGCACAGGAGCGAGCTCCAGAGACAGGATAGCGCAATCTCTTGCGCAGCTCAAGTCCTCCAAGTTTTACTCGATATCCGACGCAGAGCACAAAACTTATGCAAAACATTTGAATTCTACAAGGAATACTGCACTTTAAAGCACAATGGAGGAAGTCAAACATCTGAAAGGGCTAGACAACCTTGATATTCTGAACAGCACTGATGAAGAAAAGAGGAGACAAAACTGTGCATCAACATCAAATACAAGGCTTTCAAACTACACATCATCACCTTTAATATAATGTATCATGTTTTTACTGTGGTAAACAAGTCTTGCAGAAGGCTGGTACTCACTGGAACGCTGTACAGACTTACCGAATTATGCGTAATGCTTTTCACAGCCCTGTCAGCAAGACAAGAACTGTTCTGAAACCTTCTCCATAATTCAAATGTAACTAACCACCACGAGGACCTACTAAGTAGTGGGAATTGGACATTCCAAATTGGGAGAAATGGGGATACAAATAATAATATTTTTTTTGGGTTAATAACCTAAATATATCCCATTCTCTTAAGAGAAAATAGCTTGTTACATGGCTCTCTGGGATATCGACTAGCCTGGTCTGCACATTGTGTGGCTTATATATAGAGTGAAGGACAAAATGTATTATAGTGACACTGGAAAATGGCAAAGGTGTGGATGTTTCCTCTAAATGTTGTTAGATTTAATAATGTTTTGTAGATGGCTGGTTAAAACATAATTAATCAAAATTCAGAACTTGAATTCAGACATGATTTTGGTTGCACTTTATTTTACAGTATGGGTAGGGTTAACCCTAAACATAACCCAAGAAATGACTGAGTAATATTAGGTGACTACATGCACTTAATATGGGTTGAGGTTAGGTTTAGGATTAGTACATAGTAATTACTGTTGTTTTTGTAATTATATAGTACGTAAATATAGAATAGTACTGTAACAAAGATTATCATGCAACCATGATTTTTCTCACTAAAAGTTATCAAAATATTGACTAGAACCACATGTGCTCTAATCTAATGATTTGAGAATTTTTGTGATCTCAAAACAAACATAAGTATCCACTTTCTTATGAAGTTATGGAATTATTTTTCATAAATGATTCCATTGCGCTAAATTGAAAACACATTTTGTTCTATATTAAGGCCTTGTCCAAGGTCCTGGAAGTATTATGCCTGACTGGTTCTATGTGGTGCTGAAGTTTGACAATGACAGCCCCACAGTTGAGTTGCTGTCACGAACCCCGCTCCCTCGCTCCGCCCCCTCGAGCTCGCACGCTCGTTTTGCCCCCTCGAGCTGCCTCGCTCGTTTTGCTCCCTCGGGCTTCCACGCCCGTTTTGCTCGCTCGAACTTGCACGCTCGTTTTTGCTCCTACGAGCTCACATGCTCGTACACTATCTCCCCCCTCGGGCTCACATGCCCGCTCCCCATCGCCAGAACATTATGTACACCTGCACTCGCGTCATCTGCACTCCTGTTCATTGTATACACCTGCACTCGTCCCTATCACCTGTCATTGTTTACACCTGCACTCGTCTCTATAAATATCACAGCACACTCGTCTCCCGCTGGTTGGTTATTGTATTTAGTTTCCCGTGTCCTTGCCCCCCGCTAGTCTCGCCTAGTTTTGAACTCCTCTTGTTTACCCCTTAGCTTGCCAGCTCCCCTTGTTCCCCTGTCGTTGAGCCCGCTAGTCCAGTCTTGTTCTACGCCATAGTTGTTAACTGTTTTCCCGGCTTCGACCTCCCGCTCTCGTTGACCACTCTCTCCCGGATTTGCCCCCTCCTTCTATTCTGATTCCCCGGCTCCGACATCACGCTCCCCTTTGACGCCTCTTCCCTGGATTTGCCCTTTTTTTTTACTTTGCACGCTTTGTGTTTAATAAAGCTGTTTTGTATTCGACATTGTGACTGTCTCTTCTTGTGCGGGTTACAGTTGCTTCCACAATTGTTTATTATATTTTTTAGGTGGACACTCCATGTCCAGATATCTCATGTATCTAAATCCTCCATATTTGGTATATTCAGACTCTTCAGGTTGTTTAATTTTGAAAGAACATTGCGCCTTCTCTGCTTTCCCGTCAAAGTTTCTAAAGAAATATGGTATGTTCTAATCATGTTTGACCCAGTTCAATGCTATTTGCAGCTATTTTAATACATTTTTAATATAAAATGATGCTTTTATAATTCGATAAAAAATAGACATGATAAATAATGAATTTTTAATACACACATAAATACTCACCCTCATATCATTCCAAAGCTGTATGACTTTCTTTCTCATGCATAACACAACAGGATCTGCTTTAATGAATCTCGGACCATCTTCTCAATACAATGGCGGTGGATTGTGCCTCACTTTAAAGCTTAAAGCACCCAAATAAGGCTTCATAAAACTATTAACTTTTTATTTACCAGGAGACCGTTTATTTTCTTATTCAATCTTCAATTTCATAATATGACTGTCCTTAGGTTATAAACAGATTAGAATACTTTTTAACATTAAAACATAAACAATACAACCATCTGATATCGCATCTTCAATGTTAATGGTTAAGATACTATAGGAACAAACAGCTTATCTTTTCACAGTGAAATTGTGTTCAAATTGCATTGACAGTTTGCATATGAAATTCAAAGATAATTTTTTTAATTACTGACCTGTTTTAATTACTGACTAAAATTCAGAGATTTAATCCGGTGTTGAGGAGGAACACGTGAAGGTACCAGTTTTTCTATGGCGCAATATGTAGTTTGACCACAATCTGTTAGACCAAAATCTCAGGCTCATTTACCATTCATTTGGAATTAAATAAATAAGATGTGACATAATACGTTACCCTTTTGTGTTAAGAGTCCTTTTCTTTTTTTAATCCCCTTTTCTCCCAATGTTGGAATGCCCAATTCCCACTACTTTAGTAATCCTCATGGTGGCACGGTCACTCACCTCAATCCGGGTGGCGGAGGACAAATCTCAGTTGCCTCTGTATTTTATAACGTGGCTCGCTGTGTATGACACCACGGAATCTCACAACATATGGAGGCTCATGCTAAACACTGTGATCCACACACAATTTACCACGTGCCCCATTGAGGGCAAAAACCACTTAATCGCGACCACAAGGAGGTTACCCCATGTGACTCTACCCTCCCTAGCAACCGGGCAAACTTGGTTGCTTTGGAGACCTGGCTGGAGTCACTCAGCACACCCTAGATTTGAAATCACGACTCCAGGGGTGGTAGTCAGCGTCAATACTCGCTGAGTTACCCAGGTCTGCTAGAGTTTTTTCTAATGATTTGTTAGTTTTTAAACATTTAAGCAAGAGAATTCCTTTAATGAACATAACTTTAGTTTAGTTAAAATCTCCTCATATGGGCCCATTCTAAAAAGAAAACATCTAAACATCTTGGACAAGAGGTATCTGAGTTTAGGTGATGTGGCTGATGTGGTTGTGTGCTCAATGCCTCCTGTGCCTGATCTCCATTTCATCTTCCTGTTTGGAAGATGAAAATCATACGTATTCAAAGTACAAGCCATACTAAATCATAAAAGCATGTTTTTGTCTTCTCTCCAGTCATCTTACTGTATCAGCTGTATCTGCAGTCTCCTCCTCCTCCTCCTCCTCCCTGTTCGGGTTGGACAGATCAAAGCCTGACAGCACTGCATCCTCATCATTGTCTGTCTGGTACTCAGACTCTTCTGTCAGTGTAAGAAAGTAATTAAAAAAAAAAATTTAAACTTAGGACAATCACCCTCTGGTAAGGGATATTTTACCCATATATTTTTAGGATGTTTTTAGGATATTTTTAGTTGGTAAGATTAGTCTCATCTTGACTCTAACATCAACCAACTTGGCACCCATCGAGCGAGCCATGTCATCTTTAAACAGAAAATACAAGAGACACTTTATATTGTAATTGTAACATTTAATTTGGTCATTAGCATCTATACAGAAGATACAAACACTTAACCTGGTAGATTATTTATGCAGCCACCATCCAGGAGTAAGTGTCCATCTTTAGGGTCACATAGAGGGGGAAGGTACCCAGAAAGAGACATACTAGCATGAACATACCTCCACAGAGAGCCTAACAGACAGAGTATACATATAGTAGACTATTTAAATCCTACACAAGAGATGGTAAAGATGAAACAATCTAACCAGCTAACCATCAGTGTGCACTCATGGAAGAGCCGGTGATGTCTGTGGTGATATTGAAATATGGGATCCAAAGATCCTATCCTAAAATGCAAAGAGATTTAAGGATTACACTTACATTTTCCAGTAAACATGGATGTCACCGGGAAGGTCAAGTCTGTGATCTTCTTAAAAATAGATCCAAAGTCCTTTTGTGTATACAGAAAGAGATAACAATTTATAATTAATAAAGTTGATGGTAGACCTAAATTTATCAATGTTATTGCTTAATGGTCTCACCATGGCCCACTGGCATGCCCTGACTGTCATACGACTGACGCTTCGCTCTTCAGCATAGAGAGCCCCTATCAGCGAACCGATGGAGGTGCCACCAATCAGATCTACAGGGATTCATTCCTGCTTCACTCAGTGCCCGAATGATGCCCACCTGACAGCAGCCTCTGTTGGATGGGCAGGAGGAAATGAAGACATTGAGAATTAAGCAAAAACTGCATGGAAAGATGTGTGCTTTGAGTGTCTACAGTGTTACTCATAAATCCTTTTGAAAAGCATTTTAAAGCTGAAATGTGTCATTTTTCTAATATTTGTATGTAACAGTTAAAGGACGGGCATGGAGGAGGCGGGAACTGGCTGAAGAGTCAACTTAAAGTTTTAATGCAAAACTCAACATAAAACAAACATAAACCATAAGACAAACACACACATAAACATGCAGCACGGCCATGTGTGTGTCTTTCTCTCTCCACAGCATCCACGGTTAAAAAACTTTCATAAGATTTTGTATGCCTAAATGGGAAAACTCTTGTACCTGTGTGGGTACTGGAGTGGTTGCTATGGTTACAGATGGTGGCCGCGTGGTGCTTTAATGCCCAGGTGTTGCGAATGAACATGAACTTTCAATTCACATGAAAGTGAAGCTTAAACACTTAAATCCCAAAATATAACAAAGGAATTCGATCTACCTGACTCATATCCTTTAAAAATCTGACAGAAAAACTGATTGCTTTAATAAACTGATGCAGGAAAAAAAAAAAAAAAACCACACACACTGTTGGATGCCATGAACTACATGATGCGCACCCACAGTTATCTCAGTTGCTCACTTTTGAAGCACTTTGTTTACACTTAAGTACATCACTGAGCGCGGGATATGCATAAGCGGTGTTGTGCTGTGCCATCTATTACCTTTTTTTGTGTGTGTGTATTTATACATTTTCTTATTATCGGACTTCCCTTAGTGTCCACATATCCCCCAGAAATATGTCCACATAGAAGTTAAATGGTTATACGATATGCATTTTTGCATCAGTGCTGTTGGAGATAAGGAGATGTGCAAATAATTGTAAAACCGGTCAACCGTGATTTTTTTCTCAAACGGTAATCTATGTCACGATTGACGGTGGAGGCAGACACAGGATGAGGATCTAGTCGCAGCGGAGGTTTTATTTAGACAACAAGGGTAATACAAACATCCACGATGGGAAAAAGATAAACAAAACACGAAAGGCAAACAAAGGGTTAACGGGAGGCATAAACGGGTATAACAACGGAGACGTAACAATGATGGAAGCATGGGAAACAGGCATACACTTACAAAGACCGACAAGGGAAAGGAGAAACAGACACGGTTAAATACACAAACACAATCAAGACTCAACGAGACAGGTGGAAACACTGATGAGTGCAGGCAGTGACGTGGGCCGGGAATTGTGGGAAATGTAGTTTTACGCTCGGACAGTGAGCCTACAGGCGGACAACAGGGAAAACGTGACATGGAATGGGAGCGGTGACAGGTGAGACGGAAAACACGGAGCAGACCAGGAAACATGAAAAACGTGATGGGTGAAAACAGAGAACATAGGACAGACAACACCGGAACGTTACATAATCCCCCCCTCAAAAGGACCGGATTCCAGACGGTCCTAAGAGACAGGAGGGAAGAACCAACAGGAATAAACAGATGTACAGGGCGAGGGGCTAAAAGGGAGGAAAAACTAACAGACCAAAGGGGACACAAGGCACACAAAGACAGTAAGGGGGTACAAGGAGCAATTAGGCAGTCCACGGGGGCACAAGGGGAAATTAGGCAGTCCACGGGGGCACAAGGGGAAAGGTTTAGGAGGCCAGGGAGGTATCGACCGGGCAGGGACAGGTTTCGGTGGTCTGGGAGGTATTGCCCGGGCAGGGTTGGGTTTAGATGGCCCGGAGGCTGGCCGTAAGGCAAGGGCCGGTTCAGGGGGCCTGGGAGGCGGCCAAAGGGCTAGGGCTGATCCAAGGGGCCTTGGAGATAAAGCTGAGGGAGGCTCTGGGGGCTCAGGAGACGGTGCTGAGGAAGGCCTAGGAGGCGGAGGCCTGGAAGGCTCTGGGGACGGAGCCGAGGAGGGCTCAGGAGGCGGGGCCGAGGAGGGCTCAGGAGGCGGGGCCGAGGAGGGCTCAGGAGGCGCCGTAGGAGGCTTAAGAGGTGGAGCCGTAGAAAGCTCTGGAGTCTCTGGGAGCAGAGCCGTAGGAGGCTCGAGAGGCGGAGCCGTAGGAGGCTCAGGGGGCGGAGCCCTAGAGGGTTCGAGGGGCGCTGGCTCAGGGACGGTCGAGGCTACAGGCGCTGGCTCAGGGACGGTCGAGGCTACAGGCGCTGGCTCAGGGACGGTCGAGGCTACAGGCGCTGGCTCAGGGACTTCAGGGGTGACAGGCTCGCTCACAGTGATGTGCGTAGGCGTTGGCTCGCTCACCGTGATATGCGTAGGTGCCGACTCGCTGACCGTGATATGCGTAGGTGCCGACTCGCTGACCGTGGCAGGCGCTGACTCGCTGACCGTGGCAGGCGCTGACTCGCTGACCGTGGCAGGCGTGAGCTGGAGAGTGGAGGCTTTCCTTCTCCTCCTTCTCCGGGCGGAAGAAGTTGGCTGCGCTGGCTCATCGATCCGGAAAGGCAGGGGCTCAGGCTCGACAGCCGGAAACACGAGGAGTGGTTCCTCGGGTGCCAGTTTCTTGAGGGTGAGACTCACGTACTCCCTCAAAGTGTGCTCTTCGAATTCCGGCGCTTCCCACCACTGGGCTGATGGTAACCCGCTCCGGTAGATGAGCTTCAGGGAAGCGTCGTCGAACCCGGTGTGGATGGCGACCGTGGAGAAGAGCCGTGAGTACTCGCAAACGGGAAAATTTGCATGGGCCAGTGTGGTGAAAACCGCTGCTAGATCCATTTGTGGTCGGTCTTTCTGTCACGATTGACGGTGGAGGCAGACACAGGATGAGGATCTAGTCGCAGCGGAGGTTTTATTTAGACAACAAGGGTAATACAAACATGAACAAAAGTAAACATCCACGATGGGAAAAAGATAAACAAAACACGAACGGCAAACAAAGGGTTAACGGGAGGCATAAACGGGTATAACAACGGCGAAGTAACAATGATGGAAGCATGGGAAACAGGCATAAACTTACAACAAAGACCGACAAGGGAAAGGAGAAACAGACACAGTTAAATACACAAACACAATCAAGACTCAACGAGACACAGGTGGAAACACTGATGAGTGCAGGCAGTGACGTGGGCCGGGAATTGTGGGAAATGTAGTTTTACGCTCGGACAGTGAGACTACAGGCGGACAACAGGGAAAACGTGACATGGAATGGGAGCGGTGACAGGTGAGACGGAAAACACGGAGCAGACCAGGAAACATGACATAAACGTGATGGGTGAAAACAGAGAACATAGGACAGACAACACCGGAACGTTACAATCTAACCATCAAAAACTCACACCGCGGCATCCCGATGTTGAATAGACTTTTTAATTTATCTGTGCATTAATTTGAACTGTTATTATGCATTGTGTAATGTGTTGTAATGAAACACTTCCCAAAAAAAACCCACCCCACCTCTCCCCGCTAGACCCATATTTGGTCCCCCTCAGCGTTCAAACCAAATCTACGCCATTGGTAGAAACTCACTAATCACAGTCAGCCAGGGCTGATTTATTCTATGAGTGAAAGTGTCCAATGTGGTAACAAAGATTAAGCGAGTAGCATTCGGCTGGCCATGTGATCCCAACATGGCAGCCCCACAAGGGGACCCTCTCCATGTAATATAAAACATCTTTTATAAGGTAACTGATATGACTCAAGTCTTCATCTCATGTGAGTGCCAATGATTTCATAAATATGTTTTAAAATGTCAATTACTTTCTTTAGAAGAAGAACTTTATAAAGGAGGTAAAAATAGTAACAGGGTCGTCCCTTTAAATAGTGTACTGTGAGCCAACATCTGATCAATGCATATAGAACTAGCATGGCTTTATTATTTGACAGATACTGATAAAGTGTGTATCATTAGCTATACATTTGATAAAAAATAATTAAGGGCAAGGGCTTAATTTTACATTCACATTTATGCATTTGGCAGACGCTTTTATCCAAAGTTACAGACTTACAGTGCACTTATTACAGGGACAATCCCCCCGGAGCAACCTGGAGTTAAGTGCCTTGCTCAAGGACACAATGGTGGTGGCTGTGGGGTTCAAACTAGCAACCATCTGATTAACAGTTATGTGCTTTAGCTTATGTGCTTTAGCCCACTACGCCACCATCACTCATTTTAAGATGTATTACCGGGTATATACTGCAAGTATCCTCTTGATCTTTGTCTTCCATATCTACCAGAATGGAGAACAATTAAATAAACGCAGTTTGCTAAAAATATAGTTGTTTGCATTATGCTTATTTCCTTGGGTTATCCATTTTTCACAAAATCTCCTACAGAAGAGAACTGATCATTTCTTTTCATACACAGTAGGTGACATCTTAAGATAGGGTGCTTGAAATGTTTGTCTAAACTATTTTTACATTAATAAAGATGACAAACTTTTACAAACTTCAAAAGACTTTGGCTGGGTTTCCCGATAACGTTGGAACTTAAACTTTTATGATCATCTTAACTAACGTTGCTCGTTATTTTACAATGGAGTAATGCCTGTTTCCCAAACCAGCACGTCGTTATAAAGGTGAATCAAGTTCTTCGTTCTTTGAGCTGTTCAGTCCAATGGTGCTGATCACTTTGACCAATATATGTCCAGGAGTTATAATGCAGAAACACTATCAAATGTGGAAGTTGTCAGTAACCTTGTTGAGGCGCCGAAATGTATTTCCTATTACAGAATTTAATGAAAGAAATAATGGTGGCTTTAGTAAGATGGAGTTTCACATTTATTGATGCTCAAACTAAGAGATTAATGAAAGTGACACAATAAATGCATGCAACGTGAATGTACACTATGTGAATCACGAGGGGCTCTCACATAGACTAAAGTTTTGTTCTTGTGGCTGGAAACTGAACAAATGCACACAGAACAGGATTAAAATGACGGGCATCAGTGTTGAGCTCATAAAACTATCTATATATTAATAGATTGTCTGGTTAGATTTCAAGGCACTGGGAAGACCCCTAATGATGCATTGTGCACTTGAAGCCTTAGTGCCACTATGCATCATGCAATTTGTTACTGCCTTGTAAAAAAAAAGAGAGAGCTGGTTTGAACCAGCCACTGGAGGAAGGAGGAAGAGGAGGAGTGAAAGGGAAGTTCTCATTGCACACTCTTACTCTAATCTCCTTTGTTAAATATATTTTAATTATTTATTTAGGAATATTTATATATGGTTATATACAACTATTACAACTATGCTTATCAAAGAAGGCTAATAAAACATTCTATTATATTACGTGTTTTGTAAATTTAGACCTATCACGTTGCATGCGCAGACTGCCTATTGATTTCAACACTTGTATATCCTCTGAAATATTTTACATTTATGCATTTAAATGCTTGTAAACATTTTACATTGGCTTCCCAATTATCAATATATATATATAAATTGTGTGTGTGTATATATATATATATATGGCAGTGGTGGCTCAGCGGTTAAGGCTCTGGGTTACTGATCAGAAGGTCGTGGGTTCAAGCCCCAACACCACCAAGACACCACTGTTGGGCCCTTGAGCAAGGCCCTTGAACCTATCTGCTCCAGGGGCGCCGTATCATGGCTGACCCTGCACTCTGACCCCAGCTTAGCTGGGATATGTGAAAAATAAATAATTTCACCATGTATATGCAGAAATGTATGTATAATGTGTGACAATTGGTCAAATTAAATTAAATTAAATTAATTATATATATATATATATATATATATACACACAATTTATTAAATCTCCCATTGTCTTTGATAAACTGTGAAAGATGTCAGAAAGATATGTTTGCACTTAATGGACAAGCGGTTCAAAGCTCACGTTAATTTAGATAAAGATGCGTTTGGGAAAACGGAGATTTACTGCAATCTGACCCCCTGGCCTGATATGTTATTTATGAGTCCCTCTCCCAGGGCAAAATTAAGTCAAACACCCAGGGTGAAGGTGGGGTGTGCAATTAAAAAATATAAAAACATCTTCTCACAGGAACAGAAAGCATTAAGTGACTGATTACTTTGTGTAGCATGGACTGCTGCGGAAGGTGTGCATGCTAATCTGGGTTAGGGGCAAACACAGCCGTTGTTTACACAAAAGCCGCTTGTAAACAGAGACACTACGTGGTCAATCACAGGTACTTATTTTATTTTTTTTAACCATATATCGCGGAGTTCCTACATGCAAATAATGTAAATATATAAGTGAACAATAGAAAACACCTACTGAATGGCTTTTCAAAACTCTGTTTTTGTCAATCTCGATGTATTTTAGAATCTCCCGGGATTCTATTTACAATGTCAGACCAACACAATTCCCCTAGTCAGTATTCGTTACTCCTATTGGCTGCCTCCGGGCTGATCTGACCAATCACACTCGATTTCTTTAAGACGTGTAACGTGGGACCAGAAGGGTTCTCTTGAAAGCACACTGTTCAAGGTTAGTGTGTTTCTTTAGTAATTTTCATATACCAGTTAATTAACTTGTACATGACATTGTGGTTTGCGAAGCTTTCATTATTGGAGTACAATGTCTAAAATAATTGCAGTGAACCGTTTTTGGCTACATAAATTATTGATTCATTATGTTGACGTGAGCATGACATTTAACCTGGGATGCGGCAAGTTTGACGACCTCCATTTGAAAAGTTTGCAAATTACAACAGATTTTTTACATTTCGTTTATACGAATTTCGCTAGTACGCTTGCTTACTGCTACAAATGCACGTACAAATACTAGGTTAGGGGCCGATCACATCAAAAGCGTCGCCCTAGGAATTACAATAAATAAGAATCAACAGAATAGAAGTTCATTAAATTTTAATCCTATTATCCAAAAGACTCGGAGGAAGTTTAATCAATGGCTTTTAAGAGACTTGTCATTAAGAGGGATAGTTTTGATTTCTAAAGCAGAAGGTATATCCCGGTTAACTTATACAGCTATGGCTATTCAGGTTGATAAGATATTGAAGGAGATTGATAATATGCTCTTTGATTTTGTTTGGATAAATAGGATACATTATATAAGAAAAACGATCGTAATGAACTCGTATGAAAATGGTGGTCTTAATTTCCTGAATTTCGCTACTTTAAACAATACATTTAAAATCAACTGGATTAAAAAAATAGTTAAGTATCCAGTATCCATTTGAAATATTATTCCCCTCCATATTTGATCTAGTTTGGGTGGCATACATTTCTTCCTTGTTTGCAATTTTGATATTAACAAAATACCTGTGAAACTTTCTGCATTTCATCGTCAAGCTTTACTAGCGTGTTTAATTTACAAACACAACTTTTCACCTCACAATACTTTACATCTGGAATGTAATTGCATATTGGAGTCAGTATGTGAGTGATGATGACTGGAAAAAAAGTCTGGCTTCTGCCCAATTGCTATATCTTAAGAAACCAGGTTAAAGAAGTGTCTTTTAAACTCTTTCACAGAATATACCCTGTTAAACATTATTTAACCAAGTTTTAAAATGATAGAATGTAAAGCAAAATGTACTTGATTTTATTGTTTTATTTTACATTACAGTGGAAAGATGTTCTTTTAAGTATTATTGTAAACTCCAACGATAAACAAACCCACATTTATTTTATATATTTTTTTTATTTTAATGGCTAAATTTCACATATGAAAGTGCACATCCAGATGGAGTTAAACATTTCTAAGAAGCTTTTCCAGAAAAAGCTGGTAGATTCTTCAAAAATTGGTAGTGAATTTTATCTGGTCCAACAGCTGTGTCGTGGGATTTTTTTAATGGCTTGCTTTAATGGATCGTTCTTACATAGAACAAGTTTGGTTTTATGGCTCTGTATTACTAGAGCCAAAGTTAATCTTTCATTTTCTTGTTGAGCATGAAAAGATCGAAAAGCAGGAAGACAGTTCTCCATAGATGAATTGTTTTTCGAAAGTTTTTGCTAGAATGTTTGCAATTTCTTGTTTTGAAGTCAAAAGTGTATTATGCTGTTTGATGTGATTGTTTTGTTTTCTGTATTAGGTTTGATATTTTGTATTTATGGAGTCCTTTTGTCATGCTGGAAACTAATCTTCTCCAGCTTTCTTTTTTTTACTTAATTTATAATTCTTCTTTCTCGTGCTCATGTGTGTCATTTCTGCGACACTATCATCACCATACGGATTTACCAAAATAGAAGTTGTTTTGAAACTGATTTCCTACGCTGGTCGAATAAACATTTTAAAAAACAGATAGTTCTGCCCCAACATGAAGTGTTTCCATGTTTCCATTGATAAGGGTATAAATAATGTATATTCTTTCTAGCTGGCCGTAATCACAATGTCACTATTATATAAGGAGTTTATTAATGCATTGTACAAGTATTGATGACTTACATTTCCTCTTTTATAGGTAGTTGCTGCAGATAAATTGCTCAGATGGGGGTGCTCTCAGCGCTGACACGGGGGCTTGTGAGAGGAGCTGACAGAATGGCTGAGTTCACAAGTAAGCGTGGCCCTAGGACATTCTACAAGAGTAGAGGCGCCAGACCCACTGGAGTGCTCACCTCCAGCAGAAAATTCATACCTGTACGGGCCATGATACCAGAGTTTGTGGTGCCTAATTTGGAGGGATTTAACCTGAAACCCTATGTATCTTACAAGACCCCAGAAGGAACAGAGCAGCCCATGACTCCAGAGGAGCTCTTCACTCAGGTGGTGGCTCCACAGATTGAGAGAGACATTGAGGAGGGTGTTTTCACGAAGGAGAATCTTGAAAAATATGGCTTGGAGAAAACACAAGAAGGAAAATTGTTCAAGTTGCATCCCAAGAACTTTATTAATTAAGAACAATTATATTGTGCACTTCAGAGATTTGCAATGGACTTTAAGCAACTTTTTCCAACAAAAATCACAGGTCATATTCATGAAAATAAATATTTTCTGCTGTATAGTCAGTTTTGCAGAAATGCACTTAAAACTGACATCCTTCACATTTTCAGTTTGCCTGGGACTGCTGATATACATCCAAACCATGTCAAAACCACATACATTTCAATAAATAACTAAATAACTCCTTAGAGGAACATGTCATTTAAAAAAAGAAATAAATAGATACATGTTTATTAATATGGCTATGGTTTATTTGTACAAATCACATTTGACAAAAGGTTTAGCCACTGGTGTAAAGCAAAAGGAGAACTAATAGCTTACAAATACACCGATCAGCCTCAACATTTTGTGTATGTCCCCCTTGTGTTGCCAAAACTGCGCCAATCTGCATCTCAGAATAGCATTGTGAGATGCTATTCTTCTCACCACAATTGTACTCTTGTTAATGAGAGAGGTCAACAGGGAATGGCCAGACTGGTTGAAACTGACAAAGTCTACAGTAACTCTGATAACTGCTCTGTACAATTGTGGTGAGAATAATAGCATCTCAGAATGCTATTCTGAGATCCGGGTTGGCGCTGTTTTGGTGGCACAAGGGAACCGAACCTTTCTCTGGTGAAGGAAAGTGGTCTTGTACGTACCGCCCCGAGTCATTCTCCAGAGAGGTTTCAAAGCTGGCAGTGGGAGACTCGTACTGGATACTGAGGTGGCCTCCAGACTCTGTGAGCCCAACACTGGTTTGAGGTGGCTCCTGAGGAAAGGGGGGAGTGGAGTTGCTCAGGGACCAGTTTGGACCCAGAGGGAGTCAGGACCAGTCTGCTGAAAAAGACAGCAACACAAAAATATATGCATTTGTACATGATTGCAGAACGGACACCTAGCAGACTGTGAGGAGATATTTGCAGAATTTGACAAAACGTTTATTGGATTACAATGACTGAGCGCACCTTTAAATTAAGAAATGTGAATATTATAATTTTATAAAAGCATTTTATTTTATTCTTCTGTTACGACTTCTTTATCATTTGAGCTGTAAAGTTGATTAATTTGTCATTTTTATGGCAGTTTTAAGATTTTAGGGTATATGGCTGTCGTCATGGCAACGAAGTAACGTAAAATCAGATATAATTACACAAAAATGCTGAGCAAGCGAGTTTTATCCAACTAAAACAATGGCTGTCTCGTTTGGAAGGCTGCGTCCTCCAGAGGTCGCATTTGTCGGCCGCATACGTCATCAAGGCTGTCTCGTTTCAGAAAAGGGAGTAGGACACTTCGAATGCGACCTATAGAAAAGGATAAAGTATACATCATTCAATTGCTAGTTTTATTGGGGAAGTTTCATATAAAATGAAGTGGTCTGGTGATAAACCAATTTTTTTTTTCATTTTATAAATTATTTTAAACAATACTGTTATATTTTGTATAAGTGTAAGTATAAAAAAAGCTTCCAGGGCTTGTAATATTGTTTGCAAATTCAAAATTGATAGATAAATGTCATCTTATCCCTTTGTTTGTTTTGTTTATAATACCCTGGCATTATTATTTTTATTTGTTTAATTTTTCTGTAGGCCTATCTTATTATGTAAATGATAATAATAATAAATCCTTTGTAGGCCTACCTGAGATGGAAATTATACAATGTTGATTATGTGGAATTTTCTCTTTATGTCATGTATGTTAATATGCAGTTAAAAAAATCGAATGCGTCCTTTTTCACGGGAATTCGGAGGATGAAGTACATTCTTCTGGACACTCACAACCCACAATTCTTTGCTTCAACGGAAATGTAAAAATAAAATAAAAAATAACGCCAATTTTCCCGTAAATAAGATGTTCAAACGTAAGTGGAAGTAGGCTACCTCAGTAGATGGGTGTAGAGTATATAATATGTATTAATATATATTTAAAATGAAGTGTTAGACAAAAAGTACACCTGTAAAATGTTTTTTTTTTTTTTTTTTTTTCCTCACTTTAAATCATTATAACTCTCCTAAAATTGACCTTATACATTCCCTTCTAAAGGGACTGTGTTCCCTGGTCACTCAAAGCGCTCGCGCTTGTTAAAGTTTGGCGTGCTGTGCAACCATATTAAGTTCCGTTTCCGTTTGTCCTACGAAGGCAGCCTTCAAATGACGCGACCTACCTAGCATGCAGCCTTTCAAACTAGACACCGCCGATGTTAACATGCATTTTGTTTAGGTCTTGTAGCTGTACTTTAGAAACTGTGCATATTTAAACGTTTAAGAATTGGCCCTGTTCACTTCCATTTTATGTGCCCCGCTTTAAACCAGACATTTTTTGTATTACATTACCATCACTTTTTTTTAAGTTGGTAAGTCCAACATGCCAGAATATGAGAATACCGTGGCAGCTGGTCATTTAATAATGTAATCATTTTGAATAAAGGTGGACACAATTAGTTTCTTTTATAATTTTAAGATTTAAATAGGAATTGAAAGACATAACAACTTCCGGGGCGCTAACATCTGATTGGCTGGTCTTTTAAATCGTTGTCGTTGTTTTGGTGAACAGTTCCTGATTTAGAAGGATGGAGATTTTTTTTACTCTCTACTAGTGTAATGCCTCGGTAAAGTACGATGGAACAGAAAAGATCCGAATCCAAATATGTTCTCTGCACATTGCTGGATAAAAAGGATCAGTCCAAGTATGTCTTTTTTACACAAAAGAGATCAGCAGGAGACATAATAGGGTGAGTTTATAGAACAGGTATTGTTTATTATTATAGGTTTTCTGGTAGCTTTAATTTAAGAGTATTTTTCATTCCATGGCGTCCTGTTTCCTTTAGATTTACCAATGGCGAAGATGTTTGGAAAATACATCTCTCAGAAGAGATCCTGTCTCAGTTTGTAAGAATTTGTTGATGAAGCCCGTTTAATTTTAATATGATTTTATTAACCTTATTTCATAATGTGAGAAAATCGTATTTCTTTACAGCTCAAGAAGTTCTCATTAAAATCCACAGAAGACTATACTTTGAAACTCAAGTAAGCCATGGTGAAAATAACGTGATAAATAAATGATGATTCAATGGTCTCATTTTTTGGTTCGTGTGCTCCGTGAGAATGTCCCCTTGTGTATCTGGACAGATGTGCATGTAGGACTGGCCGAGCATTTGTGACACTGCAGGAGGACAGTGCTGTGCTGCATTTAGGTTGTGAGCCCACAGATCTGACTCTGTCTCTGTCAAAACTCACTGACTCAGAGGGGAGGACAGAAGTCAAAGACCTGCTTTTTGAGATGGCTGACAGCCTGACACAGCTAGAGAATGGAGGTAAACAACGATTAATTTAGTCACTATGCTCTATTATAAAAAAAGAAATGAAGCCCAGACATACTAGATGTTTGCTTTTTTCATAATTCTAGGTGCTACATCTTCATTTTATCCAGTCAGCAGCCCTCAGAAGAGAACTACTGGTTAGTTAAGACATTACTGTTTAGGTTTGTTCAAATGGACTTTGGAAATTGTCTATACACATTTAAGAGTATATGAATACTAGTGGCTGCTTTCTGTTTTAGTATTTGAACCTAGAAAACAACATAAGGATCCATCAGTAGCAGTAAGAAAACGTCTTCCTGGGGGTTCTCTCATCAACCCAGGATCAAAAAGGTCATCATCATTGATGTTATTGGCTACGTTCATGCCACAGCTGAATTTGGCCCAAATCTGATTTTGTTCCACGGTGTCATCTGTTTGACACAGATCTGTTATTTGGATGACCGTGTGAGCATCCAAAAGCACTTTGAATCTGACATTTTCAAATCTGATCTGGGACACTTTTATATGGAAATAAATTTTTTCCAATGTGCCTTCAGTCTGAACAGCCAGAATTGTATGTGATTTTTGTACATCAATCTACTGTAACTCAACATCCGTCACTTGCAGGCTTGATTTGCCTCGTAATGTAACTGTTATGGATTATGTTAATGCATTCATTTCCTTTTTAAGAAAAGAAAATTATAGGTTTCAACAGTTGGGTTCAGTGGTTCGTTTGAATTTCACACATTAAAACGTGCATGAAAAGAGGCAGATAAAGCCTATGTAACACCACCCTTTGATCATGTCACTTGTGCAGAAAACGGTTTCTGTATTCTGTATCAAAGCATGAATGCAAGCAAGTCAATGGAAATCTGAAGTAATTACAGATAACAACTCTTACCTTTATATGTACTGTGTATATAACACTATTTTACCTGCTGTTCTTCGATTTTTGAGCTTTAATGCTAATTAAATTCTGCCATTTGACTGTAAATGACTATTTAAAATTACTTTATCCATCTGGTCTTCCATCACTTACTGATAATTTATTAGATAGTCATTAAAGGGATAGTTCACCCAAAAATGCCTGAAAATTCTCTCATCATTAACTCGCCCTCATGCCATCCTAGATGGGTATGACTTTCTTCCTTCACAAATGAAGATTTTTAGAAGAATATTTCAGCTCTTAAGGTCCATACAATGCAAGTGAATGTGTGCCAAAATTTTGAAGCTCCAAAATGCACATAAACAGCATAAACGTAATCCATACGACTCCAGTGGTTAAATCCATGTCCTTGGAAGTGATATGATAGGTGTGGGTGAGAAACGGATCAATATTTCAGTCCATCTTTCCCATAAATTTTCCTCCTAGCTCAGTAGGGGTGTATGCACAAAGAATGCAAAGGTGGAGAGTGATGGTAAAAAAGGACACAAACATTGATCGTTTTTTCACCCACACCAATCATAACGCTTAAGATGATATGGATTTAACTACTGGAGTCATGTGGATTACTTTTATGCTATTTATGTGTATTTTAGAGCTTCAAAATGTTGGCACCCATTCACTTGCATTGTATGGACCTACAGAGCTGAAATATTCTTCTAACAATCGTTGTTTGGGTTAACTAACCCTTTAAGTGGCCTAAATAAATAGGACTGCTAATAACAATCTTAAGTTAATTATATTAAAATAATTAACAAGTCTGGGTTTGTTATACGCATGCTCAGGGAGTATTATACACATGGTCAGTTTATGAGCATCAGATGTTCAGACCAGTGTCTGATATGGGCTGCATTTAAAATGTTGTCTGAACAACCTTACAAATTTTTTTTATATTTGAGCAGAAAATCAGATTTGGGCCACAATCAGCTGCGGTGTACGTATATTCTCCATTGACAATAGCTTGCAAATGGGATGAAGTAGACCAAAAATGGTTTAACATAACGTGGCAAAGTAATTTCAATAAGACTGGTTTTATCATGTGTTTAATGTGTCTGATCAGTTTTCTCTATCACAGAAAGAAACCTGCAACAGGTGTGGCTTTTGACGATGAAGATGAATAATGTCAAAACATGTGACCTCTGCATTTTAGAATCATGAATTGTAACTTTTTAACAAACCCAACACTTTTTCTGCTTATAACAGTTTTTATCATATAGATCACAATAACACTATGCATTGTTTTTTAAGTAATCAAGCATCTATTTAAAATTGTATTAAATATAGCAAAATGGCTGTTTTATATAAGGATACTTCTGGAAATAAAGTTATATTTTTAAATAAGTGCTCACTGAAAATTATTTCTAGCTGTTTCAACCAAAGCATTCACTTCATGAAAAAACAGCCATAAAATCAATTTAACAATTTATTGAATTATTCATCTTCCTTGTTAATATTAAAAACATCAGTTCACCCCAGATAGCACAAGAGAATGGAAACAGTAAAAGTAATCGAAAACAAGCTGAAAAGGTCCAGGCAATCATGTTACAAGGGAGTACACATGAACAAAAGGTATTACTGGATGAAAAAAAAAAACATTCATAAATATTTAATCATATACACAAGAAGATATATTCCAAAGCACTTACTGGAAAGATCAAACTAAATCACCCCTTATCTATAAACAGGACCAATCCAATAATATAGTCTGATATACAACCAATCTCATGTTTGCTGGTGTCTTTTAAATCACGGCGCATGTTAATTTCCAAAGTGAAAAGCAGCTTGCACTGGTCTTTATTTAGGCTGATGAGGTTCTCTGTTTAGCAGGACATATATTCTGAAGCAGCCTAGTCAGCTTAATAATCAAAGACTTTGAGCACCAAGTAAATAAGTGTTTAGAGTTTGTTAGGTCAGTTTTCACACAGCTGGTCATATTTAAAGAATTCGGTTACATGTTTCAAAAACCATGCTTTGTTTCCCTTTGGTCATATATTACATGAAAAAATTGCACTGAGGGCATCCTTATGTTCATGAGTGGTCTCACTCGCTTTTCCTCTCAAAAGTCGTGGCATTACTCTCTTTTATGCAGCAATGTCAGAATAATTATACACCACTGTAGTACTAAGGGCTGCCCACTGTGCAAGATTCAGAGGTGAAATACAGTTACTGAGCTGTAGGATCACTGACATAAAGGATCACTGAAATAAATGAATCATTATAAATTAACAATATATTGAACTGATTCCAGGTAAAACAAAAAGATCAAGCTCATATTACATTACAGTACAAACAGTACACTGGATGACAACTTTATAACACCAATGATCCTGTTGTACATCACTGACAAATGATTCAGCAGTAGCATCATTTGAAATTAACCATATAATAAATTGATTTCAGGTCAAAAAACAAGCAAAAAATTAAAGACAAATTCATACTTGTATTACATTACAGTGCAAACAGGCTAAACTGAAATTAGACTTTCTGAGACTTTATTCATAATAAACATATTTCAAGGGTTCTCATAAATACATTAATGAACAATGACCTGAATTCTGCCTATCTTTATTAAGAGTGACCCAGTTAACCTTTGGCTTCACAGTGATAGTGTGACACTTATGAACGTTTCTATTGACATCTGATACGGGAGCGTTTCAACAGACATCTGGAATTATGCTGTTTTTAACCATTAGCAATAACACCACTAATTCATATATATCTAGAGATTTTTTTTTAACCAAGACAGAAACTGGTTTCAATTACAGTGTCTACACAATTAATGTCAATAATCATTCATCAAATAAATGAGAAACCACTTTTTCAGACACAAAAGTCAGCACAAAACACTTGTGTTGTGTACAATCAATTACATAGCAGGGCTGGTTTGGTCCAAAAGGCCTTAGAGCGTCCAATGTAAAAACTTCAATGAAGCTGCACAGATACATTTGCATTCTTCAATTCAAAATAACAATAAATCTGTTCAAAACATTTAAGCATAGTCAAATTTATTCAACCCACAACACAACAGGCTTGTCTTTTTGCATGCTCTCAATGCAGGTACAAATAAACTAGGTCAAAGTAAAAAGAAAATGTACAGTTACAACTGTTTCAACTGAATATGAGCAGAAACAGTCATAAAAAGTCCACGTTCCAAAGGCTAAACTCAAACTGGTCTTACATCAGGAGGGATTATTATGTTATGACATCAGCACTACAGTTAAAAGACCTTCAACATTTGATCAATTTAATGATCGTACCACCATATTCAGTTTTATAGTGATACCAGTTCTATAAACCAACATTTCCATAATGCAAGTTTTCCATAAGCAATCCCATAGACAAGCTCTTAGTATCATTTTGTACCACATAACACTCTCTCTGCCCTGATCGTGTTCAGGCACTGACTGTGTCCACATCTCTGTTTGGAGTTCCCAGAAGAGCTGTGCTCTCACTCCTCTATTAAAGTGCAAATGGAAAAGAGCAACCCACTCACAGGCCAAGGGAGATGGATCCTCTCCAAGTGAGAGAGAGATAGAGAGAGAGAGAGAGAGAGAGCGAGAGAGAGGGAAAAGAACAGCATACAAATGTCTTTCACCGAACAGACACAGGTCTGAACTTGAGGCTTGTTTTGAACATCTCTCTGAAACTCTGTGTCTCTTAACAGCAATTTCAGCACAGAGTATCTGTATTAAAAGACAACTGCACCTGTTATTTGGGGTGGGGTGGTGAGGTGGGGGAGGAGAGAGAATTATTATGAACATATATTCTGGTATGTTCTATAATTCAGTTCAAGTCATTTATTTATTTTACCATGATTGAACATTTAATTGATATGAATGTTTTTTGTTTAAAAATACACACACACACACACACACACACACACACACACACACACACACACACACACACACACACACACACACACACACACACAGACACACACAGACACACACACACACTCTATATACTGTGTATATATATATTATACTCACACACTACCGGTCACAAATTTTAAACACTTATATAATAATATAATCTTTTTTTTCTTAGAATTTTAGAATAATAGTAAAGTCATCAAAACATAACATAAATGGAACAATGGGAATTATGTTGTGACTAAACTAAATCCAAACTAAATCAAAACTATGTTATATTTTAGCATCTCTAAAGTAGTCACCCTTTGCCCAGAATTTATATATATATATATTTTAGCTTTCCTTTTTGTGTCCTGCCAAAGTTAACATTTTAACTTATAAAATTAACATTGACATTACTGTTTATTACACTGCTTTAACAGACTTTCCTATTTTTATATTACAACAACTAGAATCTGATTCTGAATTCAGCAGAAGCTGTGTTTGGGCTCTCTTTTAATAAAACAACATTTCTGTATATATCAATATGATAAAGAGTTAAGTCTTTTGAAGCCTTTTTTCAAGTTATCTACAAGTAAAATATATTTTTAGTGTTTGTGCCTGTATTCAAAGTCTTACCCTCTCTTCCTCAAAGCTGATGAGTCCTTCGTCATCATCAGTCTCCAGTTCCTCTGGTTCTTCACTGACGAGGGCGCTGAGTTCTGTGTTAGCTGGACGAGGCCTGAGGATACTGAGCAGTCGCTGTAGTGGCGATTGGCCGCCACTAGAGGGGGAACTCTGTTGCTGTTCTAGGTTATCACTCTGCTTTTTTGCAAAGTTAACAAAAACCTGAACAAAGAATAGAAAAGAAGGAATAAGTAGGGTACAATTGGGCTAAAGGCTCCTTTGATATAATTTTCTCCCAAAACACTAAATATCATCAACTACCACAGTACTTTCCTAAACACATGTTTGTCTCTATACACTGCAAAATATTCCCCAAATCATTTGATATAATATTTAATAATTTAACAATGTTGCAAAGTTATTTTGCTAATGAATATTCTGGAAATCACAGTTATTTTGAGAGAAAATACTTGTTTGTTATTTTCCATTTTGTTCAAGGTGAACAAACAATGTTAAATATTTTTTCAAAAAATGTCCAATAAGTGAAAGGATAGCATTTGGGGTAAAAAGCCCCCTGTTGCAGGGGCTTAAGGCCCCCATTAAGCACATTGTTTTTCTTAAGTGGTGTGAATATATTTGTGATGAAGAATGTTCAAAGTGGACTCACATTAACTGATCCGATCACACCGGAGATTTATTTGTTTATAAAATACTTGAAATGTTCTGAAATGTCAAATGTGATTGAAATGAATGAGAAATTCTGCACCCTTTTCTGAAGTAGTTATTTGAATTTGTTACTTAAAAAAGCATCTTGCTGTCTCAAAACTATTTACATTAGTTGACAAATTGTGTCCTATAACTATTGCCCCACTATCTACACAATATCAATATAACCCCCTGGGGGCATTTTACACCAAGTAAGGGAGCCTTATGAATTTTTTATGAATTTTATTAAAAACAACTTTCTGTTGTTATTTCTTTTCACACAAATGATGTTGCTCCATCAATATTCAATAAGAGAAATGTATTACTTGAATCTTGATACGTGCACATTTTGTGACCAGAAAAAAAAAAAAATCTAATTTTCCTTAAGGTGTGCCTTTAGCCTCGTTGTACCCTACAGGGTTCCCACACCTTCTGACTAATACATTTCCATGATATTTCCAATCGTAGAGATTGCAGTCACATCCAGTAAAGTAATTTCTAGCCAAAGAGTTAGATAATAATGAGCATAATTACAAACAATTATATTGACTATAGACATTTTCATGCCTTTTCCATGACATGTAAAAAACACTTTTAAAATTCCCTGATATTTCCAGGTTTTCCATACAGGAGCCCTGTTTTAATACAAAAAACCCTGTTGAGTTTTTTATGCTGTACTTCACTGTCTATTTACATTTAAGACACTTTCATTATTGACATTACTCTTTTGTCATGATCATAACTCCAAGAACAGCAAGTCGAGAGAGCACTGAGAGGCTGATGTATATATATATACTCACATTGTCCAGTGTTGTCTGGCTGACAGAATAATCTTCGATGCTCAGCACCTCCACCACCTGCTCCATTTTGCTGAAGACTTGAGCCAAAGAGATGTTCTCCGACTTCAGCTGGTATTGAATCTTTGTGTGATGCCGCTCCTTAGGTGGAGGAATAAGCAGATGTTTACAATTTTTACTGCAAGTTAAGCACACTCAAAATATTTGCACATGTGTACTTAGTTTGGTCAGCATTGCACAACACCTTGAGTGAGCTTTTTAATATTTTGCAGCTTTTTGAGTTAAAAATACTTCATTAAAATTCATAGTCTTATATGACTATGATATCTTGCTAAATATGAAATATATACATTGCCAGTGAAGCCATTCTACCTTTAGTATGGCCTCTGGAAAATTTCTGTTGAAAAACCGGATCACTTCCTTGACAATACCAGTGGTCTTAGTGCGTACTGTGATCATGTATCCATCCCCAAATCTGCCAGAAACCGAAGGAGAGAAATAAAAGATTAACCAGTGTGGTAAATTATGCAACGCTGCACCCCTGGGGTCACATATTTAAATGGTCAGTAGCTGAGAATTTTCAAACCTGTTTTTGAGATGCTGGATGCTCCCCAGGCACTTGAACCTGCCGTTAACCATGATACCTAGTCTAGTGCACAATGCCTCACACTCCTCCATACTGGAAAACAAACACATCAGTAGTTTAAAGACCTTAGTAGTTACAGAGCTCTAAAAAAACATAATAACATTATAGTTGCCCCACCTGTGTGATGTCAACACCACTGAGCGCCCTGTCCTGATGATGTCAAGAATCAGGTTCCATAAGAAACGGCGAGCCTTTGGGTCCATACCTGTGGTAGGCTCATCCTGCAACAAAAAACAAGCATACGTTCTAAACAAGGGCTTCTCAACTATGGAAAGCTCAAGGGTCACAACGTTGGATACCTGTGGCCACACTCTTAATTTTGAAAATAATTAATATACAGTATATATACCTAGTATATGTATGTATGTATCTATATATAGACACAGTGTTGGGGAGTAACGGAATACATGTAACGGGAATACGAATTCAAAATACAAAATATAAGTAACTGTATTCCACTACAGTTACAAATTAAATCATTGGTAATTAGAATACAGTTACATTCAAAAAGTATTTTGGTTGCTGAAGAGATTAATTTGCATTTTATTGTCATTTGTTTCATTTAACATTTAGTCATTTCAGATGGAAAACATTTATACATATAAATGATGCAATCCAAAGTGCATTTGAACAGCAGTGAAACACTTTCTTATGATGTGTTACATTCATACTGCAGACAGAGATGTAAGTTTGAAGTAAGTTTGGAGCAGCAGAAATATAAATATACCTTGTGTAAACTGTCAGCGTTATGCTAAGCTAAAATGCTATTTCTTGCCATTTGACATGCACATGTTACAGGCACAATCATATTTTTTTTATCAAGAAAATTCACGTTAGATCATAATTTCTTTTTTTCTAGTAAGACCTTTGATGTTAGGGCAAATATCATATTCTTGATCATACATTTTGTATCGTTTTCCTGTAAAAATATCTAAAAATCCTTAAAACAAGATACATTTGATTCATCTTGTTTTAGAAACAACACTGCATAAGATATTTAGGTTTTTAAGAGAATGTATTTTTAACATGTATATTTTGTCTTACTGTACTTGCAGAGTTTTAATCGTCAAAACAAGTTAAAAAATATTCCAGTGCTGAAGAAGTAATCCAAAGTATTTAGAATACATTACTGAACCTGAGTAATCTAATGGAATATGTTACACATTAAATTTTACAGCATGTATTCTGTAGTGGAATACATGTCAAAAGTAACCCTCCCAACCCTGTGTATACAGTATACTACTATATATATATATATATATTAGGGCAGTCAATCGATTACAATTTTTAAATCAAATTAATTACATGGTGTCCCGATTAATTAATTAATAAAACGGATATGTTCAGTTGTCACTCACAAGACAATGCCAGCTAATAAACATTTTGAGTGTTCAACATCACACTCAAATGAGATATGTTCAAAAACAAGATAAATATATCCAATGTTAACACCAAAACTGCTCCACTGACAAGTCAAAATTATTTATTCACCCTCTTTAGCATTTTGCGGTGAAGTTAGCGCAATAATTAAGGTGTCTCAATGTCATTATTTTAAAATAAAGGATTTATTTTCCCTGTTATGACTGTTATAATGATGAGCATATTTCTCTGTTGAGCTATTTAAATGGGTTGGGCACAGATTTGCACTGATGAGTGGCTCTTAAGTGAGATTGAGAGTGTCATGTTAGATTGACAGACCACATGTGTGCACATACGGTTCCTGTGAACGTGAATGCAAACTGACAGCTGCTCATGTAACATCAGCTATAACCTACTCAGATATTCTTTGTTCTTTATTTCATTCATTCCTTTTGCAGATTATTTTAGCTCTCTAACTGTGCTGTGATTCAGCAATAAAGAGAACTACCATAAATACTCTTGAAAATGGACAAAATCCATACACATTTGATAAGCTATTGATAAATATTAACGATGAATTCATAATGGGGGCTGTACGTGGTGAAATGCTCTGTTCTAAAGGATGAAGCCTGCTTAACAAAACAGCTGAGGGTTGAAAACATTAAGGGGACAATGATAAAGAGATCTAACCAGAAAAATGAGAGAGGGGTATCCAATCAGAGCAATGGCTGTGGAGAGTTTGCGCTTGTTTCCTCCACTGTAAGTGCCAGCAGGTTTATCAGCATCCTTGGACAACTCCAACTTCTCCAGAGCCCACTGAACCACCTTCAGGACAAAGAGAGAGAGAGAGCGATATAAAAACATATGTGGTTGGGAAAAACACTAAGAAACATAAAAAGTGGAATAATTGATGACTGACAAGATGAACAATCTAACAATGAACTTCAAACAGCAATTAACTATAATTGTTTGCCAAGTGCTCTTCCACTGTTTTTCAAGCTGCTTTCAATAGAGCTTTCAGGAGCTCTGACTCATGGCTAAACACTTGACTATCAGTGATAAGTGCATGGCAACCATTTGCAGTGTGTGTCCGTGCGCTCACCCGTTCCTCATCTTTCCAGGGTATGCCGCGGAGGCGTGTGTACAGCTCCAGGTGTTCTCGAGCAGTCAGGTCATCAAACAGAGCATCAAACTGAGGACAGTAACCGATGCTCTGCTGCACATGAAGAAGCTCCCGCAAGATACTTCAGGAAAACAAGAGACTTATTTGCAAACTCATTTTTCAGTGTTAAAATGCTTGATGCAATCCCAGCTAAATAAGCAGAGACAAGTATAAGTAATCAATTGGTAGCATGATTTTCCTAAAAAGAATAAACACTGTGGTGATATTACTCTAATTGTTGGAGCATCCATCCAGCCCGACGAAGCAACATTGGTTCAACCAATGGAGTAAGTTTGCTCAGTCAATCTCCTCTCTAACTTTCACTTTCACATCCTTTTGCTTCTGTTTTTGTTGATTCACATTCTCAATGCATATGCCCCCTACTGGGCAAAAAATAACTTAAATATTGATCTGTGTCTCACCCACACCTATCATATCACTTCTGAAGACATTGATTTAACCACTGGAATCATATAGATTATTTTTATGCTAAATCGTGTGGTTTATGAAGCTTCAAAATGTTGGCACCCATTCACTTGTATGGGCCAAAAGAGCTGAGAAATTCTTTTAAAAAAATCTTCATTTGTGTATTGCCGAAGAAAGAAAGTCATATTCATCTGGGATGGCATGAGGTTAAATGATGAGAGAATTCAAATTTTTGGGTGAACTAGGTGTATCTTCATAAATACGAATATTACTGAGAGCACCTTTAATTATTACTATGCTATGACATCAGAGGTGGGCTGCACCTTTGTCCTTGGATAAAGGCCTCTCCCCCTGTTGTGCTCTCATCTCCTGTCAGCATTTTAAAGGTGGTGGTCTTCCCTGCACCATTCACCCCCAGCAGCCCGAAGCATTCCCCAGGACGGACCCCCAGACACAAGCGGTCCACTGCCAGGATCCGCCCCATCTTGCGAGACTTGTACACCTGTAAGAAGATGCGGTCTCTGAGATAAGGTCTTTTGAGGCCAGAGGGATTGTCACAGCTGAATGAATGTGAGTGGATTGTCTGACCTTGGTGAGGTTGTCAATCTTCAGCATGTCATTGTCAGCATCTCCTCTTAGCACTCTGCGTCTCTCACAGGCCACGTCGACATCATCGTCTTCAACTGGCTGACTGTTGACAGCCACTCTCCTTCATCGAAAAGAAAACAGTGACCTCTAGAACATTTTCACATTAAACTTTCAAAGAGCGCACATACATACACATACAAAACCACACACTCACTGAGCTTTCCTGAGGAAATTGTACTGGCACAGAATTGTGATGAGAAAGCCAACAAATCCCTCGATGGTCATTGCCACAAGTCCTCGTGTCACAATGTCCCATTCAAATGGAGATTTCACCTTATCAAACTGGCCTGCAGGGAAAAGAAAGCTTTTAGACATCTGAAAAGAGCAGATAGCAGTAAAACAACACAAAAGTACACAATTTTGCCAACATTGAGTTATGACTAAAATCAGGTCTCTAAGGGGTTTTCAAACTTGGGTCCGGCAACCCCCAAGGGGCCGCAAGAGGGTGCTAGTGGGCCGCAAAAGATGTCAGTGAAAAAAGTGTGAAAAATTTCAAAAAAAATATATTAAACAGTAAAATAGATAACATTTACCAAATTTGACATTGTGGTTTCATTCTCTGAAGACTGCTTTGAACTCATGAGATTAAAGGGATAGTGTACCCAAAAGTGAAAATTCTCACATCATTTACTCACTCTCATGCCATCCTAGATGTGTATGACTTTCTTCTGTAGAACATAAATACAGATGTTTAGAAGAATATCTCAGCTCTGTAGATCCATACAATGCAAGTGAATGGTGACCAAAACTTTAAATCTTCAAAAATCACATAAAGGCAGAATTTAAGTCATCCTTAAGACTCCAGTGGTTTAATCTATGTATTCTGAAGTGATATGATAGGTGTGGGTGAGAAACAGATCCATATACAAGTAATTTTTTTACTATAAATATCCACCTATGCATGTAGAATGCCATAGCCAAAAAACAAAAGAATAGGAATGCAAAAGTGAAAGTGGAGATTTATAGTTAAAAAAAGGACTTAAATATTGATCTGTTTCTCAACCACACCTATCATATCATTTCAAAAGATGTATAAAATCACTAGTATTTTAGGTTGAATTTGTGCTTTTAGACCTTCTGAGTTCTGGCCACCATTCACTTGCATTGTATGGACCTACAGAGCTGGGATATTCTTCTAAGAATCTTTGTTTGCGTTTTGCAGAAGAAAGAAAGTAATTCACATCTGGGATGCATGAGCGTGAGTAAATGATGAGAGAATTTTTATTTTTGGGTGAACTATCCCTTTAATTGTGATTACTCTACTGACAGCAATGTTTTTAACTGTACAAATTAATCTGCATATAGCTTTATGAAAAATATATTTCTTATTTATTTCAAAGAGTTCTAGGGTGTTTTTCCTCACCACTGTCACCTTTAGATTGTTCACTGGGGGTTGTTAGAAACTATTCTATGTAAAGCTGCTCTGAAACAATATTTATTGTGAAAAGCAGTATAAATGAATTGAATAATTTTTTTTATTTCTAGCAATAACAGTGGGTAGAAAAAAAATATTTTCCAGATAATATTAATAATATAATAATTAATAATAACTTTTGTTTTGGCTTTAGTACACTGATAATATATAAAAAATTATAATATATACTTCCATATAATATAAACATACTTAATTTTGCATTTTGCAAATTACTTAAATTTAGCAAAATTATGTCTTTATAAATATATTTCTATGTCTATATATTATATTTTGGAGGTCCTTGGCAACAAAGAGTTTAAAAAACTCTGTTTTTGACTATGACCTGTCCTGTGACAGACAGGTTTGTCTGAGTGTACACTCTCAAAACAAAGTGCAAAAAATTTCAGTAACAACAAATTCCTGAAAAAAACTTTTTTTTCCTCGCTTTCAGGCGTAGTAACAGCGTTTTGCCTTGATATGGCAGAAAAGTGCTCTGAGACAAAGAACACACAAACACACCTATCTTGGCGTAATACTCATTAATATACTCATTATAGGCCATCTCCATCAATCCATGACCCAGGTTATAGTTGGGAAAGATAAGGAAACAAGATTTCAGATAGCTGTTCACCAACTTCAGATCCTGTCATGTAGAAAACGACAAACATAAGTGATTGAATTGAAAAATGTAAATGTATTAAACAATAGTTTTACTGAATTTGTTTCTGATGTACCTTGTCACGCTCAAACAGCTGTAGGAGGAATGTGGCCACCGTGGCTGTGATGCCAATAAAGAGATTGATGACTATGAGGAAAACATACGCCGTGCTGGGCACCTCAAACCAGAAAGAGGCTGGATACATGATGGGGGTTATAGACCATCTAGAAAAATAGTGTGTGGAAGATTGAGGGGGAAACGAACAACAAAACTACCAACATTTTTGTATTATTTTGTACTTACCCATAAAGAAGGAAAAGAGAGAGAACTGCAGGGAAATTGGTAGGCGACGTGTATGCAGGAAGGTCGAACACAAACAGAATAAGGACACAGCATGTGGCTGGAACCAGGTAGTTCAGCTAGTAAAGAAAGAACAAAAGGATATCTGAGTGTAAACCAATATAGCCCTCAGGACGACAGTGCTTGTTTGTGCAAAGACAGCAAGTCACACACAGTGTCTCCTTCACCCTACCATGTCCCAAATGTAGTTTGCCAGCCAGTAAATGACAGGGTCACATCCACTGACGAACTGCAGGTGCTTGGCCTTAGTGGATTTTTCTGCCACCAGGAAGACCACGAAGCTAGCTGGCACAAAGGACATGGCCACGATGATGAAGATGGCAATAACCACATCAGTGCCCTGGAGCCTAGAATGAAAATGAAGAGCGGATGAGTAACTGGACATAAGAAATTAGTGTCTAAAGCTTGGAACAGAAAGTGGAGATGGAAGTAAGATTTACAGATAATCCAAAGAAAGACTGGCACTGGTCCTGTTCATGGGGTGATTGGTCACTGTGATGCCTGTAAACACACAAACACATACAGTACAAGGTATTCAGAAATTCTGAATTAAAAAAACCTATCAATTAATGAGTCAGAGTTTGAATTAATTTAACTGAATTTGAATTAGCAGCAATAGAATAAATGAAGTCGTCGTTTATTAAATATAAATACAAATAATCAATATCATCTAATATTTCTGAAAACACCTCAAATATTGCGTATACAACAACATGTTTATGGTAAATTCATGTCGGAAAAATTTTGAAAAATTAAATAACAAAAAAGTCTACTTCTGCATCCTGTTTACTACCTCAATTTAAATTCAGGTATTGAATAAATTCCTGGGGCTAGGTTAGACCATCATGAGACAGGTTAGTTTTACCCAACTGATGTTGTTGCAATAGTAATCCCTCTCGGTATGAGAGGAACCGCAGGTTCGGACATTTGGTGCATGTGCTTGGCAAAGCAGCCACTGGTGCGAAGCTACTATCTGTGGGATTATGACTAAATTCCTCTCAGTCAGAATCCCCTCTTAAAGTAACAATACAGCAGCAGCGCAATACTCCGATTGGCCTGGGATAGCCGGAACGCGAGGTTCAATCGGAGTACCGTGCTGCTGCGGTATTGTTACATTAAGAGGGAATTCTGACTGAAAGGAGAGTAGAGATGGTTAAGATGTGGCCGGGGTACGGCCGGATGAGTGCCGCCCCTCTCCCTTCACGCACCACACGTTTGTGGAGAACCTGGTGCTAAATTACTTGTAGACGACCTGATTCTTGGGCATTCTCAATTCAAATCTGAATGGTGCACAAGCCTGTTTTCAGGCTTTTCAAAACTAACCTTGTAAAAAAATAAAATCTATATAAAGTTGTGGACTCTAATAGGTTCTAAAGAAATCTCTTCAAAGATCAGTCAATCAATGTGTTCAATCCATGTTTGTTTGTTAACACTGCTAGCAAGTTATAAAGTCAGAGAACTTCTCACCGTATGCAGCAGGGTTTCCTTTACTTCTGGGCAGACTGGCTCTGAGGATGGCATTGTTGAGCACATTCAGGTAAGTGGGCATGCTGTGATATCCTTTGTTGTTGTAAAGCACCTGGCGAGAAAGACATTTTTTTTTTACTAAATAATATATATATATATATATATATATATATATATATATATATATATATATATATATATATATATATATATATATATATATATATATATACATACATACACACACTGACCAGCCACAACATTAAAACCACCTGCCTAATATCGTGTAGGTCCCCCTCGTGCTGCCAAAACTGCTATGAGCTGTCGAGGCATGGACTCCACAAGACCTCTGAAGGTGTCCTGTGTTATCTACCACTAAGACGTTAGCAGCAGATACTTTAAGTCCTGTAAGTTGTGAGGTGGGGCCTCCATGGATCAAACTTTTTGGCCCAGCACATCCTATAAATGCTCAATCGGATTGAGATCTGGGGAATCTGGAGGCCAAGTCAACACCTTAAACTCTTTGTCATGTACTTCAAACCATTCCTGAGCATTATCCTGCTAAAAGAGGCTACTGCCATCAGTGATTGCCATTGCAATGAAGGGTTGTACATGGTCTGAAACAATCTTTAGGTAGGTGTTGCATTTCAAAACATCCACATGAATGCCAGGAACCAAAGTTTCCTGCAGAACATTGCCCAGAGCATCACACTGCCTCTGCCGGCCTGCCTTGTTCCAATAGTGCATCCTGCTGCCATCTCATCCCCAGGTAAACAATGTACCCGGCCGTCTACATGATCTAAAAGAAAACGTCATTCATTAGACCAGGCCACCTTCTTCCATTGCTCCATGGTCCAGTTCTGACGCTCGCATGCCCATTGTAGGCGCTTTCGGCAGAGGGCAGGGGTCAGCATGGACACTCTGACCAGTCTGCGGCAAGCTGCAATGCACTCTTGTGTTCTGACACCTTTCTATCTTGGCCAGCATCAAGTTTTTCAGCAATATGTGCTACAGTAGTTCTTCAGTGGGATCAGACCAGATGGGCTTGCCTTCACTCTACACATGCATTAATGAGCCTTTGGTGCCCATTACGCTGTCCCCGGTTCACCGGTTGTCCTTCCTTGGACAACTTTTGGAAGGTACTGACCACTGCATACTGGGAACATCCCACAAGACTTGCCATTTTTGGAGATGCTCGGACCCCATCGTCTAGCCATCACATTTTGGCCCTTGTCAAAGTCGCTCAGATCCTTACTCTTGCCCATTTTTCCTGTTTCCAACACATGAAATTCAAGAACTGACTGTTCACTTGCTGCCTAATATATCTCACCCCTTGACAGGTGCCATTGTAACGAGATAATGTTATCCACTTCCCCTGTCAGTGGTTTTAATGATGTGGCTGATCAGTGTGGGTGTATATCTATATATAAATTAACCATTCTTTTTACAAAAATCAATCAAATGTAAAGGACTAGTTCACCGGAACATTCTCTCATCATTTACTCTCCACCATGCCATCCCAGATGTGTATGACTTTCTTTATTATGCAGAACAGAAATTATGATTTTTAGAAGAATATTTCAGCTCTGTAGGTCTATACAATGCAAGTCAATGGGTGACAAAATGCTGACGCTCCAAAAAGCAAATAAAAGGCATCATAAAAGTATTTCATACGACTCCAGTGTTTTAATCCATATCTTCAGAAGTGATTTGATTGGTGTAGGTGAGAAACAGATCAAAAATTATTTTCCCTGTCCACTAGGGAGTGATATACATGAATAATGTGAATCACCAAAAACACAAGCAGAAGAATGTGAAAGATAAAGTTGAGCTTGACTGAGCAGTCAATACTTTAAGTCCTGTTTCTCACCCACAGCTACCATATCACTTCTGAATACATTGATTTAACCACTGGAGTTTTATAGATTACTTTTATGCTGACTTTTTAGGGACCTTTTTTGGCACCCATGTACTTGCATTGTGAGGACCAAAAGAGATGAGTAATTCTTCTAAAAATCATAATTTTAATTTAGCAGATGAAAGAAAGTCATACATACCTGGGATGGCATGAGGGTGAGTTAATGGTGAGAGAATTTTCATTTTGGTGAGCAATTCCTTTATAAAGAAGCTAGTGAAACACTAGATTCTGGAGAATGAAATGTATATAAAAAAAGTGAAGATGTTCTCTTACCTGTGAGGATCGTCTCACTGCTATTTTGCGCACCATAGGTGGCGTCTTTCTCCCGAAGGATGCTGGAACGGATTTCTGAATGTTGCCTACAGTGAAGCCTCCATACCTACATGACAAATGTATAATTAAACAGAAGGCAGTATTTAAAGGATCATATCATGAGAAATAAAAATAGATATTTTCAAATGTATGTTTTAAAAGTGCTTGGTGTACCATGTACACTAACTTGTGTAAAGAGGTTGTATTTGAAGGATGATGCAACGCAAACTATATTGGACCCAACAGCAAACTCGCGAGGGAGCAAGGTATCTTATTACATATGCAAAGAGATTTGATTATTTGAAATTTTTCCTCCCCTATTTCTCCCAAATTTGGAATGCCCAATTCCCAATGAGCTCTAGGTCCTCGTGGTGGTGTAGTGACTCGCCTCAATCCGGGTGGCGGAGGACGAATCTCAGTTGCCTCCGTATCTGAGATGTCAATCTGCACATCTTATCATGTGACTTGTTGAGCGCGTTACTGTGGAGACACAGCGCGTGTGGATGCTTCACGCTATTCTCCGCAGCATCCACGCACAACTCACCATGCCCCCCACCGAGAGCGAACCACATTATAGTGACCATGAGGAGATTAACCCATGTGACTCTACCCGCCCTAGCAACCGGGATAATTTGGTTGCTTAGGAGACCTGGCTGGAGTCACTCAACACACCCTGGATTTGAACTCTCGACTCCAGGGGTGGTAGTCAGTGTCTTTACTCACTGAGCTACAAAAATGAATCTCATTAAGAAAAGTAAAACGACAAAAAATATGACCCCTTTGACATCTTTTCAGGTTACCTGTGTAGTCTGAGGCGATCAGAGGTGTAGAGCAGATATTCTGACACATTGCGGCCTGTGATGTCCACCAAGATGTCTCCAGTTACTACCTTCATAAGGGGCGGTCGGCCCCCGACTCCACTGGGGCAGGAGAATCCTGTGCCCTGCATAGAGCAGATGCAGCGTACTGGCTCCCGGATAGTCAGAGGCAGTGTAGGGGGAGATGTTGCCATTTCTGTACAATCACAGTGAGAGAGTTGCCTTTTCAAATGACTGAAATAATCTGTATTACACAGCTTTATGGAAAAAGACAAAGTCGGCATTCAGGAGGTTTTCGAAAAAATTATGCAGGCAAAACACACAGATTCACTTTTAGCATCAGTCAGCATGCGTCACACCTTTTGTCAAGGAACTACATTCAGTCTTTGCTAATATCATCTCCAGAGGTACAGAGGTGCTGTTTCACTTTAAATGTATAATATGCTGAGCTTTCATTAAAATAAAAATAATTAGCACATTTACCCATACACCAGTTTGCAAAATCTAACTTCGCGATCTGGCGGTATTTACTGGGACTGAACAGCATTGATCCACCACATGAAATGGCTCTTTTAAAATTAGGAAAGTGTACTTGTATACACTGTGCGTGTGGAAAAATGTCCAGTAAAAATGTTCTTCTCCATGATTTAATCATCATTTGATGAATTGCTTCTGTCATGATCACTAGAAAATGTACACAAAGATCTCTTTTAAATTAAATTCTGTAATCTCTGACCTCGGACAGTAGTGGGGGGAGCGGCAGTGAAGTTCCAAAGGCCATCTTCAAAATGCGCCTCTGGGTCATCTGAGGGGGCAGGAGAGGGTGGCGGGGGCACAAAATTCGATAAAGGCACACCCTGTGTGAAAGAATCCAGGCACATAGAGTCAAAGTAACGGGCTGCCAGAGTTTTGGAGTTGTTGGCATAAGGGTTTAAGGTTTGAGCTAGTTGGTCCAGAGTGCTGTTAAAGGGAGTTTTCAGTACACAAGTCGCACCCACTCCAGATGGCAGACGAAGGGTGTTAACAATCTTCTTTGGGCTGGCATCTGGAGACACTTTACTCCTGGAGGAGAGGTTGAGAGCAAAATAAACTGCAAGATCATAGTCTTCAATGTAATTTTAATACAAATACTGAATAATTAAGATAAATCTTATTGCAACCAACTAGCAATGAGCGGTCCAAAAGACTGAGACCATTAGAGAAGATATTTCTATTTCAAATTTTTATAATATAATTATATATTACAATATAATATTACATAATATTAAAAATACATTGCAACACTGGCATGGACACATTCTTGCTAAACATGATAATCCATGTTATTCCAGCATGATTTCAGAATGTTCTAAATAAATCTGATCTTTCATACAAATAATGATCAGAAAATTAAAAATCTTAAATATTATATACATTTATTATAGAAAAATAATAAAAACCATATGATTATTTTCACCCAAAAATTTATATTCTCATAAATGCGCATACGAGGGCTGGTGAAAGTGTAGATTTATAGTAAAAAAGGATTACAATTTTTGGGTGAACTATCCTTTTAAACTTTGTATATTTCCAGGTTTAAATTTAAAAAAATAATTTCAATGTGGTCTCACACTTCTGGACTCCACTGTATTTCTTGTGTATCTATGTTGTAAATGGACCCAGTGTCTGACCTGTACTGAAGTCTGTCTTCATTGGCATAAGGGATGAAGTTCCCACGAGGTTGTGTGTAGTTGTGATACTGAGATGGAGACAGAATGAGGGGAGGAAGGTCACCTAGAGAACCAAAAGAAAGACAGTTACTATAGTCTTCATTGGAAAACTGCACATTTAACATTGTCAGTTAACAAGATGTATGTTGTCTTTTCATCTTACCAATCTCAGGAACAGACAGAGCTACAGTCATAGCCACACAGACAAAGAAGGCAGGCAGCATAATCTGGGAGAAAATTCCCTTGGTGTTCCTCTTAGCGCAGTGAAACCTTTTCACTATCAGCCCGTGAAACTGGCGAAGTTTAAGCCACCAGCCCTCGAGTTTAAAGCTGCCCTGACCCTCCAGTATGGCCATTTCAGGAGATGACTCTTCATCTAGAGCACAGACGGATGAAGAGTACAGTATATATTACTCTCATCAGTAGGTAAGCCTGTTATTTTTAACCTCCAGGCCCTTCAACGATGTGCTCATCTCACAAAGACTCTGCTTTGGCTTTAAGTGTCTAGAAGTGGCAAACGTTATCAGACAAACCTTACTTTCTAAAAGCCTTTTAAATACTTAACCACACAAGAGTCCGTTGCTAGGAAGCTCCTTCCCAGTCTACCAATGCAACTACAAACTGACTTATTAAAGGGAAAGTTCACCCAAATATTTCAATTCTGAAGACTTTTATTGTGCTTTTTGGGACTTAATAGCTCCTGGTGCCAATCCACTTTCATTGTATGTAGAAGGCTGGCTTGGAAAATATTATTTTTGGGTGAAATTTCCCCTTTAACGAAGAAAGATGCCTAAAATGTAATATATTAAAGATCCCTGCACACTTCCTAAGAAACTGAAGAAAGAACGGGTGTGATGTCATTTAGAACAAAATCTTGCCAAAAAGGTGTTTTATGTTCATTTTGGTGGTTAATAACTTTTTGGCAAGGGGAAGTTTCAGGAAAATGTCTTACCGGCTGCTTAACGTTCTAAATTACATTGGTCCATGTCATAAGTAGCTGACCTGGAACTCCACCTTCTTTGAGGCTGACAGCTAATTCCCATTCAGTCATTTAAGATCAGTCAACATGAATAAAGTACAAGGTTGTGCAGAGTTATTAGGGAGCTGAAGCGAATTTACCTACATCTGTATGATCATTCATGTAGATACATTTTCCCAGAATGTGTTATACGATTTGTTTTTAAATTAGTCTATGAAAGGAATCAAATCTTATCGAAGAAGTGCCCATTTAAAAATGCCTCCCACAGCAGCGTGGCTGGTGTCTGAGTGTTCTCAAACAGTATTTTGTTGCTCAGCTGTTTCAAACTTCTTTTTGGCTCTAAGCGAAGAACTAAAAAGCACTATGATGTGAGTGTGCAAGGAGCCTTTATTAACTCATATCCTCTTTTCCTCACCTCTGAGACTGGCTGAGTCAGGGTCCTGACCATTGTCAAACAGTGGGCAGTAGTCTCCATAGAAGTCAGTGTAGAGGCCCCCTTCATCTCCTCTCACGGAGCCCAGGGAGGAGCCAGACTGTAGGGAGGCCTGGCTTGGACTCATCCTGGAGGACATCATCAGGTTACTGAGCTCCACTTCTGGCCGAATCACAGCACCAGC
This sequence comes from Xyrauchen texanus, assembly GCF_025860055.1. NCBI lineage: Eukaryota > Metazoa > Chordata > Actinopteri > Cypriniformes > Catostomidae > Xyrauchen > Xyrauchen texanus. The sequence continues at coordinate 16,298,777 of NC_068279.1, forward strand.
TGGGACCCCTTCACACTGTGGTCCTTCAACGAGATTAGAGGGCTTCCCTCCAGACACTCCTCCAGGAGAGTCCTTCATATCTGACACAGAAAAGAGAGAGACAAAAAGATAAATGGAAGTACGAACCAACCAATCCATCAACCAACATTAAAATACAATTGCTGATCTCATGGCTTTCAATGTAATTAATCGACATGTCTTCTTCGAGCACCTGCATCGCTGTTTTCCAGTGATAGATCCTCTTCTGATACTTTCAGAAAGACCTCCTCCAGTGTGGTGTCCATCACACCAAAGCTGGTTAATGCCATGCTATCCAAACTCTGCTCCAGAGCCTGAGGACAGAGACCCAACATTTGAGCCATTAAGTCCCAGACCAAATCCAAACCTTTTCCAAACCAAGTACCAGACCAAATCCTTACAAGGCAACTCTGTTGAAAAGACCAGCTTAACTAAAATTTTACATGCTGGTCCATTGTGGTTAAAGTGATTGTGATAGAATATTCACTCATTTGTTATTCACCCTCATGCCATCCCAGATGTGTATGACTTTCTTTCTTCTGCATTGTGAGGACCAACAGAGCTGAGATATTCTTCTAAAAATCTTCATATGTGTTCTGCAGAGGAAAGAAATTCATACGCACCTGTGATGGCACGAGGATGTGTAAATGATGAGAGAATTTTCATTCATGAGTGAACTACCCCTTTAATACTGTTTAGGTGCTTGTCTGACTGGTGGACCAGAATAGCCATGTTGTTACCAGCAAATCTTTCTGATGAAGCTGATTGAAGTAATGCTTACTGGTGAAGCTAGTCAACAAGCATGGTAGGGACACTAGCAAGCCCACATCCAAAACACAACATACTTGTGACCAGCAATGCTGGTCTTTTCAACAAATAAGTTAGAGTTTACATAATATCAGGTTGTTTCTTTACAGGTTTACAACATATAAGAATGTGTGTGCACAAATGTGTTTGTGTGTACCTGAAACAGCCTCTCGAAACAGCCTTTCTTTACAGCCTCTGAAGGCAGGATGTAAGAGAGCTCAGTGTTGGAGTCAGACACCAGCAGACAGGAGGCCACAAACTGACGGATGAACTGTGTGACTGTGCTCTCTGAACATGGAGATATCGAAGAGGATTGAGACTGGCTTGACTGATCTGAAAAGAGACAGAAACATAATGTTGGATAATGGAGAGATAGGTCTAGACAGTATAGAGCAGAGGCATTAAGTGTGTATTTTCTGCTATATTAGTGTCACCATATGGAATAGCACAAATAATATTTGTAAAGATTTCAAACAGGTTTCCCAAATACTAGCCCCATCTGCCATTTGTCGGACAACTTTCTAAGATTAAAGAGCCCACAAACGAAGAGACACGTATCCACACATTTACCTGCAGTGTATGAATCACTCTGTTTCTTGACAAGGGTGAGTTTGTAGCCATCTCCATATGTGCTTTTAAGGAACAGTGGGGAACCACAGCACTTAAGCTTCCCATGAGAGATGATGGCAATACGGTCTCCCAGCAGATCAGCCTCGTCCATGTGATGAGTTGAGAGTAGGATAGTGCGGCCTACTCACAAACACACAAATTTGCAGTGGTAAACTGATTATTTCCAGACAAATGTGAATCTAACTGAAACTGGTGAATTATTGAAAGGTAATTGGAAACAAGAGCAACATTTTGTCAGAATGTTGTGATTAGTGATGAGAAGGTCACCTTGTTTATATTTAAGGATGAGGTCCCAGATGGCTCGTCGGGCATACGGGTCCACTCCTGCTGTGGGTTCATCCAAAATCACAGCCCGAGATCCACCCACAAACGCAATAGCCACTGACAGCTTCCTCTTCATTCCTCCAGACAGAGTCTGAACCAGACTGTGGCGCTTATTGGACAACTCTAAATCTTCTATCATCCTGAGCATTCAAACACACACCACCAGAATGAACTTTATGCATATGAGTATGGGTAATAATGGGTTAAAGAAAGCCAATCACGAACTGGCAAAATATGTTTATTAACCCACTTGTCCATCTCCTTTCGGATGTCTTCCTCGGCCATCCCCTTCAGACGTGAGTAGAACCAAAGGTGCTCCTCTACACTCAGTTTGTCAAACAGGACATTGTGCTGGGGGCACATGCCCAGATTCTGCCTGATGCGCTCCATCTCTGTGCGTATGTCGTGACCATATATTGTCGCAGAACCAGAGGTGGGCGGAAACAGTCCTGTGAGAATAGACCTACAAGAGATTCATAGGACAGTAAGTCGATTTGCTGTAAGAAGCATCAAATTAATATACATTCTATAGGCTGTCCAGTTTTTAGGTGAAAGGACACGGGTCCCATCGTCAGCTTTACTAACAGGCACTGCATAGGAGCAGAAGGGAATATTAGCACCTCAATATGTTACAAAACACAGATATTTCTCACACTCACATAGTGGTGGTCTTGCCAGCCCCATTGTGTCCCAAAAAGGAGACAACCTGATTCTCATGCAGGTTTAGGCTCAGCTTGTTCAGGGCCAATTTGCTGCCAGTCTTGTAGACTTTGGTGAGTTTGTCTATGCACACCACCAGCGGCAAGTGACTGGGCTCTTCTTCAATTCCACGAGTTTCATCTGAGCAACAAACAGTCATAAATGTAATAATATGCTTATAAATATCTCTACAAATTGTACAGAACTGTTCCTAGTCCCAAAATGTGTGCATAACCAGTCCCAGTATCAGAACACAGAGCAAGAAGTGTGTAAAGAAATGTACCTGAGTGTCTGTGTTCCATAGCACAAGCCTGGTCCTCTTCCATTACACTCAGTCTAGTACCACCACTCCATGGCCAATCCCATGTCTCAATGCGTCCACTACCAAGCCAATAGGATTTCTGCAAGGGAAAGTACCATGGGCGGGGTAGTCCGTACATCCCTACAGGGAATAAAAGCATCGGGAAATTAAAGAAATCTGGAAGTAGATACAGAACATGTATGATAAATTCACATAAAGATGTCTGTATAGTTTCTTATTAGTAAGCATAATTGAGACTAAATAATTACATAATCACACACAACAGTGCATACTTAAAGGGATAGTTCACCCAAAAATGAAAATTCTCTCATCATTTACTCACCCTCATGCCATCCAAGATGTATATGACTTTCTTTCTTCTGCAGAACACAAAGATTTTTAGAAAAATATCTCAGCTCTGTAGGTTCATACAATACAACAAGTGAATGGTGATGAGACCTTTGTAGCTCCAAAGATAACATAAAAAAAAAAAAAAAAAACATAAAATAATCCATATGACTCCAGTGTTTAAATCCATATCTTCAGAAGCAACATAATAGGAGTGGGTGAGAAACAGAACAATATTTAAGTAATTTTTTACTATAAATCTCCACTTTATCGTTCACTTTCAGTTGTGAAAGTGAAACTACACAGGCACCACGTGTGAATTTCAGATGTAACAGTGAAAGTAGAGATTTAGAGTAACAAAGGACTAACATTTTTCATCTGTTTCTTACCCACACCTAGTACATAGTTTCTGAAGATATAGATTTTACCACTGGAGTCATATGGATTACTTTTATGTTTTATGTTTATGTGACTTTTGGAGCTACAAAGGTCTGATCACCATTCACTTGCATTGTATGGACCTACAGAGCTGAAATATTCTTCTAATAATCTTTAATTGCGTTCTACAGAAGAAAGTCATGCACATCTGGGATGGCATGAGGGTGAGTAAAGGGTGGGAGAATAAAATTTTTTGTGTGAACTATCCCTTTAAGAGTGATGTACTTTCATATTAGGTTTACAACCCCAATTCCAAAAAAGTTGTGAAAGTATGAAAAATTCTGATAAAAACTAAAATGTGTGGTTTGTAATTTATACTCACCCTTTGCTATTTTGAAAGCTCTATAACTACACGTTATATGTTTTACCCTGTGAATTTAATATATTTTCTTTTTTTTAAATGTACAGTCATTTCAAATCAGATGATTGCAACACGCTCCAAAACATTTGGGATAGATGAGTGTTTACCACTGTGAAACATCACCATTTCTTCCTATACCACTTATTATACATTTGGGCAGTGAAGACACAAGTTTGTTAAGTTTAGAAAGTGGAATTTTCCCCCATTCATCCATTCATCCATTATGTAGGTCTTTAACTGCACAACTGTACGGGGTCTTCGTTGCCAGATGGTGTGCTTAATAATGCGTCATAAATTCTCAGTTGGAGACAGATCAGGACTGCAGGCAGTCCTATCGAGCACCCACATGCTCTGTTTATACAGCCATGAACATGTAATCCAGGCAGTATGTGGTTTGAAGTTGTCCTGTTGGAAAATGCAGGGACGTCCCTGGAAAAGACGGTGCTGGATGGTAAATGTTGCTCCAAAATCTTTACATATCTGTCTGCATTCATGGTGTTTTCACAGATGTGCAAGTTACCCATGCCATGGGCACTGACACACCCCTGGCCCATACAGACACTGGCTTTTGGACCTGATGCTAATAACAGCTTGGATGGTCCTTTTCCTCTTTGGCCCTGATAACATGATGGCTGTGTTTATCAAAAACTTTTGAAATGTGGACTCTTCGCACAAAACCCAGTTCCACTGTTCTACTTTCCATCTAAGATGAGACCGAGCCCAGATAAGTCAGCAGCGTTTCTGGACAGTGTTGATGTAGCGCATAGTAAAGCATAGTAAGCTTTGCATAGTAAAGTCTTAACTTGGATCTGTGGATGCAGTGGCGAGTGGTGTTGACTAACAAAGTTTCACTAAAATGATCCCAAGCTCATGTTCATGATATCCATTACAGATGAATGATATTTTTAAAGACAGTGACATCTAAGGGATCAGAGATCACATGCATTCATAAGTGTTTTTTGTCTTGCCCTTTATGCACTGAGATTTGACCAGATTCCTTGAATCTTTTAACTATATTGTGCACTGTAGAGGGTGAAACGCCCAAAATCCTTCCAAGTTATTAGCTGAAGCATCTGTTGGCAAATTGACAAGTCTTGAACAATCCTTGCTCTTGAAGGACTAGGCTGTTTTTAGAGGCTCCTTATAAAGTATACAGTACTATGACACAATTGCCTCACCTGTTTAACATCTCTTGTTTAACATCTCTTGTTTCACATCGCCTTGTTATTTCAACTCGTCAAATTGTTATCAGTCTTAAATTGACCCTGTCTCAACTTTTTTGGAGCGTGTTGCAATCATCTGATTTGAAATGACTGTACATTTTCAAAAAACAATACAATTCACAAGGTAAAACATCATATTATGTGTAGTTGTTGTCCTTTCAAAATAGCAAAGGGTGAATGTAATTTACAAATCATTCCTTTTTGTTTTTATTAACATTTTTCATACGGTCTCAACGTTTTTGGATTTGGGGTTGTAAATACACTACAAACAAGTGCATGTAGTACAAAAGAGTGGTGGTGGTGTAGTGGCTAAAGCACAGGGCTGTTAATCAGAAGGTCACAGGTTCTAACCCAGCCACCACCATTGTGTCCTTGAGCAAGGCACTTAACTCCAGGTTGCTCCGGGGGGATTGTCCCTGTAATAATTGCACTGTAAGTCGCTTTGGATAAAAGTGTCTGCCAAATGCATAAATGTAAATGTAGTTGAAAAGTAATTGGGATTTTAATACTGCAGTGCACAGCTGATATTGAACAAACGCTCTTACACACATAATGTGTTGTTATGCCAGCACCACTGCTCACCTGGATGCACAGCCTCTATGTACCAGGTCAACACACCATATACAATGGCATCAATGATGAGCATGATTATGGACAGCAGGAGGTTAAAATCATCGCCTTCTACAGGTGACTGGTTAATAGTACGCCACTGGATGCCCACTCCAGCCACTTCATACAAGGCAAAATACTTAGACCCCAGACCAAATGCTGTGGTAGACATTAAAGACTGCAGACAAAGAGAGAATTTCATACCAAACTGAGGACTAAAGATAGAGATTAAATGTAAAATTAACAATAATAACACATTTTCAAGTAGTTTCAAAAGGCACTGCACTTAATGAGAGAATTTTCCAAAAAACAAAACAAACTAATAAACCACTACTAAAACACTTTTAGGGGTCATTCACAGAGAACACATTCTTGCATCCAATTGCAATGTTTTAAATAGTTTTTCTATGTAAACGTGCGCTAGACAGTCATCTTTGACAACTGTGAGACATCTTGCTGTTTTTTCAACATCTTGTGCTTTTTAAGAAGCTTTGTCAAGTTAAAAATCTCATCCTGAGATGACCCTCTACTCTTTCATTCCTCTGCACTGCTTCTAGCTGTTTTTGAAATCAAGAACACATCCTGTATAAATGACCCCTAAATGTATTTACTGGGATACAGTGTGGAGTCAAAAGGAGATTTTCATACCGCTATGCACTTCTCAAAGGCAGTGATCTTGTCATGGGCCACCTCTTCTCTTATGGCCACATACATGTAGGGCACATAGCTCAGAAAGTAGATGATTCCTCCACATGCAGAGGCCAGCTTGGCTTTAGAGTAGAGCACTGAAACCAGGAAACTTCACAAGAGGAAAGAGGAGAGCATTCACATGACTTTAAATCCAAATATCTTTGATACAAAGAGGTGTTTCACTTCTGTGACAAATGTTCTCACAAAAACAACATAAACAGAATGCAACTAGAAACAATCAAGCAGTGAAAGACAACAATTCTGGTATGGTTTTGAACATGAGAGTGGTCCAGTACCAGAACATGATGGTGGCGATGGCATAGATTGTAAGGAAGAGCCAAATGATAAAGGGATCGCTGTGGAGGAGGACTTTGCCGTATTTCAGTATGGCAGAAAGAGCAGTAACTGAGATTGAAAGCTGCACGAAGCCTGTGATAAACCAGGCTACCCAGTGTACTGCATTATTCAAGCCCATCATCTTCATCACCTGTGAGAAAACACTCAGCATCACTACTCGTTAGGAGTAAACTGTTAAGGATGGCAGCATCTCTACCAAACATCTGCATTCTCTCACCTCTTTCAGACGGTGCTCCTTTTCTGCTACAATATGCTGAATCATCATGGCCACAGAGTAGACCCAGGATATGACCATACACAGAGGCATCATGTGCTCGATCACAAACAGGAAACTGTACATGGAAAAAACAGCATTGGCCCCAGAATATGCTGTGTTTTAGATGCTGGTGGTGTCTTCATCAGGCTTTTTAAATAGCATAACCAGCAAGACTTCCAAAATCAATCAGCGTCATCAGAAAGAACATGCTGGTTTACCAGGATTTTTGCAGGTAAAACCATGGCAATGCTGTTCCATCAACTAGACCAGAACCAAACCAGCATAAAACAGCCAAAACCAACATGGAAATTCATACTGATCTAAGCTGCTCTTTTTAGTAAGGGCTTTTTACCTCCACTATACATCACTAGTATCGTTACCACTATCAATTTCAATGCTGACACCTAAAATGCTAAATGCAACCCAATGTTAAATTCAGTGTTCAACGTGAAGCAAAAGGCAAAACACTAGAACAAATAAGGGCTTTTCACACTACGCTTAACCCCAGGTTTATGTATTTTTTAACTCCTGGTTAAGAAACGTTTTATGCTTGTTGTTTTGAAATGTGGTTAGCTACTCCAGGTTAGCATTGTTTTTGCAAGTGCTAACCCTGAATTCCAGTGGCAAAGGTATACAATTTGAAACAATATGGTGTTAGAATGTTACGGCAAGTTTTTCAGTAACAGACAACCAATCATAAACTGAACAGCGCTTACCTTATTAAATACTAATGTGTTTTGTATAGTCAGACATACTTTCACATGCTATTTAATTTCTGACGGAAACGGGAAAGTTTAAAATGACACAGAAATGGACAAGCAGTTGTAAAACAGGTTCCATACCCATTGTGTGTTGTGCTTGTCCAATCAATGTTATTAACTGTCAAAATATATAATGAGAATATTAAGCCAAGGAATACAACTTTGAACTCGTAATATCTGACTACCCGGCATTAATTACAGACTCAGGAAAAAGAATAATGTATCCCATTATTTTGTTAATCCAGGATTAAAAATGCCTCTGGGTTAACAACTGCAAGTGTTACAGTCCACCAGTAGATTTATGCAGAAAAAAAGAGAATAACATGCTCACTCGTCTCTAGTGTAACATGGATAGGGAAACATCTGCACATAGTTTCCAGGCTCCACAACATCATGGCCAACAAATGTGTTAATGATTGCCCTCTCGATCATGTCTAAGACAGGAAGAAGCAGAACAGTGTTCATACTGCTGTTATTAATGCTCCATTAAGTGTACACACATTTTAGGCAATTATCGAGGCATAAAACTGTAGCCAAAGCTGTTAAAAAGTCATTACAACCATGTTTGGGGTTGACACATTAGTGGGTGCACTGGGGTAAATCTTTGCTCTTTTTGGCTTTTTAGAGCGCTTAAAGGGATATTTCACCCCAAATTTAAAATTCTAACAAATAATTTTCTCAACCTCAGGTCTATCCAAACTTATGTTACTTTCTATTTAAATTTTGAAGAATGCTGACTGCTATCTTTTTTCCATACAATAAAAGTGGATGATGAGGCTCTGGCATTCTGCTTAACATCTTATTCTGTCTTCCATGGAAAACATTTATTTTATTGCCAATAATATAGAAAAAAATTGTTCATAGATAAAGTAGCTTACAATGAATACAAAATATTGGGTGCCTTTATAAAGCTCCTCTCAAAGCAAAGTGTTGTTAAGTCCTCTGGTCATACCTTGGATCCACACAAAGCCATAAAGGAAGTAGAATTTGCCGCCTGTGTTCGGCCCAGGGCGCCAATAAGCTCGGCGGATTTCATTGGTTTTCTCTGTGAAGCTGGAGTTCTGTCGAATCTTATACATAACGTGGGGTGGCAGAGAGCCATCTTTATTGGTGTGGAATATCACACCTATAGAAATAAACACAGCATACATATTGCTACATTTAACAAAGCGTAATTAAGGGTTAAATGAATCATGAAAATATGATTTGTAATTGGGAATAGATTTAGGCAAAGATTTTATGAAGTTTAATGTAATGATTGCTTACTTGCAAAGACTGAGACATTGTCCTGATAGGCCTGGCTCAGGGTGTAGTTGACGATGCTATCTTCATCAGGGAAGCCTCTGAAGATATCCACACTGACCTAGGGATCCACAATCATATTCAGCTTTTAGAAGGCTTAACAAACATCTGAAATACATTCAGTGGGGTCAAAAGTTATGAGACTACATAAATAAATCTGAGAATCTAAATCTAATATAAAACTGGAAGTAATTAAAGTTTCAGGATTTCATTTTTATAAAAAAAATAAAAATAAAAAAAAATATTCCTTCATATATAATATTCCTTCATCATTTTACATATTATGTAAAATGATGAAGGAATATTATAAACTAAACACATATGCAATTTTTTTACACTGACAATGTTAACATCTTTGTACAGGTCAGATTTAATTGCTGCTTTTGAAGCACGCAAGATGCTCTTTGGACCATTTTAATATCACGCTGAAAAAACATAGAATTTTACTATGTTTTGCAGAAACTGTCCATGCCAGCTCAAGTGCATTATGTCATTAAAGCAAAAAAGTGTCTTGAAAAATACTTCGAAAATCTGAAATTAAAACAATTTTTTTAATTGATCAAATTGTTATGGTGATAATATAATTTATTATGAATTAATGCAAAATATATGGATACAAAATACAAAATATAAGGCATTTTCACTAGTGGTGTTTTGAGAGGTAGGACTTTTTGTACCTTCCTGTATTTTTGCTATTTGAACAGTGCAAACCACTTCAGGAAAAAGATTAATCAAGCTCTCTTTCTGACCTTTGACATGAAGTTTGTCCAGCCACAGGCAGCATTATCGATGGTGTGGAGCTGCTCCAGGAGTGTGGTTGTGTTTGGCAGGGTGAAGTTTTCCTCCAGCAGACTGTTCAACAGCTCACTGTCTGATCCGTTCAGAAGTTCATGGTGCATCTTCAGGTCAGCAATGAACTACAGCAACATAAGAAGCATTTCAATCATATGCCCAAGAGCAGGTTAATACATTACCTCTATTATGTGTCATTAAAACCACAAACTCTACAGTTTATAAAGTAATGTAATGTAATTCTACAGTATATTCAGTCAGAATGTTACCTGTTGAAGCCACATCAGGTGATTGTGCAATTTACCCTCCTCTAAGAAAGCCCTCAGTTCAGCAGAGATGTTGAGCCACACACGTGCATAGTGAGTTACATTCCCCACAAACGCAAATGTCTCATTGGCCTAAAGAAAATAAGTCAAAATATGTCATCCTAAATGTTGCCAGATGTCCAATTAAATCCCATTCACTAAATAAACTGAATTCTAAAATAACAAGTGAGAGGTTTAATATGGTAGTCTGGATAAAAATATTTTATTTGATAAAGCAATACTGGGTGTGATCTGGGACTCTTGATACTTTGAAATATGTGCAGATGCACAAAGAAAGCTAATTTAAATGATTACTAGACATATGGTCTTTATATTTCTAAACACGTTCTGAATCTTTCAATGTTGTCCTCAAAACACCATACTAAGGACTTGCCTTTTGTATGACCTTGTCCACCTCTGAGCCAATGGGAGAGTAGAGGATTTTGGGATTTGTTGTCATGAGATGGACCAGTAAGCCCAAGTTTCGTTGTTCTTTGCTGGTAAAACCTAGGGAACTCATATTGCCTTGTTTCAGAGCTTCTGGCTCAATAATCCTAATGAAAAAAAAAAAAAACAGTATATTATGAAGAGATCAGCATTCTGTCATTTAGAAAGCAAAATAATAAAAATATTCTAACACACATGCCGAAGTAAACACACCCTAACACCCATATCCACACATACAAACCTGTTGTTCCCGCATAGAATGGGCTGAAGCCCTGCCCACAACTGAACAAAAGCAGAAAATTGTGATCTTGGATTTTCAGCCTCATTTTCTGCGGATCCCTCTCCTTCCTCAGTAGGAATGTCTGTTATGTTGGGACCCAATGTTGTAGTGTTGGAGCTCCAGGAGGTGGTGTTGGTTACAGAGGGGGGCTGGTGGCCTGCACAGGCCCCTTTAGGGAGCAGTCTTGCCAGGCCAGACAGAAGATCCACATCCCTTAGCAGCCTCTCCACATCAGCCAGGTTCTTCAGCAGAGCTCCCAGGTGGGACTGAGACATGTTAGCCTGCTCAAGACTCAACTGAGGAGAGAGGGAAGGGTAGAAAAAAAAACAATAAATAATAAAGGTGTATACGTATCGACACATTATGGACACACACGTCCATAATTTTTAACAATGAATTTACATGAACTTTCCAGCCATCAGTAATTCATTACTGGAAAAGGATTTACAAGCTCACAAAAAAAAAAAAAAAAAAGATGTGTTAACAAATTATTCAGACCAATATGGGAACCGTTTCGACCAATTCTTTGAAAAAGATCTGATTCAAATGTACAATTCGCTCACAAATCAGGCATCACAATGGCTTGCAAGCAACGTTTATTCAACCCAAGAGCAATATTTAGCTGATGAAATATTTAAAGAGCAGAGCATAACCAGAGAAATGTACATTCATTATAGAATTTTCCAGGACTTTTAACATTTTATTAATTTCCTTTACTTTCCCTGATTTTTCCAGGTTTTCCATGACGGTGAGAACCCTGTAAAATAGATACCTGATCGAAGATTCTCTGTGTATCAATTTGCTCTCTCATCTCTTCACTCATCTGCTCAAACATCTCCGCCCTCTGTCGCGCACCACCACCGCAAACAGTTGCTTGGTAGGCCTGCAAAACTGCCTGTTGTTTCTCAGGGACCAATAAGATTTTGCTCAGCTCACTGTTCCCTCCGTCTCCACAAGTGAGCATTTCAAGCACTGCACCAGTCAACAGAACTCCCTGAAATATGACACACACAAACATGCTTTGTGAAAAAAAAAAGACATGTTTGTCATGAATAAACAAACAGTGTAACAGTCACACGTAAACAATGTCTTGGTAGTTGTAGTTCTTTGTCCATTATTTTAGCTTTATTTTTAACTATTTTTGTTTTGTTTTTTATTAACCTGTACTTTTATCAACCTATATAGTTTATAGTATGTATTTTATTTATTTTTATTTACCTTCTGACAGAATTTGTTTTATTTCTTATTTTTCCCATTCCCTCCATTAAGAGAACAGTATCCTCTTGCCAGGAAGTTTTACATACAGTACATATATTCTTATGTGACTTGCCTAGTTAACTAGAGGTAAAATAAATAAATGAAATACATAAACATAAGGAGTTGTCAGTAAAGTTGAAGGGGAGACTGACCTCCATCTCACGCAGTGCTTGAGGATCAAACTTTTGTCCTCCTCCATCCCTAGAGATTCCCAGCCCCTGTGACAGGATTTTAAGCAGAGCCTGGCAGTGAGCTGCTTTAGTAGGGTCTCTTAACACCTTCTGGATCAAACCCCCCTCTAGACTGTGCCAGCCTCCGAGCAACTGCTTCTAAGTACAAAGAGAGAAGACTGATACATTATGACTGTTTTATATTGTAACCAACTGCTTGTTTCCCATTTGGATTAAAGGGTTAGTTCACCCGAAACTGTTGTCATTTACTCATCCTCATGGCATTTCAAACCCTTAAGACATTCTTTCTCCCGTGAAACACAAGAGGAGACATTTTGAAGAACGTTGTCACTATTCATTTTCCATTCATTAAAACTAAATTCAGACCGAGGCTGTCAGTCACTAACATTCTCTTTTTGTGTTCCATGGAGGTAAGTGATATAGGTTTGGAACAACACAAGGGTAAATTAAGTAAATCATTTTTTTTTACAGTGTGTGAGGGTTAAATTTAGGGGTACGGGATAGAAAATGGCATTATTTCAGTTTATACAGCAGTTATTTCCAGTCCTTAAAGAGACACATTCCATGAGTACTGTCTCAGAACATCAGCACTAAGACGTTTCACTGTTTGTATCACTCCGCTTGTGTTCGCGGTGTCCTAAACTAAAGTGTAAGAGTGCAGATGAGTAAAAGAGCTAAATGTGTTTTTTAATTTTTTCCAGTAGCATTAAAGGTTTTAGACAGAGTGTGGTGACAAAAGACATTTTTTATGCGTTATGAGCCAATTAAGTTTTACATGCATTGAGACACCACACGTTAGTCAGCGAGCAGTTTCTTTGAAGTCTCTCACTCCGTGATCTCTTGGACTACTACTAGTACACTAGTACAGCTTTGAAACACAATTAAACTAAACATTTTATCATTAAGACTTATCACAGCTGAGAAACACAACAGATGGAGTAATCAAAAACATACTAAAGTCACTTACCTTTTACTGAAGTTTCTGCTTTGTGAGGAGATATAAAATTCAACATGGTGGAGGAGAGAATGGTTTCTATAATGAATGACTCTTGAGCCGGCTACATAAAAAACTCAGGGAGGACCCCTGCTCAGATGGCTATTTTTATTTAAAATAGGATGTACTTGACCAGAATTCCCATTATATTCAGCAAACGGACTAACACTACACTACTGCTTGGGACTGGAGTCACAACAGGCGCAGGTAGTCCCACACCCACACACCCACACCCACACCCACACACACACACACACACACACACACACACACACACACACACACACACACACACACACACACACACACACCCACACACCCACACACCCATGCACACACACACACCCACACACATGCACACGTGCACACACACACATACAATACACACTCTCTTGTTTTTCCAGTGACTTGTCAGAAACAGTCCAAGCCTTCAGTTCTAATTAGCTACGGGAGGCTTGTGCGCATCTTTTGAACTAGCAGATCCTGATCCGTGGCATAAGAAACTAGTTTTTGTGACAGACCTTAGTTTTTCCTTATTTATATTTATATTATATTATTTATATTTGCTTGTTCTTTGAACTGTTGTATAAAAGCAATATTTCTGATTACCTGCTGCCAAATCACAGCAGTGCTGATGTAGGGCCATACATACAGTAACTCTTGCTCATGTGATATTTCTTTTAATAGAAGTCAATGAAAAGTCCCCACAATGATGACATGTGTGTATGTTTCCCTCATTCTGTACCTCGAGCTGTACAAGCTTTTCTCCAGGACTGTGAGGTTCATGCTGTCCTTCATCTTTTCCTCCTCCCCTTGATCCCACTTTAGGATACGTCCCAAAGATGAGGTTATACACCTGAACAGAGAACACACACACAAACACAGATTTAGAAACTCCTATCTCACGCATATACTATAAATATTCAGAGAAGAGTAGAAATAAAACTCCCTGAGGAAATTTCATTCGGAAAATCACAAGAGCTTATCACAACATTTTTACACTGACTACAGCACGTTAACCTAACACATTAAAATGCACTATGCTGGAGCTTCTCTATCCTGAAGCATTAGATTCTATCAAACACATCCTCTCTCTGCTGTCATAGAGGAGAATTTGTAATGGTGAGGGTTAAAAAACCAATGCTGAGACTCCAAAGTGATGAAAGAGGAGGAAGAAGAAGATGACTTAAGGTCTGGATTTCAAAAGTGCTGCTGTCTGATGTGGGTTAGAGGAATTGAAGTTTAAACATGAGTGTAGAAGACAGACCTCTTTCAGATTAATGGGGGCGGAAAGCAGCATGCTGGCGGTGTCACTCGGCAGGGAAAGGTTTCTGATTAGGAAAAGCTGGAACGAGGACTGGTTCCTCAGCACACTTCCCACAGTGCAACCTGAAGCAGAGACATGAATTCAAACTTTTCATAAAAGGCATTTGCTTTTGGTGCAGCTGGAGTGTATGAGGTTTTGTGTTTTAGTCAGTGTTTTGGAATATGGTAGCTGGTTTCAAGCTGGTCTATGCTGTAGATTCACTAGTCCAAGCTGATCCTTAGCTGGTCCAAGATGGCAAACCCTCTTGAAACAGCAACAAACCAGCTACCTTCTCAGCTTGGTGGGCAAACTTCTTTTTGGTAGCTGGTTTCAAGCTGGGCATTAGCTGGTTCAAGCCGACAGACCAGCTTGAACCAATTAGAAACCAGCTACCATATTCCAAATGACAGCTACCAATTTAATCTGGATTTTCCAGCAGGGAAAAACACAGGCTACTCTATAGCAGTATGCAAACGCAGGTGTGAATGCTAGGCCAACACATTGAAAGTGTGCAATCCTGCTGTACATAATGTGGTGGTAACAAGCCTCAGTATATTTAACCAGATGTGTTATTATCAGATTTTTTGCCAAGTATGCTTACACACACACACAAGGACTTTGTCATTATGCCAGAAGCTTCAAGTGCAAGAGAGTGCAATATATATGTATGTATGTATATTATATATATATTAGGGCTGTCGTTTTAACGCGTTAATTCAGTGCGATTAATTTTACAAAAAAATTACGTGTTAAAAAAATGTACGCAATTAATCGCATGCCCCCAGACCATAATAAGGAAGAGTCTTGAGAAATGCAAGCTTGTAGTACCACCTGTTTACTCCAGAGGGCAGTAAGTGAAATTTCAGCTGTATGAGCAACGCGCAGTTTATACAGTGAAGAAAAACACCCACAACACAGATAAGCGTTACGTTCTTGCTTTCAAAACACTTGAAGGAGCGCAAATGCGAACTAAGGGATCTCAAGATGTGTTTAAAGATTGAGTATTAAATTATATTTAACTTGACACAGTGACCTAAACATTTTATGTTTATGATGCAACTCACTCGAGACACTACACAAGCATGTCTGACACAGGGTGTGGCTGGATTGAGATGGTGCAAAATTGGAAATTACCCATAAATATTTAATCACGAATAAAATCAAAGAAATTTCCTTCAAACTTATTTATAAGTACTACCACACTAATTATTTTCTTGTAGAGAGATTAAATTGGGATGTCGATATATTCTGTACATTTTATGGTCTGCAGGCGGAAACATTTTTTCATTTATTTTGGAGTTGTCCCTAAAATGTTTTATTCGTTTTTTTTTTAGCTATGACATGTCTCTTCGTAAGGAATAATGTTTTGCTTTTGTTGGCAAAGTTTAGTATTCATAAATGTAAGTATGGTGGTTATAAACCATTAGTTTTCATTTTTAATTCAGAGGTTCAGCAATACCTAAGAACAATTTTCAATTTTAGTAAGAAGAAAGCTGTAAAGTGTATTGAAAAATGTAAACAATTTTATATTTTTATTAAACTGTTTATTTATTTATTTTCCTTTTTGTTGTTGTTTGTTTTAATATACCTCTTGGCTCTAGATGTAAAAGATTTGTAAGCATTCTTAAAAAAAAGAAAAAAAAGTCTGACGCAGGTGTAAATTTACGGGTCCTTAAACAAGCCCTCATAATAAATCTCCAACTGATTGACAAATTCACTTGTGAAATGGATTGCTGTGAACTGTATGCCAATGATTGACTTATGATCAATAATATGGTAGTAAACAATACATTGTATTCTAAAGCCGTTTTTTGTCTTATCAATGATTAAGAATGTAATGCATTTTAATTATCTGAATATTTTATATATATATATATATATATATATATATATATATATATATATATATATATATATATATATATATATATATATATATATATATATAATAAATATGTATAATCATTATATATTGAATTATTGTTATATAAGGGGCTTTCTCAGCAAATATTTGTATATGCGATTAATTAATCATGACGCCATGTAATTAATTAGATTAAAATAATTAATCGATTGACAGCCCTAATATATATATATATATATATATATATATATATATATATATATACATACACATACATACATACATACATATATACATACACACATACACACACACACACACACACACATACACACACACACACATACACATACACACATATACATACATATATATATATATATAAATATATAAAAGTATATAAAATATAAAATAAGCGCAATAATGTTGTTAGAATATTTTAGATACAGATATACAGTTATGTGCAGGTGATGTAATGTATTGAAGATGAGGAAGGATATAATTAAAGAATATACATTAAATATGGATACAAGTAGGAATGGATGGATTGTACATTATTGTTGAATATTATTAATGAATATTATTGTTTTTATTCAATAGCTCGCTATAAACATGTAGATGGTGTGCAGTGTATGTTTGTTATGTTCATGGTTGGTGTGCATGTACTGTGTGTGTTTTCTGACTATGGTTGGTGTTGTAGTGGCTCTCTCCTGGGCCTTGTGCAGAGCTCAGACTTTCGAGGTGCTGCTGCAGTGACTCCAGCTCCTCCCCCAGACCGGGTCGGTCTGACGTAAACAAGTGATTCTGCTCCACAACCTCACTGATCCTTTCCAACAACTGAGTCACACTTAAAAAGAGAGAGAGAGAGAGAGAGAGAGAGAGAGAGAGAGAGAGAGAGAGATCAAAGAAATAAAGTTTAATGATAAGTGGAACAAGGGCAGAATAAAGAGTAGAATATAGAGGAGAAATTGTGATGAAAAGAACCATGAAAAGACCAGCTTATACCAGCAAGAATTTAAAGTCTGTTTCAAACTGGTTTATGTTGATTATTGAGACCTGTCTCATGAAATTTACATGACCATGACAAAATATTTGCAAACAAAAATTACGTGCCGTATTTACAAGTTTGGCTGCAGTTTCCCTGTGAAATGTCCAGTGGGGGGAGGGGTGTCAAAAGCAAGTGGAATGGTGTTGAAATCAGAGCAGGGTTTTAAGGTGAATATTAGATTTTCACGTAAAAAGGTTACACGTAAAATGTACCTCCCTAACCTAAAACTAACCAATAGTGATCTAAAATCAAATGAGAGGTAACAAAACATACATCCTTACCATACCCAACACCTGCACCTAATCGATAGTGTTTTCAAATGCAAATACGATGAAAAGCAAATTTTCTGAAGCAGCTACATCATTTTGTACAGCTGCTATGGCACTGTCGTTTAATGTTCACTTTCATTTCAAGCATCCTTGGGTGCGCTCAAACCTCGGTCTCTGAGTCCAAAGTGCACATGGAGACAGAGATCTTACTCCTCTGGTTTGAATTGAACTGTTTGGCCATAATGACCATCGTTATGTTTGGAGGAAAATGGGTGAGGCTTGCAAGCCGAAGAACACCATCCCAACCGTGAAGCATGGGGGTGGCAGCATCATGTTGTGGGGGTGTTTTGCTGCAGGAGGGACTAGTGCACTAAATAGATGGCATCATGAGGAAGGAAAAGGATGTGGATATATTGAAGCAACTTCTCAAGACATCAGCCAGTAAGTTAAAGCTCGGTTGCAAATGGGTCTTACAAATAGACAATAACCCCAAGCATACTTCCAATGTTGTGGCAAAATGGCTTAAGGACAACAAATTCAAGGTATTGGAGTGGCCATCACAAAAATTTGTGGGCAGAACTGAAAAAGCATGTGCAAGCAAGGAGGCCTACAAACCTGACTCTGCTTGTGGAAAAAAACTATTTAAAGTCAATGCTACCAAATATTAACAAAGTGTATGACAAACTTCTTGCCCACTGGGAATGTGATGAAAGAAATAAAAGCTTAATTAAATAATTATCTCTACTATTATCATGACATTTCACATTATTACAAAGTAGTGATCCTAACTGACATAAGACAGGCAATGTTTTCTTAGATTAAGAGTTTAAATGTATTTGGCTAAGGTGTATGTACATTTCTGACTTCAACTGTATATTGGTGACCACTGATCAGTCATGCTTGTGTTTTCAGCGTGGCAGGTCATGTTTAGGTGCAAGTGAAGATCCATTACAAACTATCATGAAAGCATGTAACATCTAAGCACAGATATAATAAGCCTATCTATTTTACAGACTAACAGTTCAGATACGATCACTATTACAGGTGGTTATGGGGACTACAATTCGCACCATTGAGTCAAACTGACTGAATGAGAAAGAGTCCAATATAGCTTGTTTTAAAGAGAGAAAGAGCATGAGAGAGAAACAGATAATATCAGAAATAGAATGAGCGAGAGTGTAGGTGGTGTAAGTTCTGACTCACGTGGAGTTTTTATACTGGAGGAAGCCAAACTCATCCCGCTGACCATCCGGACACAGAGACTGCATGATGGGAATGATGCCTGCTGAGGTGAGAGGGGCTGCGCTGTAGAAGGCTGGACACAGCCAGGGAAAAACAGACCACCATGGCAGAGGGAGGGAGGGAGGGAAGGAGGTGACAGAAGAGTGAAATCCATTGATGTGTTGAGGTTTAAACGTAGATGAGGATATGAGTTTTTATGACGCATGTATGGATGGAGATAAACATTTATGGGATATGAATGATTGGAAGAGTGTAAGAAGGATTGTGGGATGTGATATAGTAGAATAAACAATGGAAGTGACATTTTCCGAGGTCCACGGATCAAGGAAAGGTTTGGGAGAAGATTAGGAAAAAAGAGAGAGAGAAGAGGCAGCCGTCACATATCAGAGAGCAAATAAAGGGTCACAGCGGGTTTCAGATGTCAGATGGGTTTGATAAACTCTAAGTGGCCTTTAGATTATTCACGTCATCACACATGCATACAGTCGAGTGGACAAGCTGTCACTGAAGCAGAGAGACATCAGCATCACTGTGTTAAACAGCTATTCTACACCCACATTCTGCCAGTCATGTCTATAAGAACACATGAGTGGTATTCAGTATGAGTCACTTCCTCACTGCAATCTGCTCCTGCCCACAGTCAACATGGAGTCTCGGGGAGGATAAATGTTTTGTTTTTCAAAGTGCCTGCCAATAGCAGTTTATGAGAGTGAACTGTACTTTGTAAGGGAGATTTTTGCCACTTTATTTAAAGAGACCATAGAAAAAGAACAATAATTATTTGGTAGAAAAATATAGGGTGGGTTTAAGAAATGAGACATGCTGCTTGCAAAAAGTTCTTACTTACGAGGGCTGGGTGCCCACTCACACATAAGTACTTAATTTCTATGGCTTATTTCCCAAAAGCATTGCTATCTATACAGGGCACATCGTTCATAAATTAAAACGAGCTATGGACCACTAGTAAATCCATTACATGCTACTTAAATGGATCTTTCTTTGATCTTTCACTTTATCAGAGGTAAAGTGACATTTCATAAATTATATTAATGAATTGATCAAAATTCATTTTTGATTAAAAATGTGTATAATAATTGAATTGAATTGGAAAGCTATAATATAAAGGCCTATTTCTGAGGATAATTTTTTTAGGCAAAAATTACATTTCTAACAATAGGCTACTCAGCAGTCTGTGCATTTGACACGAAAGGCCTAAATTTAATAAGCCTAAAATTACTCTATCGTAAAACAACGTATAACATTAGTAAGTATGATCTTGATAGCATTGCAACGTTATCGGGAAACCCAGCTGAGTTTCGAATTAGCATTTTTATATAATAATTATAATTATGTCATGAATGCCACCTCAAGTACCCATTGGGAAACTCAGGATTTACCATTATTTTTAGTGTTGATAAAAAAACAGAGAAAGCATAAATTACACACCAAATGAATCTCCTTTCCTCTTCATTTTGTTGCACTAGTGTCAAAAAAACATACCTGTCTTCGTTGGGAAGAGAAAAGAGAGAAAGAAATTAAATTGCCTACTGCATCCATTTTATTCTGACAAAAATAAAAAAAAATCACTTTTGTACAACTCGGAAAGTCGAGGCTCAAAGAAAATCCTGAGTTCATGTCAACTTATCTCATAAAAAAGATAATTCGGATGTGACTTGAAAACAGCAACAGGCCAAATTCTGACCTGCATCTCCAGCATGAGCACCATGGCTCAATGAATCTCGAGCATGAGCTTTTACACCAAACAATGTCTCTGAAAGCAACTGTAATGAGTAAAGTTTTTTGTGTTTTGAACCGGTCATGATAGAGTTTGTCTGATGATCAAAAAGGTCATAATAAGAGAAAAATAAATGTATACAAATGCACCTCAAATCCAACTACCTAAAATGTACCACTCTCTTTTAGACAACGTTTCTCTGATAAAACGATCCCTTTCCATGTCTCTGCCCTACATTGATCTGGTAATGACTAAATTAGGGCTATAATGGCTCAGATTATTTAAAAGCCTTAATTAACATATGGCTTTGAGAAATGTGATCCTCCATTAGAGTCTTAGTCAACTCAGCTTCATCTCTCTTCACTTTGGCATCCCTGCCTGAAATGCAAACACAATGGCAGCTTGCACTGACGGAGGGATGCAGAGGTTACTTAATGGCAGGGTTTGTACAGATGCTTCAAAGTTAAATTCAAGGACTTTTCAAGCACATTTTTATTTGTTTTCAAGGACTATGCTCGAGATGTCATTAAACAAATAATTTTTGGTTAATTTTAAATAAAAATATTTAACCATTCAGATAATTTATTTTTATAAAACACCACTAATTACAAGTACAACAATGAGCATCTTTAACTACATATTCTCACAGTAACAATTCTTGGTTCATTCATGTTTTCCAACAAAAACTGGTTCTGTAAACAGTAGTCCATATGTTGTGTGTTCATGTTTTCTAAAGTCACACAACCGTTTTATGTGAGGAACTGACCAAAACTGCAAATGAGTCATTCTCAAAAATGTTTGACTTTCCAACTTATAAAATATTGAAATTTTCCATTTAGTTCAGTTTTTGCCTATAAACGCCAAGGGTAAATTTTTTTTTATTTAATTCTGTTTCATGATGAAGCAAGTTAACACTATGTTAACACTAACAAGTGTTAAATGGGTTACAACGCCACATTTTGAGGGTTTTAACATGCTGGGAAAAACCACTACATGCATATTTAAGCAGCCTCTGAACTTAAACCTTAAAAATGATTTTCTAAAACTTTTGGTATTTAAATTTTTCTTTAATCATTAAAAAAGGTTTTAATATTGATAAAACCAATAAAATGAAATCAAGGGACAAATGTTCTTTTCAAATGATTAATAATTAAAATAATAATAAAAAATACACAAATAACTTTAAAGGTCATCGAAGTGGTGTACCAGAAGAAGGATTTTTTTTTTTCCCAGGCAATTAAATATATTTTCAAGCCATTTCATATTGTTAAAGGTTACTTAGGCTATATATATATATATATATATATATATATATATATATATATATATATATATATATATATATATATATATAAAAAATATAAGCTTTTTCAAGACTAAAAAAGTCAAGGGACATGTTTGTCAACATATTTTGGTATTGACCCAAATGTTGTCAGGAATAACCTATTTGTGAGACACAAAGTTCCCTCTCGAGAGGTCTCCCTATTGCGTAAGTAGCTTACGCTATGGGAAAACTCAGTTTCTCGAGAAATATTGAAGTCTTTATGTAAAACGCATTGCAGCTGCACAGCAGACAATAATGAGCGAGGCAGCTCGGTCATTGGCTGTGCTGCGGCAACTTGCTCGAACCAATGACGGGCGACTCTGAACGCAGCGACCAATGAGCGCTGACGCACCAGCGCCAGAGCCAGCCAAGATTAGCATGGCTAAGGCTATATATTAGGCACCCGTCATGAGAGTTCTTTAGATTTAATCTCCTTCAGAGAAGACCTTCTCTTCGCTGGATCCTCCGGATTGTTGGAGTCTTTTCGCCGCTGTTGACAAGCCTACAGCAGGACTGCTAAGAGGACGCCGGCGCCTTCAGCCGCTTCGAAGCCTTCTGCTACGCCATCCGGCGCAGCATCACTGATATCCTTTTACTTACAAGTGATCGCCTCTGCGACGCTTTTGATTCAAGTAAAGAGCAATTTTCGAGGCGTTGTTCCAAATGCCTTTAACCTGCGCCTCGTGCAGAGGCCCTCTTCCTGACGGGGACCGCCACGCTATCTGCACTCGCTGCCTGGGACCTGACCACGCAGAAGCTGCTCTCATTCAGGGCGGATGCCCCGAATGTGACTCCCTGGCCTCGCCGAGCCGCTTTGCCGCCTTCGCCGCAAACGAGCCTGCTTCCACCGTGCTGCCGTCTCCTCCGCTTGAGCCGTGCAAGAAAAACGCCGCCACAGAGGCTGCCAGAGCACGCAGAATTCAGTGACGCCACGCCGGGCCAGTCCCCGTGCTTCACCACTACCCAAGATCTCCCGCCGCCAGTCCATTTCACGCAGGCGGACCAGCACCCTCCAACAGAGCGGTGGGTCTCGTCTCGTTCGCCGCGTCAGGGGACGACAGTGAAAAGGATGACAGCCTTTCTATTGACGCTGCATCCGACGACTGGCCGGGACATTAGCGGACACGAGCACGGGCACCAGCATGGACTCTGAGATCATCCGCATCCTGTCCAAAGCCGTGGAAGACCTCGGGCTCGACTAGTCTTCTCCGGAAGAACCCGCCAGCAGCCGGCTGGACGAGTGGTTCCTGCAGGGCGCCGGCAGGCCCTCGACAGAGACCCTCCCCTTTCTTCCCCGAAGTTCACGACTGAACTCACAAAGTCGTGGAAAGCCCCGCGACTCTGCTCGCCTGAAGCCTTCTTTCTCTTCCTCGCCTCCTCGGTGGACAGTGCGAGAGAAAGAGGCTACGAGGGAACCCCGCCCTCGAGGAGGCTGTGGCCAACCATCTGTGCCCACCCTCCACCGCTGGATGGAAAGCCAAAGCTTCTCATCCCTCGAGCCCTGCCGATCTACCTCAGCTCTCGCCGTCAGCGCATACGCCGCCGCCGCCAAGCTGCGTCAGCGCTTCATTCCATGGCTGTTCTACAAGTTTATCAGGCCAAACTTCTCCGCACCATGGATCGAGTCGGGACCTGAACCTGAGGCTTTCAGGACCTGCGCGAGCGCCACTGACGTAGCCCTGCGAGCCACAAAGGCCACCGCCCAATCCATCGGCCGGGCCATGGCTAACCTGACTGTCCTTGAGCGCCATCTGTGGCTGACGCTAACAGAGATGAAGGACGCGGATAAGGCGCCATTTCTTGACGCCACTTATCGCTCCAAGCGCCTGTTCGACCGGGCGGTAAAAGAGTTTGCTGAACGCTTCACTGAAGCTCGGAAGGATTCGCAGGCTATGCGCCACTTCCTGCCCAAGCGCTCCAGCTCGCCTCAGAGCCGCCAGAGACCGCCTCAGCAGCAGCAGCGAGCCAGGGCGGCGCCCCGCCTCCCAGCCAAAGAGCAGACCTGAACGACGCCGACGCCGCATTCGTTAACCGGGAAGCCTTGAGCAACGGGTCCTCGCCCAAGATCGTGCTGAACCCGGAGCCTCGTAAGTCTTCCTAGCAATAGGAAGAAAAGAGAGAGTGCGTGTCTCGCAAAAGCCGGACCACTCTCTCTAAAACGTGTGAAACATTACCCAGTCCCCTTACAGGCGGCTGGAAATGTCTGTACAGCAGTCAATGGGCCAGTCACAGAACTCGCTCACCTGCAATCAAACGCCATTTTAACGGCAACACACAGAAATCACAAAAGAGTCATTTTCTGCCTGTGTCACTAAGGGGTCACGTGTCCACACTAAAGCGCGATTCCCACGTATCAATACTGTCCAAACAGTGCCGAATACTTCCCCAGCTCCAGCTGGACGCACCATATATGTAGATCGTGTGCCTATTGTCATGTATGCACCACTACACGCAAGCACTGTTCCCACAGTTATAAACACTTCCCCAGTAAAAGCGGAAATACTATAAAGGTAGCGCGTGCCTGCTGTCCTGCATGCACCCCTACACACAAACACTGTATGCATAGCCAAAAACCCCGCCATGAGCCGGAGGCTTTATGAAAGTGGCGCTGCGCCTACTACGGTATATGCACCCCCACCCATAAGCACTGCCCATACAGTTTCAAACAGTTCTCTGTCTCATGCCGCAAGCATCACAGATGCGACGCACGAGCTAAGAAACTCCCGCTAAGAGCCGGAAGCTTTATGAAAGTGGCGCGCGTGCCTATTACAATGTATGCACCCCACCCGTAAACACTGTCGATACAGTTTCAAACATTTCTCTGTCTCATGCCGCAAGCATCACGGATGCGACGCACGAGCCAAGAAACTCCCCACTAAGAGCCGGAAGCTTTATGACAGTGGCGCCGCGTGCCTATTACGATGTATGCACCCCCACCCGAAAACACTGTCCATACAGTTTCAAACATTTCTCCAGCTCATGCTGTGAGCATTTCGGAGATAGCGGCGTGCCTGTAATCTCACACGCACCCCTGCACTCGGCACTCAACAAGGATGCTCAGCGCCACGCACCTCTGACAGCTGTAAGCTCAGTGTTAGCACAAGGCAATTTGCCGGTGGGGCCCATACGCCACTGCGACATGCCCCAGCCAGCATTCAGCCCATATCTGTGCGAGCAAAAGCCTGGGAAAAAATCCCGACATACCGAAATGGGTTTTGAACATAATAAAACACGTTTACTCGCTTCAATTCGCCAGAGACCACCCCGCTTTTCAGCGGTGGTCGAGACGAAAGTGAGGAGAGATGTGTCACATGTTCTACGCACCGAGGTGCTCAAACTAATAGAGAAGGGCTTATAGAAACTGTTCCTCCTCTATGAGCGCAGGCAGGTTTTTACAGCCGCTATTTTCTCGTCCGAAAAGGACGGTGGCCTCCGCCCCATCCTAGATCTCAGACATCTGAACAAAGCTTTAATGATTCGCTCGCTCAGAATGTTAACGACCAAACATATCCTCGCGCAAGTTCGCCCGGGATTGGTTTCTATCAGTGGATTTGAAAGACGCTTACTTTCACATTCGATAGTGTCTCATCACAGGCCTTTTCTGAGATTCGCTCGAGGGACAGTCATACCAGTACACAGTACTACCATTCGCCTATCATTGGCCCCCGCACATTCACCTAAATGTATGGACGCAGCACTTTCCCCTGAGACAGCGGGAGTGCGAATACTGAATTACCTCGACGATTGGCTAATCATAGCACAATCAGAGAGTCAGTTAACGACGCACAGATCTTGGATTATCAGCCATCTAGAATGCCTGGGTCTGAGAATCAATTTTGCAAAGAGCTGCATATCCCCAGGCAGAATATCTCCTTTCTGGGAATAGTGCTAGACTCAGTGCAGATGACGGCGCCTCTCATCAGAGCGTGCTCTCTATTCGACGCCTTGCAACATCATTCAGACCGGGCGCTACCGCCAAACGATTTCAAAGGATGCTCGGTCTCATGGCCTCGCATCAGCTGTACTCCAGCTAGGATTGTTGCACATGCGCCCTCTCCAACGCTGGCTCAAGAGCCGTGTCCCCACTCACGCGTGGCGCCGGGCCACTTTTTAATCAGAGCAAATCACGGCTGTATAAAAGCCCTGACACCCTGGAAAGCCGCCGACTGGTATCGAACCGGCGTGAGTCTGGGCGTGAACACACGGAGAAAAATGATCACGACAGATGCCTCCAAAATAGGATGGGGGCTCTTTATGAGGGCAGGCCTGTCTCCGGCTTTTGGTCAAACCCGAAAAGCTCTACATATAAACTGTCTGGAATGAAAGCGTCGCCTTGGCTCTCAGAGCCCTGCTTCCGCATCCTGAAAACTGAACACGCCCTGGTCCGAACGGACAACATGACGGTAGTATCGTGATATAAATCGCCAGGGTGGACTCAGGTCGAGCTCCCTGCACTCTATGGCCAGGAGCTCATCTCATGGTCACAGCACCACTTGCGCCGCTGAGAGCAGCGCATGTGCCAGGCGCCCTGAACCAGGAGCGGACATGCTGTCCAGAGACAAGGTTCTCCCAGGAGAATGGTCTCTCCACCCCTGACGGTTCAGTGGTTATGGCAAACCTTTGGCAAGGCGGAGGTCGACCTCTTCGCCTCCATGGAAAATGCGCACTGCCCCTTTTCTTCTCAAAGAGCACGGACTGCTCGCCCAAGTCTGGCCGAGCCGCCCCTTGTATGCTTTTCCCCCGATCGCGATACTACCTCAGGTCATCAGTCGGATCAGGGAAGTGAAATGTGCATTGCTCCTGGTAGCCCCTCTCTGGAAAAACCAGACGTGGTTTCCAGAACTGATGCAGATGATGCAATCTGCCCCATGGCCGATTCCGCTGAGGCTAGACCTCCTCAGGCAGGCCAACGGGATGATTCTTCATCCCCGCCCCTCAACGGGTTCCCGAGAACCTCCCCAGTTGAGTTTTGAGAACCATCACGGAGGCGCGAGCGCCCTCTACGAGACGCTTATATGCCCGAAAGTGGAAAGTGTTCAGTGACTGGTGTGATACCAAGAGCTTGAACCCCAAATCGTCGCGAGATACCAAGTGTACTCGCTTTTTGCAAGAGCTGCTGGAGGCGGCCGCACACTCTCCACGCTCAAAGTCTATGTGGCTGCCATAGCAGCGCCACACAATCCTGATAAAGGACGCTCATTAGGAAAAACGACCTAATCAATCGCTTCCTAAGAGGCGCTAGGAGGATGAACCCCCTCGGTGCCGATCTGGGACCTGGCCACGGTCCTGACGCACTCAAGAGTGCCCCGCTCGAACCTCTCCGAACCATGCACCTTAAACAGCTATCGCCAAAACTGCGCTCTTGCTGGCGCCGCCTCAGTCAAGAGAGTGGGCAACCTGCACGCGCTGTCATCAAGCGCTGCTTGCCTGGAATTTGGACCTAACGACTGCAGAGTTGTCCTTAGGCCAAAGCACGGGTATATTCCTAAAGTGCTCTCCACACACTTCAGAGTACAGGTGATATCTCTGGCAGCTTATCGCCCCCAGCGGATCTAAAGCGACGCTAATTTACTCTGCCCGGTCAGGGCGCCAGAGTATATTTGGAACGCTCTGCCCCGCTCAGACAGATGGAACAATTATTCGTGATGCTTTGGCGGCCGCACTAAAGGTCTCGCAGTTTCAAAGCAAAGAATATCACGCTGGATAGTGGATGCTATAACGCTGGCTTATGAAGCCAAGTGCCTTCAATGCCCCTTAGGCGTCAGAGCTCACTCTACGAGGAGCAAGCTGGGCCTCGCCTTCGACATTTATCAGGTTTTATAACCTACAGGTCCCCTCATTGCATTCCAACATTCTATCAGCCTGACTGTAGAATGGACTGGAGTATGTATATGCTGAGCATTATCTCCTCCCTTATAGGTCCGTCTCTGACTGACTTAGAGGATTTTTTATGCATATCAATACATAGAAAAATCAGTACATAAGTTATGTGCTTGTGTTTTTACAATGAGCTCCCACCATGGACCTCCTTGGGGCAAAAGCGCTCTGTATTTTCCCATTATTTAGCTCGCCGCTGGTCGGCTTGTTGGATAATCACTTTGCTTTAAGGCTCAGGCATCCGCCTCTGGCTTTATACAGCTAAGTCAGCACGCACAGCGCTTTTGCATGGTGTTCCCATAGCGTAAGCTACTTACGTAATAGGAGAAACCTCTCGAGAGGAACGACTGGTTACTAACGTAACCTCGGTTCCCTGAGAGGAGGGAACGAGTATTGGCGTAAGCTGCCGTGCTTGTGCTTGGTCAGTTCGCTTCAGTCGATTGAACCTAAAGAACTCTCATGACGGGCGCCTAATATATAGCCTTAGCCATGCTAATCTTGGCTGGCTCTGAGCGTCGCGAGCGCGGCCAGGCTCATTGGTCGCGCGTTCAGAGTCGCCCCGTCATTGGTTCGAGCAAGTTACCGCAGCACAGCCAATGACCGAGCTGCCTCGCTCATTGCTGTCTGCTGCAATAGTATCCAGCTGCAGACCCACAGCACCACCAGTTTCAGAACCCCAGCGCCAGAACCTGAAGTGAGGGGTGGAGCTTACGTACTAAACCGAGTAGCGCCACCTAACGTTTTGGAGCGTAGTTTGCTTTTATTACAAACGAAACATCATACTTTATACGTATGTTATAATGATACATTAAGGTACAGTACAATAAGCATTTTAAAACATTGATCTTGTGTAATATAATTGTATATAGTTATCCGTTTCATTGTATTATGAGAGTTACTTCCTGATCATGATGGTGAAAAATAATGCTTGAAACTTATGGGCATTTTATATAAAATATACTTTATTTCACAAGAACATGTGCAGCATGCATTTTTCTTTATGTAAAATAAAACATGTCAAAAAACTAAAAAGAGAGAAAATTCAGCATAATTTTAAAAGAAACAATAAAAATATATACAACAAATGACCAATTCACCCCTAGGCCCATTTTATCATGACAATCCTGTATAAATTAAACTTAAACTGTATCAAATGAGGAATTCACTCTCAGGCCCATTTTGTCCTTACATTCTTGCAAAAATAACTCCATGTCATCCCTGAACACAAAATGAAATAGAAAGGGCTCTCTGGAAGCTTCTGACTGTTCCAGGAGTTTGTTGCGGGCCTTTTCCTTGTCGTCTTCATTCATTCGAATGAAAAAAGGCTCTTCCACTGGACCCCTGAGCAGATGGCTGTTGGAATGGAGCAAACACTTTAACACCTTCACAAGATGTCTTCAAAACATCACCGCAAGGCCCATTTACAACATGCAAAAATGTATCGAACCATCCGTAGAATTTTTTTTTTAATACAATAAAGTATGACAACATATTCAAGCTTCAATAAGATGATAAAGTTATGCACAAATTAAATATTTAGCAGATAAACGCTGAACTTAATATATGCGATAATTTTTCACCACATGATGTCAAAAACGTTAGACAACGTTACACAACTCACCTCTCCGCCATGCTTGTCTCATTGTCAATAACTCCACCCCTCACTTCAGGTTCTGGCGCTGGGGTTCTGAAACTGGTGGTGCTGCGGGTCTGCAGCTGGATATATCTCGTCTGCTGTGCAGCTGCAATGCGTTTTACATAAAGACTTCAATATTTCTTGAGAAACGGAGTTTTCCCATAGCGTAAGCTACTTACGCAATACTCGTTCACTCCTCTCAGGGAACCGAGGTTACGTTAGTAACCGAGTCGTTTTCTTTACACAAGAGGACGCTAGACAGCTCACAAAACTGAATCCTCCATTGAACTGCATTCAAATCATTCAAAACGTTTTACACCTCATATAATTTTTTCACTCTGGAGAGTAAATTGTAATTAAAACTGATAGTTGCAAGGATTCATACTTGTTAAATCTGCAACAGCAGTATCTATAATATATATACATATATATATATATATATATATATATATATATATATATATTTTAAATCCTCATATCACACTTGATTGTGATTGGCCCATTCTGAAAAGCGCTATCAAAATTAACAGGTGCCACGTGACAGCACCGTCTATGCGCTGCCTGCTTCAGCAGTGGCATAGTGGTCTGTCATCGTGTTTTTCCGAAAATAAATAAATACATTTCATTTATTAAATTATTTAAGCAACGTATTTTAAGATTTTCTATAACTCAAGAACCCTTTTAGCACCTCTTTTTAAAAATTGCTATTCTCAAGGGTTTTCCAGGACATAAATTTGAAAAAGCCAAATTCAAGTAGGCCTACTTCAAGCACCTTGTACGAACCCTGTTAAAGGTAAGTGCTGACACTTTTCCTCCCCTAAGTGTTTTGTCACTGTGGCAAGGGCCTGTGTTGGCATCCTTTTCCAACGTCGCCCGCTCTAAAAAAAAAAAAAGCCCCACCGCCAGCCACGACACTTTCTCTCAGAAGAAGCAACATTAGTTAAATGGTGCTCACTATTATCAGCACTTGACGACTCTGCAAAAACTCTCAATTGACGTTTTAATGCTGAGCAGTGTCATATTTCTGCTGTTCCAGTGACAGGTTGTCTGCTCAGAAGAGGTAGCGCTGTTTATTGCCTCGATTTCCCTCAAACTCTTATTTCCGACATCTGCTCCCTCTCTGCAAACACCGCTGAGGATTAAAAGAGCAAAGATCAGTCAGGGGGAAATAAATTGATGGCTCAGTAAGTGGATGAATTTAGTCAGGGAGGGTGTGTGTGTCAAACAATTAGAGTCACAGATCATTGGTTGTGGAGAACACAGATTGGTGAACACAGATTTGTCTTTTTTTTTTTAGGAAAAGCTGTTTGAATGGTTTGCTGTTGAATGGTGTGCTTGTCGTTCATGCTGATTATGGGTTATGTTGATGTTTACACAAAGACATATGGGGACCCAACACCTACACCTCAACGCCCCCTTTACACCTGGTATTAACATGCATTTTCAGTGATCAAAGCACAATCGGAGAGCATATGACCACATTAAAAGCTAAGATTAAATGCACCCAAGATGCATTGGGACTATTTACACTTAGGGGGTATTTAGTTACACTTGGTTTTTACTGATCGGATTCCTATCCAACTGGGTATGTGCATCCCATTTACACTTGGCCACATAACAGGGTCACCACAAAATGCATATTAATAAGATCTACAATTCCTGTGCTGTATGCAAATATAATGCCGTTCACTTCCGTGATGATGCTAATGTCGGGCAATTCAATTTTGCTGCACTTACTGTGGCTAAAAATAGGAGATGGCAAAAATGATTTGACAATTGTGGTTCAAAACACAACATTGTTATGCCACATTTACTTCGTCATCTTTGGGCTCCCAGACTTCCGTATGCTGACATATTTGTGACGACTAAATTTTACACGTGTGGCCAACAGGAGGGGTCGACCAAGATGGCGCTCTGAGTGGACGTGTTTCTCTGAGCTCCGCAAACCGAACTGTTTTCTATATAGTTAAAGTGTGTACAAAACGGACTTTTTGCTTTTAGTTCATGTACCACGTTTGTCCGGCTGTATTCTGGTTACTTTTGCTGGTATAATGAAGTCTCAGGAGAAGAGGAAAAGCGGCGCTAAAAAAGCGCTGGCTGGTACGTGTTTTACCAACATGGCTGAAACGTTAGCTCCCACTGAGCAGTCAGATTCAAACAACATGCTCATTGACAACATGCACGACTACCTCGAGTCAGACACGGAGGTACTGAAGGTCTCGTTAGTGGATGATAATTTTCCGCAACTTCCCATTACCCCGGTTATATCACCTGCACCTAAATGTAGACGTGTGGAAGATACGACAACTGCCGCAATCCTCTCCCAGCTTTCCTCCCTCTCGCAGCTGATAAACAGCAGGTCAGATGCCTTGGAAAAGTTGGTCAGTGACAACTCCATGGTGATTGCCGACGTGAAGATGGCAGTTACAGAAAACACCAAGCAGATCGCCGGTATTAAAGATTCCTTTGATGCTGTTTGTGCTAAAGTTAAAAGTGTTAAAGAGAGAGTTGACCGCTGTGATTCGCTGATTGAGGCCTGCAAATTTAATACTGACAAGACTGAGCAGCGTGTTTCTCAATTAGAAGCGTACTCCCGACGCTGGAATCTCAAGCTCTACGGCCTAGACGAAAACGATCAGCAGGATCTGCGACTTGAGATCATCCGGATATGCCAGGGTCTGCTTCCAGAGGCTAAATCCAGGCTTCCAAATGCCATAGACGTCGTTCACCGCCTTGGCCCCAGGAAGCCTGGTAACATTCAACCGAGAGGTGTCATCCTGCGCTTCTCTTCCAGATTCTACCGTGATGCCGTGTGGCTTCCTGAAGACCAAAAACCTCAAACTGGCGGAGGACTTGTCGACAGAGGACAGAGAGAAAAGAAAGAAACTGTGGCCCATTGTTGATCAGGCCCGGAAAGATGGCAAGCCAGCTTTCTTCGTGGGCGGTCGTGCTTTTGTGGGTGGAAAGGAAATTCTCCCTCCTTGAGACTTTGTAGATGAGGTAATTCTAGTACACAGCTTAAGGCTGTCTTTACTTTATATGTTCTTTATGTTATTTAGTCAGGTTTTAGTACCTGCTATTTATGTTACTGAATCAAAGTTGCTCTTTGGAGCAGAGGAGTGTCAAAAATTGTTCTAACATGCTTGTTAATGCATAGCTTGTCACTCTATGTTCAGAAATATTTTTATTTTTATTTTGATGCCTCAAACTATAACGGCTCAATAGCGGATCAAAGCTGTCTATTAGCCTTTTGTTTATGTTTAGTTACTTTTCCTGGGGGGGATTAAATAAATAATTAATAAAATTATATTTATAATTACAAAATTGAGTGGGAGTAAAAGAAAACGGGCTCTTTTTAGGTTTTCCTTACAAAGGACGCTCTTCATAAAATGTCTACAGTCTGGTTGATTGTACTGCTAGCATATGTTCACAAATTTCACATAAGGTTTGCTGTTCTCAGACCCATGTTGGCGCTTTTGTAGAGACTTTATCCTACTTATTTCCGTATACGCTCTACCATTTTTCTGGTCTAGTTTTTCTTGTATTCATTTATTTTATTCTATTTTTTTCCTTATGTCTTTATCTATTATTTCTTTAAACACAAGAGGTTTAAGAAACCACCTTAAACGAAAGGCTATATTTTTATACTGTAAACAGCTTAATACTGACTTTTGTTTTGTACAGGAATCACACTCAATTGAACAGGATGCTAACTTTTGAAAATCACAGTGGGGGGGTGACCTGTGGCTATCCCACGGATCTGAGCGCTCAGCTGGTGTTTGTATTTTAAAAAAACGCTTTAGTGGAAAAGTTTTAAACTCTGACTGTGACAAAAGCGGTCATTGCATATTTTTAGTTCTAGAAATTGCTAGCGTAATTTATATTATAGTTAATGCTTATGGCTTCAATTCTCAAACAGAGAACAACAGTTTTTTTGATAATTTGGAAGAACGACTCTCTTACTGGTTGTCTAAATTCCCAAACTCTTCTATCATTTTGGGCGGAGATTTTAATACCGTGTTAGATAATTGCCTGGATAGGTTGCCTGCAAGGAATGCGGACTCCTCTAATATTTATGTGAAGACGCTCTTACATAGTTTTAATTTAACCGATATATGGAGAGATACTCACCCGCTACAGAAATCATATACATGGAGCAACAAAACGTTATCAAGGCAGTCTCGCATTGATTTCTGGCTTATATCCAAGGATCTGAAAAATGTAGCTGCGAGCATTTTACCAGCGCCCCTATCTGATCATAAGACTATTCAACTTCTCATTCCTTCTCTCTCTCCCGGCTCTCCTAAAACCTCATATTGGAAACTTAATAGTACTCTCCTTAAACATGAGGAAGTGACTTCTAAAATTGACAGTTTTATTCGGCTTTACTGGGACAAAGCTCAAAGTGAGAATCTTTTTAGCAATAACTGGGAGTTGTTAAAGTATGAAATTGCTAAATTTCTCAGGAAATACAGTAGTGATTTAGCTAAAAAAAGAAGAACAGAGGAAAACGACACTATACGTAAAATTGCGTCTTTAACTTCTAAGCCTTTAGATGTACTTACTGAGTCAGAACAGTTGGAGCTTACTAATCAGCAGCATAGGTTGGACGAGATATATAAAAGAAAAGCGGAAGGTGCTTTTGTTAGATCTCGCCGTAAGTGGCTCGAAGAGGGTGAGCAGAATTCTGCATACTTTTTTAGACTAGAAAAGCAGCAATCAAAAAATAACACCATTCAACAATTAAGTATTGATGGAACAATTACTGACGATTCAAAGAAAATTGCCAAGTTTTGTGCTAGATTTTACAGTGATCTTTACACCTCTAGATATTGTCCCCAAGATGCCACATGTTTCTTTAATTCTATTCCTAATATCAATCAGATTTCTGAAGCTAATTATGACTTTTGTGATGCCCCTATTTCTCTAAATGAAATTACTAATGCTATTAATCAACTAAAAATTAATAAATCACCCGGTACGGACGGCTTTACTGCCGAATTTTATAAGCATTTTTCTCTGAGCCTAGCCCCGTTTTTAAAAGAAGTTTTTGCTGAGAGTGTTTATAGAGGTTCCTTGCCACCTACATTAAGTCAGGGTCTAATTACACTCATTCCTAAGCCTAAGAAAGATTCTCTCCTGTTAGATAATTGGCGCCCCATTTCCTTATTAAATAGTGACTATAAGATTTTTGCTCTGATACTTGCTAAGAGACTGAAATCCGTACTAGACTCTATTATTGATGAGAGCCAATCTGGGTTCATGCATAATAGACATATCTCAAATAATGTGAGATTGGTTTTAGATTTATTAGACTACTCTGAGCTAGTTCATGAAGACAGTTTTATTTTTTTCTTAGACTTTTACAAAGCCTTTGATTCTTTAGAACACGATTTTATATTGGAAACCTTAAAAAAGTTCGGTTTTGGTCAGTTCTTCTGCAGATCGGTCCAAACTTTGTACACTAATGGAAACGGTTCTATTAAATTAAGCAATGGTACATCCCCAAGGTTTGATTTAAAGCGTGGAGTACGGCAAGGGTGTCCTCTTTCTGTTTACCTGTTCCTTCTCGCTGCCCAACTTTTTAATTTACACATTAAAAACAGTCCTATTAAAGGTATTAGTGTGGCAAATAATTATATTTTAATCAGTCAGTTGGCGGATGATACAGCCCTGTTTTTGGCAGATGCTTCACAGGTTTCAGTTGCGATTAATCTTATTCGCTCTTTTTCCAAAGCTTCTGGTCTCACCCTCAATCTTAGCAAATGTGAACTGTTACTAGTGAATAAATGCTCTGCTTCCGTAGTGTGTAATATCCCTGTAAGAGATTCAGTCACATATCTTGGTGTTCATATCACCAAAGATAGAAAAGCCAGAGGTAAGTTAAACTTTTCTCCCCTCATTGAAAAAACGCAAAAGGTTTTCAACCGATGGTTACAAAGAGATCTTTCTTTGAAAGGCAGAGTTCTAATCACCAAGGCGGAAGGTATTTCTCGTTTAACCTATGCTGCTCAGTCATTACATGTAGATAACTCCTTTTGTAAATCTGTCGATAAGATGCTATTTAATTTTCTATGGAAAAATAAAACTCACTATATTCGTAAGTCTGTAGTTCTGAATTCTTACAACAAAGGGGGCTTACATTTCGTAGACTTTAGCTCGCTCAACAACACATTCAAGATAAATTGGATCAAGCAATATCTAAAACACCCTACTTCCATCTGGAATTTTATTTCTCATTATGTCTTTTCACAGTTAGGTGGCCTAAAATTTATTCTGCTCTGTAACTATAAAATACAAAAAATCCCAGTTAAACTCTCCAATTTCCACCAACAGGCTCTTTTGGCATGGGCTTTACTTTACAAGCATAACTTCTCTCCACAGAGGTGTTATATATGGAACAATTTTAATATTGTTTATAAGAACAAGTCACTTTTTTATGATAATTGGTTCAACAATGGTATTTTATTAGTCAGCCAACTCTTTAATAAGAATGGACTACTATTCAGTTATTCAGAATTTCTTGCCAAATATAAGATTCCAGTAAGCCCAAGAGAATTCTCTATAGTTTTTGATGCTGTGCCCTCAGGTCTTCGTATGTTATTCAGGTCTTGTGATATCTCTCCGCCATTGTCAATGTCACCGCCTGATCCAACTCAGCTTCTGTTAGGTAAAGTCTGTTTCTCTACCAATAAAGCATCGAACTCTAAAATTAGATCCTTGTTTCAGACGGACCTAGTCTCTATTTCTCCTGCATCCTTCTATTGGAATAAGTTTGACCTTAACATAGACTGGGAAAAAGTCTGGTCCCTACCTCAGAAGTTCCTTTTAACTAACAAAATTAAAGAAGTCTCATTCAAGTTACTACACAGGTTTTACCCCACAAATGTTTGCTTAAATAAGTTTAGGAATGACATTGATGTAAAATGCTCCTTTTGTGGCTTGCATCCTGAAACTATTTCACATTTATTTTGGTCTTGTGAATTCACATATAAGCTCTGGAAAGACATTAATTCATTTTTAGTTGACAATATTCTTCCTGAGTTCTCCCTGTTCTACAAAAATGTAATTTTTGGTTGTTTTAGTGACCGTGGGAAGGACAATGGTGCACTCTTTCTAGTAAACCTAATTTTATTTGTTGCCAAATTCCATATCCATAAATGTAAATTCGGTAATAAAAAAACACTTTTTTCAGTGCTAAAAACTGAAATGGAACAGTATATTTCTACTATCTCTTCCATGCAAAACAAAAAAGCTGTTAAGACTGCGGTTAATTGTACTATATTCAATGTGTTTATTTGATTAATTATTTTGTGTTTTAGTGTTTTTTTTTCTTCTTCTTTTTTATATTTTATTTTTTTTATTTATTTATTTTTATGTTTTGTATGTATCTTTTTTTTAAACTTTTGCTACTTTGATTGTATTGTTGATTACTTTCAATAAAGTAAAAAAAAAAAAAAAAAAATGTGGCCAACAGGATGCATTTCCATTGGCCGAATAATGTCTTACATGCGATCAGATTGCCATCCTTCACAAATACACTGAATTTACACTTTGGTAATTTTCATGATCGGATAGCTATTCGTAAGTCGGGTAGTGACCAAATGTAAATACCCCCTTGTCACTTTCACGATTAGATTATGATTGCATCACTCCCACTACATTTAGAATATATCAGGAATTAATTCTGACCATATATTCCACAAAGGTGTAAATGCTAAGGCATTTTTTTGTCATCGCCATAAAAGTAGATCAAGTAATATGATATGTATGTGGCATTTTCCACTTTGCATGGGTAAGTGCAATCGGATCTCACTCCGATCACACTGGGGACGCATTGTGTAAATGCAAAGAGCAAATGCAATCTAGCTAAAGAATCTCCAGATCATATGAATAAAATGCATGTTAATCCCAGATGTAAAGGGGACATTATTGTTTTTAATCACTCACTTCTGGCAGAAGACTGTGTGTGTGTGTGTGTGCGTGCGTGCATGTATTCAGATATCTGTCCAGGCTCTAGTATGCTTACTACACTTGGACTGTAGTAGTAATTCAGGGCTAGGTCTTTTAACCATTAGATTGATGTGTAAAACAGGATAAAGTTGCCTCAATGACATACATAACAATAACACAGTAAATACATTAGAGTCCACGGCAAAACACAGACACATAATTAGAGGACTCACAGTGGAGAAATACCATTAACCCAAAGCAATCAGCCACGCAAAAAAACAATCAATGTTTTGACTTACACACTGGTCCAGCATGCAGTGAACATGCACCAAGAGAAAGAGAGAGAATAAGATAAAGACAGAGGTAGAGAGATATGTAGAGAAAGTATTGAGCAAAGGACAGTTGACAGGTAGAAGCACAAAATAAAAGAAAATATGGTGTGATTTCAGCATTGGAAATAACAGAGACATTGTGATGATGACATACAAATATGGGTGTTCTATATGGCTAAAGCACTTGTCTAACAGCCAAACAACATTTGCAATCAGTGCCAGATTAGCAAAGTTGCATGATGTGACCACATAGAGAAGTAGATAAACTCTATCATATATATATATATATATATATATATATATGATAGAGTTTATCAAATTTTCTTGTTTCCGTGGAACACAAACAGAGATGTTAGGCAGAATGTTCACATTGTTCTTTAACATACAAAAAAAAAAAAGCCACGGGCATTCTATCTCCAAAAAGAAAGAAAAAACACCATAAAAGTTGCCTATATGGCTTGTGTAATAAATTATTTTAAAGCCATAAAATAGCTCTCAAATCTGGTTTACTCATGTATATTTTCAAACTTTGCCTGTCAAGATGGCAGGTGTCCAGCTAGAGTTGTCGTCACTGACGCCAAAGCTAATCGAACTTGATGCCTCAAGTTTAATATGTGCGAATGACTATTTTGTGTTCCAAGGAGGCAAGTCATGTATTGACAGAATTTTCATTTTTGTTGTGAGCTCTCTTTAATGACTGATAAAGTACACTGTGGAACTGTGCTTTGGATTTCACAAGAACAACCCTAGATAAACAACAGTGGTGCTTTCACTTTGAAAAGATTGTTGTTCGATCTCTGGGGGCGATGGTTAGCTGGGTCGGGGTAGGTGCCACCCTACACTTCTTTCTCTTCAACTCTTCTTCATCATGTACTTCTCTCCCTGTGCTGTCTCCCTGTGTGTACCTTACCTTCTTTCACAGGAATGGCCGGCTTCTTCTGTCGCAAGCCCAAAAGAATGAAGAAGAGCACCAGGGGGATGAAGATCTCAAATGCAAGTACCCACTGCAGAGAAAAACATGCAAACATACAGAGAAACAGGTTATGATAACCACACGGACCACAGTAAGCTTTCAGCCACATTGGCTGGTGGTTGCATTCACAGTCTTTCATGACTGATCCACAAGAGTTGGTGTGAACTTATCTGGTTTGTGGGCCAGGGTTTGCTTCGCCATAACCACACTATCTGGTGGTAAAAACCATCTCCATTGATGGCCATTCAAATGTAGCTATACATTTAGATGGAATAAGCAACATTTAGCAAATTGCAAATATGTAATTTTATAATAATAATAATAATATAATTATAAATGTTTTTACCAGTGACAGATGTTTTTGTGAAGTGCTCTTAAAAGCCTGAAATTGACTTCTTTCCCCGTCTTCAACCATTCTCTTAGTGCCATCAGCCAATCAGTATGTTTTAATTTTCTGGCTCCAGAGTGGTTAGTCACATGGCATATATGGCTCAAGTAATTGGCTCAAAAACCGCCATTTTCAAAACTGTGCCCATGAGAAAAGATGGTAGCAAAAGACAAGCATCAGCCGAGAAACTGCCATTGAGATATATGGGTATACTAAAGGGTATCTTATAGACCTTGAGAATCACATTGTCCAGCTGATTGAGATTAGAGTCATAGATTTGATTTTGTAAATAACAGGCTGACCTATTGAAGACAATCCCATTTGCTGAACATACAGTATTTGTTGGCTACCATACCTGCCAGTGCTTCCAAAGTGACCGTTCCAACAATAAAGAGATGTGAGAGGAAAGTGAAATGAAAGATACTGCATATGCAAACAAACAGAGGTGTGCACACAAATACACACTCCACAGCAAGTGGTTGGAGAGAGATGTCAAACATATTCTGGCACGCTGTTTAAAGCATGCAAAGTACAGCAAAAAAAAAAAGCTGCATCTCTCAACACCTCTTGCTGCATTGTTCCCTCTCTCTCTCTCTATTTATCTCCCTCTCTCTCTGCAGAGGACTTGTTTTTGGAGAGATCTCAACTAGCCATCTGCGAAATAAGCTGTTGGTTGATGTGTGTAGACTGTGATTAGGAACTTACAGAATTTACAGCCGAGGGTGCCATTTATAGCTGAGCATAGATCAGCCTTTTAGTCTACTTCTCTCCATTGATGTGCATGTGGCAAATTTGTGTGCACGTAGAGGTGGGGGGAAAATTTATATGTCAAAATATTCTAATATTTTATGTAACAATACGATATTCAAACACCCAAGAATTTATCGTTTTAGGCCACGTACACACTTATATATTTTCATTTGAAAACGCATAGATTTTTACACCTCTCATCCACACTAGAATGGCAGAATGGCAAACTGAGACTTTCGTATATACTCAGCTTGGAAACTACATACTTTTAAAATGATGATGTTAGAAAGCTGAACACAGAGTCTTCAAACTTTAAAATGGTTAAGTATGGATGTGGCCTTAGTTCATTTTTTTTTTATATTAAAACAATAGTTCATCCAAAAATGCAACATTTGTGATAATATACTTAATTTCATGTGCTCATTTAGTGTTCAAAATAATTAATAATAAATAATAAAGTTCTCGCATGAACAAATGCCACTGAACAAGCTCCTCTTATTGTTTTCATGAACATGCAATGGATGTCAAGATTTTCAATGATAATTTACTTAAATTTCATATGCCAGCTAAAGACTTTGAAGATGATACACGAGCTGCATGGACTACTATTATAATACTTAATTTTTTTTTATTTTTTAAGACTTTAAAATGAGGCACTGTCTACTGTCATTGTACTGAAAAGATGGCCCATGACTTTCATTATTACAACTCCTTTTGTGATTTGCTTAAGAAAGAAAGTCACACGGGTTTGGAATTTTGGTTTTTGGGTGAACTATTCTTTTAATATATTTGAGAAAAAGGAGATTAAGCACCAGTCAGAGTGAGTCGAAATGTATTGGCAAAAATGTACTGTGGCATTTGGTCAATACACAGACTACTTCTTAATTATTGCTATTCAACCAAAATGCTTACTCTGAATGAGCCTAGAATATCTAAGCTCATATATATATATATATATATATATATATATATATATATATATATATATATATATATATATATATATATATATATACACAGAATCATATATACTATACTTGTCTCATTTGTAAAGATGTCCACACAGTTCTTTTATACAGCTAGGGTGCAAGAGTTTATGTGTAATGAAAAACACATTGAAGCTATTTCCTTATGTTGTTTTTTTTATTTTTTACTAGCACTAACATTGCTACGCTCT
Source organism: Xyrauchen texanus (assembly GCF_025860055.1). NCBI lineage: Eukaryota > Metazoa > Chordata > Actinopteri > Cypriniformes > Catostomidae > Xyrauchen > Xyrauchen texanus. The sequence goes on from NC_068279.1 coordinate 16,340,041, forward strand.
TCTTCTGTGGCTCTTCAGTGAAGTTTTGGAGCTGCTCCGCTGCTGAATTATGAGCACCGCTATGATCTATTGACGTTTCTGGTCTGACTGATCAACAAGTAGGTGAAAAATCGCAATATGTGATGTTTTTAATTGCAATGCATTTCACATTGAATATTATCGCAACACAGATATCAATATAATATCGAATTGCCAGGTTCCTGCTAATTTCCAGTCCTTCTGTAACTGGCTAGAAAGGCTGATCTCAGATCACTGTCAAATAGCGTCCTGTCTCTCTGAACACAATGTGTCTTTCACAATAGTACAGTGTCACCACAAAAAAAACTTACTCCACATCCAACTCTGTTTACAAGTGTCAACCGAAGTTTAAGAAGGTTTTCTCTCTCTCTGCTAGACACTCTCCCCATCTCTCCCTCTGAAGGTCACAACAAACAAGAAGCACCATTTACATGCATCTCTCACAATGCACAAAGGCACAGCTGACACGCTACACAAAGCTTCACTTACGAGAACCGCTGAGGACAGAGAAACTCCCAGAAAAGAGAACTTCTTTTCATGCATTCCTTTCGCTTATTGATTTCAAGGCTAAGAATAGGAAAAGAAAAACATTTGAATATTGAATATTGTTTGCTCTCAGTGAGCTGTACTGGCACCTGTTTACTTGCATTGTAAGGACCTGACAGCACTCTAAAAATCTAAGAGAGCATTTTCATTTTTGGGTGAACTATTCCTTTTAGTAGTATTAAAGGAAACATTATGTGTGGAAACAGGAAATCAGATGGGAAAAGGAGTGAGATAAAGCGTGGATTCAAACCGTGGTCACTAGGACAACACTACACATTCACACACTGTCTTTACACCCCATGCCACTGCAGTGACACCTATTGATTAGTTTGTCATATATTCCTCTGGATTCACAAGACTACTGGGGTGCAAATAGCTGCACTGTGTGGAAGATGCTATTTACACCAGGGTGAAAACAGAGACTCAGAATATGAGTACATAACATGAACATTTGTCCATCTTTTTAATTCTAAAATAGAGTACATATACATTTTTACATTTTATAGAGTAAGCATTACAATCACTAGTTCAGTTGTATTTTGCCAAATATTCCAATCAATTTATTCTGCTAATACAAGTATACTCAAGTTTAATATTTTTAATTAATCAGCACAGTAAACATTTTCAAATAGACCAATAAAGTGTGATGCACCCAGCTATTTTTACAGACATCACATATAATCATGTTTTAGAGTTAACACAATTAAAAGGCCCATACATTTTTCAGACATTTTCATCAGAAATTTGCTTCATTTAGCCTTTATTTCCTTTCGTAATGTAATATATTCAGTCTTAATTAATCTAGCCTAGTACATCTCTTAAGAAAAGTATCAACATTTAAAAAAGTTTTTTAAAACAACATTTTTGTAGTCCCAACATAAGGCTATATTGAGTACACAAAACTGAAATCCATGCACATTCTTTATAGGCCTATGATAAGATTAAGAAATATCTATAATATCTTTTAATAATATCTTTAATAATTACCTACATGATAGAATTATGTCATGCCATGTTAGATTTAACTCTCCAAAACTGCACAGAACTACTGTGTGTTCAATGTTACATGGTGTGCTGTTCTTAGAAACAGTAACCATATTATCAGTGTTTATAACATTTGCATATATGCTTTATGTATACAGTATTTACATATTGTGCATATAAATTATACTGAAAAAAATATTATTTTAAAATATTATTAAACAATATTTAAAAATACAATCTATTTGGAGTCTTGTGTTTTGCATTATTTACATTAAAAAACAATAAATTATTTAACTACATAATATTCGACTACTGAAATTCTTAAAAATGTACATATCTTATTATTATCATCATAATCATCATCATTATCACCAGGAATGTTAGGTTACGCTTCATGCCATCCTTGAATGAGTCTATGCACCAAATGAGCCACCCCAGTAAAAAAAAGTATGGACAAGCCACTGCTGCAGTGTCAAGAGGTGCTATGGATCATTGTGTCACCATCGCTTTTGTCGAGCCGTAATATGCCATAATTACATTTACATTGCAATTAACCCTCTGGGGTCTGAGGGTGTTTTGAGCCCTGGAGAAGTTTTGACATGCCTTGACATTTGTGCCTTTTTCAGTTGCTTAAAAACATATTAATGGCTAAAGTCTGATAACACTGTATTCAGCACAAACTGGGCTAAAATAATATGTGAGCAACATGTGTGTACAGGCTTGTATTTTTTAGAAAATAACATTTATGCATGGTTTTTGAAAAAACTAAAATTTTAAGTCATTGAAATAAGGCCATATAACACACAATAAATATTTGTCCACAAGGCTTTTGAGAACTGGATCTTGTAGCCTAGATCTAGATCTTGTGGCCTCATTCATACAAAACAATATAGTAATTTAACTTTTGTAAGACAATTTTAGTGCTGAAAGGTAATATGCAAGGAGGCGTGAATGATCATGAATATTGATTGTGATTCACACCTGAAGAGACAAAAGACCCTCACCTGGGCCTATCAATGAGGAATGTGACAGAAAGAGAATGAATGTGAGGAGACTTAATGATCAAAATCAAGTTTTAAGTTAAAAGAAGTAATCTGACTATACATTTTCTTTACATAATGACTTAATTTTAGACCTACACTACCGTTTAAAAGAAGTCTCTTCTGCTCACCAAGGCTGCATTTATTTGATCCAAAATACAGTAAAAACATTGTGTGAACTCTTTTTACAATTTAAAAGAACAGTTTTGAATATATTGTAAAAGGCAATTTGTGATCAAAGCTGAATTTTCAGCATCATTACTGCAGTCTTCAGTGTCACATGATCCTTCAGAAATCATTATAAGATGGTGATTTTCTAATAAGGGCATATTTAATATAAATAATCAAATTTGTATCTGTAATTAGCTACAATAGCATGTTCTGTGGTTATCGATGAACTAATACATTTTCACATTCATTAGAATTAAAATTTCGTGTCCTGGTGTTTATTATTAATATAACAGATTCATTTATTCATGGATTTTGATTCCAGTGGTGGCTGCATAGGATTGTTTCCAATTTCCAATAACCCCAGAGCGTTGTAAAGTCCAAAAGTCAACATGTTTTGAAAAAGGATAGATGTAATAATTTCCAAAATTCACAACATGTTTTTATCTAACGAAATATTCCGCCTCATTCCATGTTTGTTGGCGTTTAGACTTTCGAAACCCTTTTCACTGTGGTGAAAAAACTTGCTGTACACAAAGCGAGGCACGCACCTTCCGGGGCAGTCTAGCAGCTAATATATAATATATATAGGCCTATGTATGTGTATAGTCTAGCACTATTATATATTACAAAAAAAGATCGTATTATGTAGGACTATCTGCGTTCGCTTGGCGCTCCATTTAATCCATATTATTCTATTTTATTCAATACATTTTTAGGGTGATGACGCCATAAAATATGACGACAGACATTAGAAGCTTCATTCTAAAACCTCAATAGAAGTTTCGAATGTAAATATGACATGACATTTGGTACAGTCTAGTATGAACGGTCAGAATGACCACTATGGCCATTCTAGTAGTTCTAGAATTCCGGTAGTTCTAGTGTTAAATGCAAGTACAAGTACAAGTCTATTGCTTGATTAGTGTCCTTTGGAAGATCAAAGCGTGTCTCAGCCATGACAGTATTACAAATGTCATAGACAGTAATGTCTTTGTATTGAAGGCCAAGTTTAAAATATATCTCTATAAATTCAAGAGCTATACACACACACACCGGAAACTGTAACGCGTGTGCACGCGATAGTTTCTCGTATCTCCCAATGTCTCAGACCCAAAGTAAAATAAAACCGGATTAAACTTGAAAGGCGGGACATGTTTACTTCCATGCAATCCAGCTAAAATAGAGCTCCTGGCAGGATTTTGAGGGATCTCATTAATTCAGAAAAACAGAACAAAATATTTTTTTTAATGAAAAATTATCTCATAATTCTGAGATAATTAACTCGTTAATTCAGAAAAACAGAGCAAAAACTTTTTTTCCATGAAAAATTATCTCGTAATTCTGAGATAATTAACTCGTTTATTCAGAAAAACAGAGTAGATTTTTTTTTCTCAAGTGAATGCAATACGCTTCCGTATGTTTCTGCACATTTCTGAGGAAAAATTTTCCTCAAAGAATAGCTACGTAAATGCACACATCTAAACACAATCATTAGAGCAATAACACTTCTTGCCAAAAATTCACACCAAATCCATTCACCAATCTACACTAGAATAATCAGTGTCTTTCAGCGGTCTGCTCTGTTTACTTTATCTGCTAAGACACAAACTCCATTTACCCACATTACAATACATCTCTTTTCCTTTCCACGGAGCACAACATCCATCACCAGCCAACAGGCAAATAGTGTAAGCAAAAACAGTCATCCTCAAATAATAATGCATGCTGAGAGATATGAGTCTTTCTGTCAATTTAAATTTGAGATAATACAATTGCTTTTACTGTGCGAGCTGTGGAGAATGCCTTTTAGAAACCACCATCTCTTCACCTCTGTACAATCTATCTTCCCTGGTCTCTGCCTGCTTACCCCGAGACAGCTCTTCTGAATGACATAATCAGATAAAGCTCACATGCAAGCATCATTATGTATTCATAATAACATTTCTAAAAATTGAATGCAAACAGGCCTCACAGTCACAAGGGATTGCATCACTAAGCACTGTTTGTGTTTGTGCAAGTGGTTCTTTTGAAACCGTATTGTTAATTATTAGGCTATCTTTGAGAATGTCAGTTAGTTGAGCCGGCGTGTTGTTAACAGGGGTGTACTAAGAAACATAGTTACAGGCTATTTTGATCAAATATGATGTCATCATTGTAACTGTACAAATCAAAATGTTTGAATTGCTTGCATCCATCACATCAGCAATGGTCAGTTTATCATTCTTACAATTCAATCACTGTTCATGTCTCCTTTTTTTTTTTTTACAGTTATTATCTTAATAAGCGTTATAGTAAGTGTTTTTGACACTATGAATATTATGAAATTCTAGATATGTTTGGCTTGTGTGTGCAAATAAAAAAATACATATATTTATAAATAATTTAAAATTAAAACATTTATAAACCATTTGCAAAGTTCCAAACTAGTCTTGTGCAGAACATTTAGTGTTACGCCACTGATTGTTTGTGATGTGTGATGTGGTGTAACCATCAAATAAAATGTATTATAATACATTCTTTGCACCTTGAAAACATGGGAGTAAAAACAACATCATTCATTTCCCAAAAAGTTTGGGAACATTTTTTAGAAATTATGATTTTATGAGTCAAGAATATCAAGAAGTTTTCTCAGGGTTACACCACATGACTTGAACAAAATTAATATCAGATGTTTTTTAAAACTTCATGCTCAGTTTTGTGGGCCTAAAGGTGTCCGCTCTGTTTAATGGTTTTTATGGTCAACATAAACAAAAGAAATGGCTACCATGTTGATTTCACCCAATGACTTTGATTTGGTGGACAAAAGCGTTTTAAAATAAACACAATTATTTCACGGTTTAATTTAAGATATAACAATAAAAGATTATTGTGAACTAGTCATGCCAACTTTTCTTTTTTCAGGATTGTTTTTTTAATGTGTCTGGACACTACATGACATTTTTTACTTTAGAAAAAATATAAATATGACAACTCAGAAATAGAAAATATGCTCATCATTGAAGAGGTGTATTCGAGTAAATGAGGGTCACTTGACCCTTAGAACACATGGCCATAATATGCACCTGTTACCCTCCGTTATTGTATTTTATGATTCATTCTGTGAAAAGAATCCTTGTTATGATCATGAAAAACGTTTTATCTCTAGATCGTTCGCCCACTGTCACAGATAATGGAGGTTTGGGCTGTTTCTATGAAGGATGCTTAAACAGTGGTGTAAAAAAGTTGTGCTACCCACAAAAGCATTTATGGGCAAACCCCTGAAAATTGGTGGGATTAAAAACATGTTCATGTTGTAACTGAACACTTCCATAGCAATATCTTACCTTCTGTTCTCTTCTTTTTAATGAAAGACAAAAAAATTTTTAACTGTTCTCTTGGCCATTTTTGAAAGTGCGCAAAACTTTTGAAAACTTGCATTACCTTCAGTGGCATAACTTTCACGTGAACACTAGGAAGGACAAGTCGACCCATCACTCAACTCAGACACATTATGCTGTAGTGGTGGTGGTGTAGTGGCTAAAGCACAGGGCTGTTAATCAGAAAGGTCACTGGTTCGAACCCCATGGCCACCACCATTGTGCACTTGAGCAAGGCACTTAACTCCAGGTTGCTCTGGGGGGATTGTCCCTGTAATAATTGCACTGTAAGTCGCTTTGGATAAAAGCGTCTGCCAAATGCATAAACGTAAACGTAAACACCCGTTTGCCAGTGTTTTCAGAAATCTGGGATGGCATCCCCTCGCATCCCCCCTCAACTTAAGCCCTGCTCATTGTACCCCCATGCTCCTGGCTGCTGGGGTTTGAAGAATGGATCAGTGGTCATTCAAGCAGGGTTGATTGCCCATGTCCCCCTCTATTAATACCCAACAGCTCCAGGCTGTTGACTTCAGACTTACATATTTCTCCTGAGACTTACTAAAAAACCCTGCTGTATTACCATCCCAAGCTGGACTGTAGAAACAATTCCACCCAGAGTGGCAAGAGAGGACAAGGGATTTCAACAAAATGTGCAACGTTTGAAATTAGAGAGTTCACACAGAACTGAGTGTCCTCCAAGGCTTTACTTTCTCTTCAGACAGAAAACATTGGAGTTTACATAAATATTAACAAACTTTTCGTCATCTCTCATTATCATCAAGTCCATTCCTGTTGAGGCAAAATAACCTGATTGTGGTACAAACTTTTTGTGGACAACAATGCAGATTTCCCTCTCAATAAGACTGTTATCACACTGTGATAGGGATGGGAATCGTAAGGAATTTAATGATTCCAGTTAATTATTCCTCTTAACAGTTCTGGTTCCTTAATGATTCCAGTAACGATTCTTTAAATCCTTTTGAGGAAGAATTATTTGGAAACAAGAAATACAATTCTTATCGCATTTACTGCCCTAAGCAGCCTGTTGCCAAATAAGATCATTTCAGATTTCTACAGAGCAGACATAACAAATCAGATATTTATTTAATATAATTAGTGTAAAAGAAGTGTTTTGAGATTTGAGGCATAAAAGCCACCCAATAATTGATGCCAACTATATTTTAAAAACAAATCTTAATCAAGAAATTTGATAGCATATTTCATTAATTCGTTCCTTTATAAAACTCTACTTATTACAATAAAGCTTGTGTATCTTTAACTACACATTGTCAAATGAATAATCAGATAGTAACTGCACTGCCTGATTGAAGTCTCACAGGGCTGAAGTACTACATTAAATAAACAGTAACGGTTCCAAAAAGAGTTTGTACAGTTTTATGTGGTCTTATGTTGTAATTCAGGCTTGCGAGACTTCCACATTTATTATTTATTTTCGAGTTGGACATTCATAACTTCAGTATATCAGATGAATTCAGTAACTGCTCTGACTGATGTTTCAGTGTTTTTGATTCACTAAAAAGAACCAGCTTATAAGAGAAATTTGTTTGGGAATCGGAATATACCGGAAGCAGCATATGTTTTGCCCTGTAGATTAAAAAAATATCGGCTCATTAATCAGTTTTTCTGGAATAGGACTATACTGGACGTACCAAATGTTTCGTGCTATAGACTCAAAAGATTCAGCTCATTAGAGTCATTTGTTCAGGAATCGGACTGGAAAGCCTTATGTTTCACGCTGTAGAAAATTAAAAAGAGCTGGCTCACAAGAGTCATTCTTTTAGGATTTAAAATACACTGGTAGTGTTGTGCATTTCACACTGTAGAAAGAGGGCAGCGCTGCCCCTAAAATGGGCTGCTGAAAACAATGTCAGAGTATTTTAGTATGGTGTTCAATCCGCATTCAGGGAAAATCTTACTTAAGGCAATTTTAAATTTCCATGATATTTCCAGAATTTCCTAGACTGTAGGAACCCTTACTGAAAATGGGACTGATGTATTGACCAGTTTCTCTCTCAAGGTCAATTCCTGACCCTGTGATCCTACTCACCTCTCAGACAGCGATGCTTAAGGTATCACTCTCAAAAGACTCTTTTCTTCTTCTACTGTGACGTTTGGCACCATTAAGAGATCCTATTACTGTTACAGGGATGCACAAAGACAGGACTGTGCTTCCTCTCTGTTCATCCTCTCAGTCTGTTCATACTGAGCTGATAAGAGTTTATATACTCAGTCATTTCTGAGGAAAAATAATGCCAGCTACATTTGACAGACCTGAATCAATGAATCTAACCAAAGTGATTCATTGTCACCTCAAAACTCCAAACATGCTTAGGAGTCTTGAGGTGTGAAGTTGAAGACCCAAAAGCATTTAATTGAGGATGCAAAAATAGCTAACAAAAACCATAAGCAAAACAACAAAGGACTTGACAATGTAGACAAGATATGAATGACAAGAACTTGACTATGAAGTTAATGAATGACTATGACACTAATATGCAAAAGACTCCTACCATGA